>NC_041385.1:839860406-839863998 GCF_002162155.2 Triticum dicoccoides
TTATGGGCCAAGGGGAGGGGGAAACCCATCTCACTAAGGGGCTGAGCGCCCCCTCACCCCATCTCACGTAACCAAGAGGGTTGGGGGCGTCCCCTAGGGCTTCCCGTCACTTTGGCTTGGGGGCTAAGTCTCCTAGGAGGCAAAACTCATCTAGGGTTTCCCTCTTGTGGCCGCCGCCCCCTAGATTGGATCTAGGGGCGCCCCTCCTGTCTCCCCTTCCCCCTATATATAGAGAGGTAGAGAGAGGGCAGCCGCACCCATACAGACCTATTCGTGCCATGACGCTGCTCCTCCTCTCACTCGTAGTCCATCTTCTTCTCCGTAGTGCTTAGCAAAGCTCTGCTGAGATTTCTCCACCACCACTGCCATCACACCGTCGTGTTGCCGGAGGACTCGAGCTACTACTTCACCATCGCTCACTGGATCGAGGAGGTGAAGGCATCATCAAGCCGTACGTGCATTGAACGCGGAGGTGGTCGTCCGTTCGGCACTAGATCAGAGTTAGCGGGACGGATCGTGATGGGATCGCGAAGACGTTCGACTACACCAACCGCGTTTCTTAACGCTTCCGCTTAGCGATCTATAAGGGTATCTAGATCCGATCTCTCCTCTCGTAGATGTTCATCTCCTAGATTGATCTTCGTGAGCATAGGAAATTTTTTGTTTCCCATGCAACGTTCCCCAACAGCTACCAACTGCATGGTATGCAGGAACCGCCGTTTTTTTCCTGTATCCGGTGTCATTTTTTGCTGGAAACCAACCCCTTATCTTTTTTTTTTGCTACTACCAACTTTGTGTTTTGCTGGAACCAAAACCTTTTTTTAGCTACCATCGCTTTTCTGATCCAGTGACAGTCGTGTCGCGACGGAGCAGCGACTCCGTGCCGGCGGCGATCTCTTTGCTGCAACCGTTCTCAGATTTGCCTACTACCGGCAAGTGAATTTGCTACATCCAACGTGGCGAAGCTGCGACCCCCGCGACGGCGGCGACCTTTTTTGCTGCAATCGTTGTTGGATTTGCTACTACGGGCGATGTTTTTTGCTACATCCACTAAAAGGCATTTACTGGCGGTCGGCGTGGAGCTGCAACTGAAATAGACTAGCGGGGGAAGGTTCTCCGGCAAGCAGCGGAGGGGCGGCGAGGGGTTGGGGTGTGAGCGCCCGGCGGCCGGTGCCCTCGCGGAGCTGCACATGGAGGCGGAGTCGCGTGGGGTAGCAGCAAGGGATCGGGAGGAAGAGGACGAGTCAACAAGGAGGGCCAGATCGGGGTAGACATTTTAAACGGTTGTGATGCACCAGATCGAACCGCAGCGACCGGCCTAAATTTGGGCCGGTGCGCCGGCGCAGATTACTGCCCTTATAAATAACTTTTTTTGACGGGTAGAGCATATGCTCCAAGACCCGATTGGATTTTTCGTGGAAATCTTTCAACAAAGAAAAGAAATAAAAGAAAAGTAGAAGTGCCTTGCTGATAATTTCCTGTCCCGGCCCAGCAAGAAACACTCGGTCCAAAAGTCTGCGTGGTGGCGGAGGCCTCCACATCATGGCCGGAGCCAGGACGCCGGTTCCCACGTGGCACCACGCGGGAGGCTCGTGGAGATCGCGGGCAGCCCCCTCCCCTTATCGTCGCGAGGCGTCAGGCACACTTCAGCCGCGAAAAATCGGCTGATTTCCGGCAAAAATATTCCATCCCACGCTCACATCTTCTTCCTTCTCCGAGAGACAGAGATATAGGAATTTCCCCGGCCCCGGAAAAATCCCTCTTTTCCCGCTGCTCGACGGCGGCCGGCGGCAGCGTCCATGACCACAGTCGCCTCGCTCTCCCTGGTGCCGCACCTGCTCCTCAAGCCCTCCCTCCGCTGCCTCTCCAGAAAGGTCAGTTCTCTCCATGAACAAATTATCCCCAAACTTCTTCAGAGTTTCTGAATTTCTAGTGTATCCCCAAATTATCCAGTTCTCTGCTGGTTGAACTGCACCCACCCTGCCATGGTGAACTGAGGAACTCATGATGGTTCTCTTTGTGGAAACTGTGGTGCAGGGAGTTGGCAGGTATGGTGGAATCAAAGTGTACGCGGTGCTCAGGGATGACAGTGCCGACTACCTGAAGGATAACCACCACTGGGAGGCCCTGTTCCATGTGGACGACCCCGGCCCGAGGGTTCCGATCGAGAAGGGCCAGTACCTGGAGGCCAAGCAGGCGCTCGACGTCGTCCGCTTCGACATCCAGTACTGTGACTGGAGGGCCCGGCAGGACCTGCTCACCATCATGGTGCTTCACAACAAGGTATGAAAAATATGTTCTGAACTCTGAATAATGGTAGCTAGTACCTGCAGTAGGTTCAGAGAAATGTTACCTGAAAAAAAAGTTCAGAGAAATGTTTCTGTCTGCACTTGCCGAATTTTACCATGGTTGCTGCTGATCAGGGTAAGGCATAGAGGAACCAATGGATGTTAGATAGATGCTTGATGTTGAAATTAACTGATGTTATAAAGGTTGATAGTAGTACTGTAGTAGTAGGTTCAGAGAAATCTCCAATGAGAAAGTTACTGAATTTCACAATGAGTGCTACTGGTCAGATTAAGACATTTTTTTTCGAAAAGGAGGAATACCCCCGGCCTCTGCATCTGGACGATGCATACGGCCACTTTATTAATTATTAGCACAAAACCTTACAAAGTCGTACAACAGTAAGACCAAAGCCACCATCTTCGCAACCTCTGTCGCTACTCCTATCTAACTGATGAAGGGGCGCTGATGGTCTGGGCCTAATACCAAACAGACCTCGCAGCCAAACCTAACATCTAAGACCTGAGGTCCCAACCTGGACGCCTGCTGGGTATGGGCACCCACCAGTCCGGCGTGCTCCTCAACCAAGCCGCCCGCCGGGTATGAGGCCGCCACAACCACCTACCACATATCCATCTTCAGAGCTGTACTGTTGTAACTGCCTTGCTCGGTCTCGCTGCCGCCGACGCCACCACGACGCCAGACAGCGTCGACCTCCTGCGCGTGTCCGTCAGCACACATCTGACGCCAAGCCTCCGCTGCTCCATGCCGCCAAGAGCCGCCGCCAAGAATATGTAGAACGAAACACCGCTCCACCGAAGGGAGGCAGCACACCCCCACCCCTCACCTGCAGACCCTTCCATCCGATCCCAATGTCCTTGGCGTCGCCTCCAGGAAGGTTACGGTGCCTAGGGCGCCGCCGACGCCCAATCCGCATCGGATCTTGGGCTTTCACCCGGACATGGGTTGGAGAGGAGAGATGGTGCCCTCAGCAACGCCCCCAAGGAGGAAAGCGGCGCCAAAAATCGGCGTCGCCGCTGCCGGTCAGCCTAAGGCAGCCAAGGTTTCCCCCGGACACCGATCTGCTCCACCAGAACACACCGGAGGTGGATCCGGCAGGATCCAAACCGACCCGGGGACTGGGAAGGGATGCATGGAAGGGAGAGGGGCAATACCTCCAGATCTGGCACGCCTACGGCTCGCCGTCCTCACGGCCGAACCCACAGGCACGCCGCACGCCACCAGATGCGCCGCACCAGATCGAAGATGGCCAGCCTTAGCGCCGCCCCCCACTCTCCCGACGAGG
>NC_041385.1:839864115-839880891 GCF_002162155.2 Triticum dicoccoides
CGGAGCAGAGGGCCGCCGGGGAGCGCCGCGGCGGCCGCAGCGCCGGAGGCCGAGCCTCCCCCACCTGGAGCCCTCGCCGTCGGGAACGACGCCGCGCGCGCGAACGGGAAGCCCCGCCGCCGCCGTCCGCCGCACGGGCTTCGCCCGGCAGTTTCCTCCGGCGGCGGCGCGGCAGGGGGAGCCGGGGAGAGGGGGTGGCGGCGCGACGGGCTAGGGTTCCCCCGAGTCGCCTCCTAGGCGACGCGGGGGTCGGGAGATGTCTATAAGACATAAATAAATGATTCAATGGGTATTAGATAGATGCCTGAGGTTGAAATTGTGGATGAAACTAGTAGTTGTGGACTATATATAACCTGAATTGTGCAAAATGGAATGCAGGTGGTGGAGGTTCTTAATCCTTTAGCAAGGGACTTCAAGTCAGTCGGGAACCTGAGGAAAGACCTCGACGGGCTACAGGAGGAACTGGCAAAGGCCCACAACCAGGTATGTTTGTTGTGAGAAGAATCCAGATAAAAGATCTTGCATTGTTGTATGGAACCTGACTGTTAACCGTATGTCGTACAGCTTTATTTATCGGAATCCAGAGTGTCGTCGGCCCTCGATAAGCTAGCGCAAATGGAGACGGTGGTCAATGAAAGGCTGTTGTCGGATGGGAGCGCTTTCGCAAACACGGCTGATTGCGCTTCTCTCGATCCGAGTACTTCTCTTGATACAACTACGAGCACTTCCTCCACGGTCCGAGTCGGAGCTAAAAAACAGAAGCGCCGCAGTCTCAACATTTCTGGCCCTGTGAAGCCTTACAGTGCCAATCTGAAGAACTTCTGGTACCCGGTGGCTTTCTCCAGCGACCTCAAGGATGACACAATGGTAGAGTAAAATGCCTGTCTCAAAGCTAATCGATAGTTTTGCGGTCATAGATACATGTGTTTATTTGACAAGTTCATGTGTGCGCTTTCAGGTGCCCATAGATTGTTTCGAGGAACAGTGGGTAATATTCCGCGGAAAAGATAAAAGGCCTGGATGTGTCCAGAATACATGTGCTCACAGAGCTTGTCCTCTTGATCTTGGTTCAGTGAATGAGGGTAGAATCACTTGCCCTTACCATGGTAAGAACTCAGAGCAATTTTTTGTCCAGTCAGGTTTCTTATGGTCATTATTGTTGTGACATGTAAACGATGATGTCCAAGTAATATTTTAGTTTCTATAAACAATCTTCAGGGTGGGAGTATTCGACTGATGGAAAATGCGAAAAAATGCCCTCAACAAAGATGCTCAACGTGCGCATCCGGGCATTGCCATGCTTCGAGCAAGAAGGAATGGTCTGGATCTGGCCCGGCGATGACACGCCGACACCCACCATCCCTTCCCTGCTGCCCCCTTCAGGGTTTACAATCCATGCAGAGGTAAAGAACATCATGATGCTGCAGCAGTTGTGCTATTGTGCAGGTGTCCTGTATATTTCAGTTCTTGACTGGACTGACTATTCTTGTTGATCATTGAACAGATAGTGATGGAGCTACCGGTCGAACATGGACTTCTTTTGGACAATCTATTAGACCTTGCTCATGCCCCTTTTACTCATACATCCACCTTTGCTAAGGGCTGGAGTGTTCCAAGGTATTTCTATACATCTGATGGCACCAAGTAGAACTAACTGATGAATAAACAGTTTCTGTAACCATGATGGTATTATGTCTGTGCAAACCAACATGTTGATCTTGTGTTATTATTCTCAGCTTTGTGAAGTTCTTGACACCTACATCTGGGCTCCAAGGGTACTGGGATCCTTATCCCATCGATATGGAGTTCCGACCGCCCTGCATGGTCTTGTCAACCATTGGCATCTCCAAGCCTGGAAAGCTAGAAGGGAAGAGCACCCAACAATGTGCAACGCATCTCCACCAGCTCCATGTATGCTTGCCCTCATCGACGAATAAAACCAGGCTGTTGTACCGGATGTCTCTCGACTTCGCACCCTGGATGAAGCACATGCCTTTCATGCACCTGTTGTGGTCACATTTCGCTGAGAAGGCAAGTCCCAAATTTTGTGGCTACACTCCCTCCGTTCCATAATAATTGTCGTGGTTTTAGTTCTTCATAACTATAACAAGTCAACATGACAGCTAATAAATTGGTAATTAGTAACTGTCATTCGCAAACTAAGTCAGACGGGACTTGAATTGGTTTCAACAATCGTGTCTAACTGTTCTGACAATGGCAATCTTTCACGACCTTCTGCAGGTCTTGAATGAGGATCTGCGGCTTGTGCTCGGCCAACAAGACCGAATGAACAATGGAGCTAACGTTTGGAACTGGCCAGTGTCGTATGACAAGCTCGGCATCCGGTATCGGCTATGGAGGGATGCAGTCGAGAGGGGTGTCGATCGGTTACCGTTCAGCAACGAAATTGAGAGTGGATCATAGGCAAACACATGACATCACCTGTAGTCTCTTTCTCTCGTGCCATTTCTTTGCCTGGCAATGGCAGCAGATGACCCGTATGCACAGATTATTTGGTCGTGCGTCGCAGCGTGGTTGTTCATCTGGCCAAATATTGCTACAGATAGAAGGATTCTGGGAAGGAAGCCCTGTGAAAAGGATGATGGGCACCATCATTGGAATTGTGTATTGTTAATTGTACACTAGCGGCGGCATCAACTGATGCAATTGTAATCTGAGGTTGATTCTCTGTTCTTTTTTTTCTCCCCCTCCCTTCATTCATGTAAAGTATCTTCCAATGTTACTGTCAAAGCGTACATAATCGTATGGCAAAAGCATACTCCTCTGAGAAATGGTTTTATGATAATCATAGTGTTTTCTCTAGGGAATTATAAATTTGTAATCCTCATGTTGGTATGTAAAGGGTTTTAGGCGAAAGCATTCTCTAGGGAATTATAAAGGGAAATGTATATTTTTCGTCCCTCAACTCTTTCGAGAGTATAGAAATGGTCCCTCAACTCCAAACCAGCAAACTTTAGTCCCTCAACTTTTAAAATCAGATAAGTTTAGTCCTTCGTGCCACTTCGGGTGGGTTTTTGCTGCCGTGGAGTGGTTTTTACCTCGAATTATGTGGGACCTGCCTGTCCGTGGCAGAAACTCAAACACTGTGGTACCCGAGGTCCTGAGTTCGAGCCTTCGAGGTCATTCAGTGCACTATATTTTGATTTTGCCTATTTATTCCTTTCGCCACTGATAGGAAGGTCCAACGTAGTTCGAGCCAAAACAACTCCATGTTAGAGAGAAACCACCCAAGGGGGCACGAGGGGCAAACTTGTTGTGTTTGGAAAGTTAAGGGACTGGAGTCTGGAGTTTCATGTTTTGGAGTTGAGGGATCATTTCTATAATTTTGATAGAGTTGACGGACAAAAAATATACGTTTCTCTTTTATAAATGATACGGCCATTTGACATTTTATAAAATGTGAAGAGCTTTAAAAAAATGAAGAGGTAATCCTTCTGTGATGGAAGAATATCTTTATGTACTATTTAGTTAACTTTCCAAGAACAATAAAAGCTCAACCAATTAACATATAGGCACACATATTTTACCGAGAATAACAAAAACTCAACCAAATTACATAGTCAAGCAATTCATGTTGAGAGAAGTCCACTTTAAAGAAGCTCCAGATCCGTCATCTACATGGCGTTCTGATCTATGGCAGGTGATGGATTTGTGTGCTAGTCTATTTAAGTGGGTATGGTGTGGTGGTGGCGACATGCATGTGGTGGATTGTGTCCTCAGGCTCTGTCGCTGCGACAACGTTTGCTCTGTCGTCGGTGCGGAACACATGAGGTTGTTCAGGAGTGGGTGCCGACGGTGATCAACGTCGTTGACAGTTGCAAACAGTCCAGGTTGCACCCCCGACACCTTCGTGCGGGGCTGCCAAATCTGGAGTTTTATGGCAATGTCCAGGGTGCTGCCCTGGCCAAATTCTTTCAACTACATGGCTTCATCTTTGGTAAGCCACTTTGGAGGTCTGAAAAGTTATAGATCAATGATGGGGCTGCATTAAACTTGAATGAACACGTGTTTTGTTCTGTTTTCCTTCGGTGGCTGCTGTGGTGGTGACGGAGGCAGGTGACAGATGATGGCTTCAAGCTCAACGGATTCTTCGGTCTTGTTTGTAATTCTACTTCTTAGTTGGGTCTTTTGGGTTTAAGTTAGGGTTCTATTCCCCGAAAAAAAGTTAGGGTTCTATTCTCTTTACAGCTCTGTCAGGTCGGTGTATCTCTCTTCAATGTGAGGCTCCCAAACATGAAGCGAGATGGACCCATGGCCCGCTGATCGTTGCTAACAAGGAACAAGGAGGCACAAATCTAAAGGGCGCAACCCTGTCCAGGACATTATAAAATCTGTCTTCTCAGCACCGGTTCCTGGAGAGCCCCTTAGAGCATCTCCAGCCGTTGTGCCCCCCACGAGGCGTTTTTTCGGCCTCCTGGGAAGGCCCTGGCGCTAATTTAGTCTTTGGGTGCAAAAATTTTGCAGCCGTTGTGCTCCCCAGGTCGTCATTTCTTCCTGGACCACCGTGGCCATCGCCGGAGTTCGGTCCACCCCGACGTGCCTAGCCCCTCTCCCCTCCTCCCAACCTGTCCACGAGCTCCCCCTCACTCCCGCAGCTCGCCCCACCCACTTGCCCTCGCCGGAGCTGGCTGTTCCACCGAAAACCATCACCACCGTTGCCGCCTCTCTAACCTCCTGTCGCCGCGGCCTCCCCTCCGTTCCATCCCTCCTCACTGCCCCCTTGGCCTCTGAACGGGTGCGCCTCGTCGCCCCGGTCCCGCCGGTGTCCTTATATCAGGCGGAGCCCGTCGGAGTTGCCCGCACCGTCGAAGACCACCGTCGCCCGCCCGCCTCTGTTTCTCCTCAAGCGCCGCCCGTTGCCGCGTCCCCGCGCCTTCCCGCGCCTCCCTCTGGCCGGGAACGGGTGCGGCGGGCCCCGCCGCGGCCGCCGGTGTGCTCGGCTCGGCCGGAGAGGGCAGGAGCCGGCCGGCTCGTCGCCGGCTTCGCCTCTCCCCTCTTCTCCTCTGTCTCTGGTCGGGTGGAGCCGGACGCAGCACGGCGGCGAGCAGGCAGGGAGCGGCGAGGAGAGGAGCAAGGCGGCGAGCGGGGAGATGCGGGGCGGGGGCCGGCGAGGAGAGGAGCAAGGCCGGCGACGGGAGATGCGGGGCGGTGGAAGGAAGAGAGAAAGGAGAGGAGAGAGGAGAGAGGGGAGAGAGGGGCTGCAGGTGGGCCTGCGCATGCAAAAGGCGAGCGCCGGCGTTCCCAGCTGCCCCGCAGGGAGCTGGGTGTGGAGTGGGCGCGCCGGCCGTAACATTCGCTAAATCCGGCGAAAAACGAGGTCCTGGGTGCATGGCTGGGATGTTTTTTTACAACCGGCGCTAAAAAAGTGCTCCTGGGGGGCTGTCGGGGGGCCGGCCGGAGATGCTCTTAGTCGTCGCTCATGGGGAACATCTTGATCTCGCTTGCTGCGGGGCGCAAGAGTGCTCGCCTACAACGTAGGTTAAATGGGTCGGGCCCACGTTTAGCATCATGAGTGGTCCATTGTGCATCTTGATTGGTTCATTCCATCATAGCGTTGGTTTGGCTATGTTTTCTTTTTTTTTTATCCAATGATGATTTTTCACTTGTTTTTGTAGCTTCCAAGATATTATAAATAATATTCATACAATAATAAAATTATTATTCAAAAAAAATACTCACACTTTCAAAATTTTGTTCTTGATATTTAGAAGATGTTCTTACCATTCATAAAAATTATTCATGAAATTTAGAATATGTTCATAATATTATGAAAAATGTTCATCATGTGTTCACGAAAATGATTGTAGTGTATTAAAAAAAGGTGCATAGTGTATTTCAAAAAAAAAATCACCGTGTATCTAAAAAATGTTAAACATGTTGAATTTTATTAATCATGTATTAGAAAAATATTTGACATATGTATGACATATGTTTTAAAAAGTATTAAAAATGTATGTTTTAAATATCTTCACTGTGTATTTGAAATGCTCACCACTTATTTAACAAATGTTAATAACACTTAAAACATGTTCCACGTTTTAGAAAAGTTAATGAAAATTTTGAAAAATGTTCAGTGTGTGTTTAGTAACTGTTTGCTGTGCATTTGAAAAATGTTCAATGTTCATTTGACAAATGTTCAACATGTATTGGGATAAACGCTTAACGTACATTTGAGAAAAAAATAAAGTGTATCCCTGTATATTAAATTGGTCAACATGACTTAAAAAATTAAACATGTACTTGAAAACTAGAAAATAAGAAAAATAGATAAAGGGGAAAACGTTAATAAAAACGGAAAAGGAACAGATTAAAGCAGGCAGAGAAAATAAACAGTTGGAACATACCTAAACCGAATGGTATAGTTAGGCCAGCTACAAAAGCTTCGAAAACGACTATGCACTGTTGTAGTTTTAGGAAATGCACTGTAGACAAAAGCTTCGAAAAACCAGGGCCGGCCCCTAACGGTCTCTTTAGGCCAGCCCATGTACTAATGGTATATTTCAGCCCAATTGCACATGACGCCTTATTTAGGCCAGCCCATGTACTATAACCATTTTTTTTATGGAAATCCCTATTTGCCACCCGTCGCGGCAAATTGTGGGAGGTCCTATATGACGCTCTTTGCGTCAAGTTGCTGCTATTTCGCACAGAGCCTCCACTTGGCGGGCTTTCTGGGCCGTTTTCTGTTTCACGAACGAGCGAGAAGACAATGTTTCTGTCCGCTTCCTTCTGTTCGCTTCCTTCTGTTCCTCTTTCTTCTATTTGAATGGAAAACTGTTGCTTTGAGTAAAACTGTTCTGCAGTATTGAACTTTATCTCTTTCTTCTCTTTCAATGGAAAACTTAAGCTGTGAACTGTGAAGTGCAAAGAGTCTTCTGTTTCAAAGGATAAAATTATTTACAACTGAAACTATAGTCCATGAAACTTAGCAGGAAAATATCGCTGGAGCACAAAATTTGCAGTGACTAAGTACAGGGAACAACATGAAAACATATTTCTCATTGATAAAACTAGAGGAAACATTTTTCAATGGAACTCTTTCTTTAAGTTGAAATTCTTTTTGGCAGTGGAGTTTTGCTTGAAGTTGAAAATAATACTAGCGATGAAAACCTGCAGAATAAAAGAAAAGGATGGTTAGTTGGGAAAGATCATTCTCATTTCTGTGAAAAAAATGCCTAGCTTACAGTACCACTCGTAATTACTTGCTTATAAAAATAGATTTGGTTAGATATATTGTTAAGAAAAATGTGTGAAAATACATGTTCAACTTGATAAGACAGACTGGTAGTTCCTTTTTAATAAAACAGTATCTATTTAGGTGAAAACAGGTCACTATTCGCTATTATTTAGTAAAAAGACTGAAGATCTTGAAATTACCTAAACTCATGCACTGATGAAGTACAAAATTGATTATCCTTGAAAGGGTCACATGAATATTGAGAAACCCTGACGAAGATATGTGATTACAGGAAATTATTTGCACCCTTTAATACATGAAACAAAGTGTAAGAACTAGTATTTCTTACATGTCCGTCGAGAAATGAACAGCAGCAAAAAACAAGTGAAAGAACTAGAATTACTTACATGTCTCTAGAGCAATGAAGTTACCAATGACAGCTGCATTTCATTGTCCTTGCAAATGACAATCTCAAACAGAAATTTCTCGCGAAGAGTTTGTGGATCGTCCTTCAATATTAAAATAATTGCTATTTTATTTTAGTATAGCTTCTTTGGTTATGTTTGGGAGAATGTCGCAAGAAGTAAGTGCCTCCTGTCAAGTTTTTATGTACCTACATTGGAGAAACCCTCCATTCCAAGAACTTTGTAGCTCAATTCAAATAATGTTCTTGTGATTTCAATAATGTTATTTTTGTAAGCATTGTGAACTTTCTGTAAGCATTCAATAATGTTCTTGGAAATCAAATAAATGTTTCCCAATTCAAATAATGTTCTTTCTGAGCATTGTGAACTTTCTGTAAGCATTCAATAATGTTCTCAGAAATCAAATAAATGTTGCTCAATTCAAATAATGTTCTTGTGATTTAAAAATTGTCCGTCAACTCAAATAAAGTTCTTGGAAATAAAAAAAATGCTCTTTAATTCAAAGAATGTTCTTGGAAGTCAAAAAATGTTCCTCAATTCAAATAAAGTTCTTGGCATTCGAAGAAATGTTCATGAATTGAAATAAAGTTCTTGGAAATCAAAAATTATCTTTATCTGAAATAGTGTTTCTCGAAGTAAAAAACATGTTACTCAATTCAAATAAATGTTCTTGGGATTTCAGAAAATGTTCGTCAACAAAAATAAAGTACTTGGAAATCCAAAAAATGTTCTTTGATTAAAATTGGAAGTCAAATAAATGCTCCTCGATTCAAATAATGTTCTTGGCATTCCAGAATATGTTTGTCAATTCAAACAAAGTTCTAGGTATCAAAATTTGTTCATCCAAAATATGTTCTTTGATTCAAAATTGGTTCTTTTATTCCAAAAATGTTCTTAGATTTTTTTTCTTGGGATTGAAATTATGTTCTAAGATTCGAAAAATATCCAAGGCATTGTGAAAAGATTCTAGGATTCAAAGTTTGCTCTAAGATTCCAAAAATGTTCTTAGACTTCAAAAATTGCTGAAGAAATTCGAAAATTGTTTTAGGATTCAAAATTGTTCAATGATTCAAGAAGATGTTTTCGGATTCAAAAATTGTTCTAGGATTTGAAAAATGTTCTTGGAATTCAAAATTTGTTCAAGACGTTAAAAAATTGTTCTAGGATTCATATTCTATTCTAGGATTCAAAAAATATTCTAGGGTTCAAAAAATGTACTTGGAATTCAAAACGTGTTCATGGTATTAAAAAATTGTTCTTGGAACTGAAGTTATGTTCTATGATCCGATAAATGTTCCCTTAAAAAAGATTCGATAAATGGTCAAGACATTAATTTTTTTTTGGAATTCATAAATATTTCAATGCATTCAAAACAGGTTCTAGGATCCAACTTTTGTTCTAAGATTGAAAAATAGTTCTAGGATGCAAATTTTGTTCCAAGATTAAAATAAATGTTCTAAGGTTCAAAAATGTTCTTGGAATTTATCATATATCCTGAGGTTTACAAATATTTCTTGGAATTCAAAAATGTGCATGGTATTCAAAAATTGTTCTTGGAATCAAAATTATGTTCTATGGTTCGATAAATGTTCAAGACGTCTAAAAATGTTTTTGGAATTTAAATAATGTTCTTAGAAAAATTATGTTCTAAGTTTGAGAAAATATTCTTTGATTCAAATGATCTACAATTTAAAAAATGTTCTAGGATTGAGAAAATTATTCTTTGAATTCAAAATTACCCTTCATATTAAAAAATTGTTCTTGGAATTGAAATTATGTTCTAAGATTTGAAAAAGTGTTGATATTTAGAAAAATGTTCTTAAAATTTAAAATTATTTGAGACATTCAAAAAAGGTTTTAGGATTTAAATTTTGTTCGAAAAATATAAGAACTTGGATTGAAAAAGTTATATTCATGCTTAATTCATTTTTGGACGAAATTATTATTAGAAGCTGAATCAACAATCTATTCATGCTCAAATACATAGTGATTTGAATATGGTACCAAGACAACAAACAAAACAGGAACTTCCTTAATATATGGTTCAGGATAACTTCTCTATTTCGGATACAATATTATGGTGTGAGATACACAAGAAAACAACAAGAAAAACGAAAATGCAAACATTTAGGACACATGCACACAGGGTACAAATTCTGTTATATGAACTAGACAGCTGAATGCTTTCTGACGTATACATTGATAAGACAAAAATGGAAGTACACATGAATGTAATCACTACTTGTGACTACTCCTTTCCTTTCTGAAAACAATCTGCCGAGATTGAGGAATGATTTCCAAAAATAGTTGAACAGAAAAATACTGCAGTAACCGCAGAATTAGTTTGTATCAAAAAATGTAACAAGGTCTATGAAGAATCCAGTACAGAAATAGTGGAGGAAAGTCATATCAGCAAGCAACTAGCTGGTGTTTTTTTCCAGGGAAGCAAGTAGCTACTGTTAGCTAAACAGTGTGAACAAGTAGTTAAATTGACATCACAAAACTTGCAGATTAGAGAGGTAGATGCTAATTAAGCCGCCAAACAAACTAGGAGGTGCTTCAAATTAATTAACTGGACATTCAAAACCATAGTAGAATATATTGTGAAGATAACCACATTAAAAAGTGGTAATGACTATTTATGAACTAGAAAATGATATGATTTGCATGGAAACGAAATAATGTTGAAATGAATACTAGGTTACTCAACATTTTCAAGAGAAGAACACCTCCTGTATCTATGAGCATTTACCAGAAAAACTAAGCGAGATTCAGCAGATTTGTTTACAGTAGCAGCTAGTTCATGCATAGCAGAGAAACATGACTCTTGAGTGGTGTTGGTCACCGGCGATATATAGAGTGGCCGTCTCCGACAAAGAGTGGGGGTCAAGAGCATTGCTAACAGTAGCACAATATAAAAGAAATAGTAGAAAAGAAATCTAGTGAGCACCAAAACTAAGCTGTAGAACAATGGAGCTAAATAGTAGAACGGTTCCACACAAGTCTAATCCTATTATAGGTCTAGTACAAGTTCTGATTCTAACCTAGAAGAGAACTACAACAGTATCACCAGAACTGTCGCCACTGCAGAAGTATATACATGGAAAATTCAGAGCACTTACATAATTGAAGGGAGATGCTTGTTCACTTCTATAGCCGTATCCGAAATATCTTGAAACATATCCACACAAAGGGTTATGAAAAAAAACAGTCAAGCACCGGAATAGAAAACAGTTGACTAGTACTTGCTGTAATGATTTATCTATAGCCCTGTAGAACAACCATGATCTGTTAGATCTCAAATGAACCTGCAAACACAAACAGAAAATTAAAGCTGAATGCAGTTGAGGAACTTGGTAAATTGGAATAAAAACCAAACGGGGAACACCGGATCTGACGAAACTAGATGAATTATCACAAAATTGAAGTGCTATTCCTCAGAATTTGGTTGTCAAAACTCCAGCTACCAACAACAAAGAATAAAATCAGCTAACCCTAACTTCCATCCGAGATAGTTGCAGGAAGGGGAGAGAAGATGAAAAACCAGATCACCTAGCGAACGAGACGCACAAAGGAGGAAGTAATGAAGACCACGGGGAAGAATCAAGTGGAAGGAAGAGGAATCGAGAGGAGGAAGCAGAGAAGGAATCAAGACAAGGCAGTCGCAGGAAGAAAGGGGAACGAGGAAACAGGCATGCGGCAATGGAGTCGCTCGAAACAGGAAACAGGGAAAAGGGCCGGCCCAAAGACGGCCGAAGGGTGTGCGTCGCCGCGACAGTTTGACGCAAAATGCGTCAAATAGGGATTTCCGCAAATTGTCGCGTATCGCATAGAGGGAAGGGCACCAGCTAAGCGACTGGGCCGGCGCATTCGACCAGTTCGTTCGTTCCTGTTTGGAGCCTTTGTTTTCTCTCCTGATTTTAGTTTCTCTTTTTTAGTGTTTCCTTTTTCTTCTTTTCCCTTTCCATTTCCTTTTTTCCTTTTGAAGTTTATTTTACTTTTTACAAAAAATGTTTGGAAATTTCAAATATTGTTCGGAATTCAAAATTTTGATCCTATTTCAAATTATGTTCACATTTTGCAAAATATATGCTAATTTGAAAATATGCTTGTAATTTCTAAATAAATCGTGATTTCTGAAGATTTTGTTTGAAACTCACAGAAAATGTTCAAAATTTTTAAAAAAGTTCCCATTTATAAAAAAATCATAAATTTTTAAAAATGTTCTCGTTTTCAAAATTGGTTCACAAATTTTAAAAATGTTCCCATTCTTATTTTATTTAAAATGTTCGTATAAAAATTATTTGTTCCCTTTCCCATAAATTGTTCACAGATCCAAAAAAATGTTTTGTTTTTCCTTTTGTCAAAAATGGTTCACAAATCCAAAAAATGTCCGCTTTTCCAAATTTTGTACCTAGTTTCAATTTTTTTTTCAATTTTTCAAAAAACAATCGCATTTTCAATTTTTGTTCAGAATTCTATAAAAATGTTCTTGATTTTCAAAAATTGTTCGCAGGTTTAAAAAATGTTCACATTTTAAAAAATTATACAGAATTATGAAAAACTTTGCTGTTTTCCAAAAATTCGTTCACAGATCAAAACAATGTTCAACTTTATTAATAAATATTCACAATTTTGAATATGCCCGCGTTTAGAAAAAGATTCAGGTTTTGAAAACAAACTGTGTTCGAACTTTCGAAAATATTTTAGACCTGTTGTGGCTAATAGTACTTTTCTCAGGAGCTGCGCCATTTTACCATAGAAGGTTTCGTGGTGCAATGGCTAGCCTGGAGTAGCCTACGCGGTTGCAATAGAAAATGTTAAAATCATAATTTTGAAAAAAATAGTTGTTTCTAAAAATATTGTGATCATCACTTCAAAATTCTGAACATTTTTCATGAAAATACACATTTATATGAAAAGCATGACCACACTTAAAAAAATTTAACTACCATAGTTATTAATTTAACAACCTAAGTGTAACACAAGTAAGAAAATATGCATGCATGACCACACTTAAAGATTCATGTATAAACACGAAACTGTTAATAAATATCAACCGAAGAATAGCATTGCCTTTTGTCCTAAGGTTGGCAAGGCATACTCTTGAGTATTTGAAATAGGGATATTTCACAACCACATCAATTAAAATTGAAATTTTGAGGGTTAAAATAATCATTTCAAGTATTATGAGATTCTCTATTGTTCAATTTTATGCTAGATAGACACATTACCAACTAAGTATTATGATATTCTCTACTGTTTTGGTCTTTCGAATGCCAAGGAAGGATCACTTCCCAATGCATTTAGAAAAAAATAGAAAATATGTAAATGATATGAATTGCATTGTGGGTGTCGTTCATATATATACCGACCTCGACAAGTAATATAACCTTCAATAATGAAATCCAACACTAAATGCAACATATATCCACGTAAAGTGTAGCCACTAGAACTTTCTTTTGAACATTGTTTACCTTTTCTAATAACATTGCTAAAAGTTGTTATACCAATCATCTTTGAAAAAAAACTAGCCTATGTGGCATATGCTGTCACGCCCAATATGCGACCCTATCCAAAAGGAACTCGAAGATCCCACCAAGGATAGACCCGCATATTGGAACGCTTTTGCAAGGTGGATATCATTACATCAACATTACATAATAGATGGGGATACATAGAAAAGGCATACAATGCCACACGAATACAACATCAAATACATAAGAGCAACATCCGACTACGGATGAAACACAAACAGAAGCTCAAACGACATCCACCCTGCTAGCCCAGGCTGCCGACCTAGAACCTATCCCCTGATCGAAGAAGAAGCAGAAGAAGAACTCCAAAACAAGTAAACATCGCTCTCGCGTCATGATCATCGGATAACCTGTACCTGCAACTGTTGTTGTAGTAATCTGTGAGCCATGAGGACTCAGCAATCCCATTACCATGGGTATCAAGACTAGCAAAGCTTAATGGGAAAGGAAGGGGTAAAGTGGTGAGGTTGCAGCAGCGACTAAGCAAGTATGGTGGCTAACATACGCAAATGAGAGCGAGAAGAGAAGCACAGGAACGGTCGTGAAGCTAGCAATGATCAAGAGGTGATCTTGAACACCTACTTACGTCAAACGTAACCCATAAACCGTGTTCACTTCCCGGACTCCGCCGAGAAGAGACCATCACGGCTACACACTCGGTTGATGCGTTTTAATTCGGATCAGGTGTCAAGTTATCTACAACCGGACATTAACAAATTCCCATCTGCCACATAACCGCGGGCACGGCTCTCGAAAGTTTATACCCTGCAGGGGTGTCCCAACTTAGCCCATGACAAGCTCTCGCGATCAACGAAGGAATAGACCTTCTCCCAGGAAGACCCGATCAGTCTTGGAATCCCGGTTTACAAGACATTTCGACAATGGTAAAACAAGACCAGCAAAGCCGCCCGATGCGCCGACAATCCCGATAGGAGCTGCACATATCTCGTTCTCAGGGCAACACCGGATAAGTCAAGCTACGAGTAAAACCAGCCCTCGAGTTGCCCCGAGGTGGCCCCGCAGGTTGCTTGTTTCGGACCAACACTTAGACAAGCACTGGCCCCGGGGGGGGGGGGCTAAAATAAAGATGACCCTTGGATTAATTACTCCCAAGGGAAAATGTAGGTGGTGGTGAGGCAAATGGTAAAACCAAGGCTGGGCCTTGCTGGACAAGTTTTATTCAAAGCGAACTGTCAGGGGGGTCCCATAAATCACCCGACCGCGTTAGGAACGCACAATCCGGGAACATAACACCGGTATGACGGAAACTATGGCGGCAAGAGTGGAACAAAACATCAGGCATAAGGCCGAGCCTTCCACCCTTTACCAAGTATATAGATGCATTAATAATATAAGAGATATTGTGATATCCCAACCAAAATCCTGTCCACCATGGAGAAATCTTCAACTTCACCTGCAACTAGCAACGCTAGCAAAAGCGGTAACATAGCCAAACAACGGTTTGCTAGGAAGGGTGTCAAAGGTTAGAGGTTCATGGCAATTTGGGAGGCTTGATGAGCAACAGATAGGTAACGCAGCATAGCGATATAACGAAGCAACTAGCATAGCAATGATAGTAGTGAGATCCAGGGTAGCGGTCATCTTGCCTAAAATCCCGCAAGGAAGAAGAACGAGTCCATGAAGAAGATGAAGCCACGAAGACGAACCACACGTAGACGAACGCATCCTCACGATCGCAACGAAACGGGAACTATCGAGAAGAAGCACACAACATGGTAACCACACCACACATGGACAAGACATGATGCACAACAAGCATGATGCATGACAAAGCTACATGAAGCTACTCATGGCAAGAGATGATGCAAACAAGAACAACACATCAAGGCAAGTTTAAATGAGGCCGGGAACAACATATAACAAATCCGGTAAGTCCTCATATGCATATTTCGAAATTGGTACAGATCTGAATAAACATTATGTTCAAGTTGTTAAACAGCAAGTTAAGATGCACCAAGATGATCTACACGAAATTCTAGTCAAGTTACATATAAAGTTCATTAGATTTGGAGCTACGGCCTAGAAGATATGAGCAAAACGAGTTAAACATGGCATTGATGCAAAATGCAAACAAACATAAAGCAAACACACCAAAACAAGGATGCAACATGATAATATGGAACTACATGCAAAAACAAGCAAGTTTCATGTAGAGCACACTCAAAACGGAGCAACGGTGAAACACATACACTCTATACAAGTCATAGCAACAATCTGTCCAAAACAGCAACAAGGCATATTACAAGCATCAAAACAATATGCTACAGCACCCCAACATAATAACAGAAGGCATGGTCATGAAGTACAGGTAAAGCACAACAAAACATGAACACTGAGCTATCTCCAGAAACCACTAGAACATGCTCAAAAGGACATGGGAAGACTTCAAATAATAACAGTTTCAGACTTTGCAGAAATAACATCAGGTTGCAATGTTTAGAGCTATCAAACAACATGTTACAGGAACATATCATGGCAAACAAAGGCATGGCATGAATCTACTAATTTCATAGAACAAAAGTCCCTTACTGGCCATAAGCCAAAATGGCACGGAAAATAAGATGGCACCCATGTAAACATGGCAAGTTATATTACAGATTCATACATGGCAGGAACAACAATAAGTAGGCATGTTGGTGAGCTTGAACCACTCACCACAGAGCAATACATGGCATGGCAAGGCAACCAACAGTAAGAAAACATGTTTATGAAGCTAAGCATGGCTATAGCAAGGTCATAGGGTGCATGGATCACTAGGAAAACACATGGAAATAACTGAACTTAATGTAAACAGGCAGACAGCAACATCATTTAGCAAATTTGGAGCAAGATATGAACAATCTACAGCAGGCTATGATAGCAACCAAGGGCATGAATGGATAGAGCATGACATATAGATCAAAACATGTTTATAGAACATCTCCAGATTATCCATAGAATGATTAGTAGCAACATGTTAACATGGCATCACAAAATTACAGAATCTGTCTAGCAAAACAGCAACAGCAAGTGCCCTACTTAACAAGCTCAATGCACTCACTACACAACTCACAAAAATACATGGTTAGCACCCCTGGAAAGATGGCATAGCATATATCAACATACATGTAGACAGCAACCTCATAGGATGCACACATAAATCATGGCAAAAATGACAAATGAGCAAGTTATAACAGTTTCAGCAGATTAACAGCAACACACACTCTTCCAACAGCATTTCGGGCACCAAGATGAGCTCAAATGAAAATGATGCAATGGAATGAAATGAAGTACTCGTTGAGGCGAACAATTTGACATATTACACGCACGAAACGGATCTACGGATGCAGAGATACAGCATGATGAACATGGCATGATTATATGCAGAATCGGGGACTTAGGCGTTTCCGGGTCAACCTCGGGATTACGCGGATTTCGAGGACCGCCGGGGAGATCGCCGGAGTTGGTGGGGATGGCCGTAGAAGGGTGGATCCGGGCCGGATCTCGGCGCGGGGAGGCGGAGGAGGTCGCCGGCGGTGCGGGGCGAGGCCGGGCCGGCGAAGAGGCGCGGGGCGCTCGCCCGGGGTGGCGCGGCTCCGGCCAGAGGAGGCAGCGG
>NC_041385.1:839881492-839888039 GCF_002162155.2 Triticum dicoccoides
CGGCGGCCGGAGCGGGGCGCCGGCGGCGAGGCGGCGGCGGGCGCCGGCGCGGGGCCGCGGCGGCGGGGCGCGGACGGGCCGCGGGGGCCGGAGGCGGGCCCGGTGGGCCGGCGGCGCGGGGCGGCCGGGCGAGCCACGTGGCGGACGCCCGTTGGCTGGAGCGACGGCGGCGGACGCGTCCGGAGCCGGGTTGACGTGTCCGGCGCGCGGAGGAAGAAGGGGCTAGGTTTTTCATCCGCGAATTTCGGAGGAGGGGCTAGTTTTATAGGTAGAGGGAGCTAGGAGAGTCCAAATGAGGAGCGGTTTTCGGCCACGCGATCGTGATCGAACGACCGATAGCATGGAGGGGAGTTAGATGGGTTTTGGGCCAGTTTGGAAGGGGTGTTGGGCTGCACACAAAAGAGGCTTTACGGTTACCCGGTTAACCGTTGGAGTACCAAACGAACTCCAAATGGCACGAAACTTGACAGGCGGTCTACCGGTGGTATACCAAGGCCACTTGGCAAGCCTCGGGCCATTCCGAGAAAGTTTAACACCCACTCACAACAAGAGACAAAAGGGGGACGCCGGAGGACATAGGAGTGCCGGATTGCAAAACGGACAACGGGGAAAATGCTTGGATGCATGAGATGAACACGTATGCAAAATGAAATGTACATGATGACATGATAAAATGCAACACGCAAGCAAATGACATGGCAATGACGGCGAATAACTGGCAGACACCTGGCGCATCGGATCCGGGGCGTTACATAACTCCTCCACTAACAAGAGATCTCGTCCCGAGATCTTAGGACCGAGACGGAAGGGAAAAGGGATGAGGTGAGGCAAGAACTCAAGAAAAAAGCAAAGAATCGAGAGCACTCGAGAAGAAGAGAGGAACAACGAGAATGATGAGAATCGAAAGCTCACGAAATCGGATAGACTATGAAACCGCTCGTTCTAACCGGAGTGGTTAGAATGAGAAAATAAACGGATAAGACTGAAAGGATTTAGGCAGCACTCCGGCTAAAAATGGGAGGATTAGAATGAACTAGAGAGGATGGAATGATACTTGATGAACTCTTGAAGAGTGAATTAAATCATGAAGAACCACCATGAAGAACTCCGGTAACAAAAGAATGACGAGATAGAAATGAAGGATGAAAGAATAAGATTAATCTTGCGATGATTAGATGGAGGTTCCGACGAGATGGCCGAGGAAATTTGAACTCCAGAAAAGAAAAGATGAAACACTTGGAAGTAGAATTTATTCATCAAGAACAAACTCCGAAGAAAGGGGTTAATCACTTGGATGAAATAAGAATAAGATTTATTGTATGCTTATCCTTCATCAAATTAAATTGACGACAAACAATGGATTTTTGCATACTACTTATTCTTCTTGCAAAAGAATTGAGAAGTGACATATCGCAAACTTGAGAAGGTCTTCATGAACCACCGGTAGGATAGAAAGAATGAATGAATAAAAACGATAATCAAGGAAAAGAATCTTGAACGAACCACCGTAAGAATTCGAAAATGACTGACGAAAGGGACTGAATCACCGGGAAGAATTAGAAGACAAATATGCTTGAGGGGATTTAGATGGAAAAGAACGAAGAGATCATGAGCTAATTAAAGAACACTTGAACTAAGCACCAGGATAAAATAGAGAACGATAACTGGAATGATGGCCTCCGGTGAAAATAAATAGAAATCAACTCCTGAAATACTCCGGATCGATAAGGAAGAATATCTGACAAATGGAATAATTAAAAGAGGATAACAAGAAACTAGAACCGTGAATCTTCGAGAAAACGGACAAGATTTAGAGAAAACTCTTCTTCGGTCTTCAAATGATGACGAGAAACACCACCAAAATTATTGAGGTACTCCGGGAGAATGAAAAGCGAAGAGGTTGAGCCAACAATGAAAAGAATTTGAAAGTGATCTTGGCGAAGGCATGTGACTGATGGGATCCATTCTTACGTCACACTTGAAAAGAATTGAGAATAACTCCGGGGGAATTAGAAGAGTCAGGTAAGATCCTGGGAAAAGACCTGTGGGTTAGGGCCCACTAAAAGAAAACACCGTTGGAAAGGGATGATGAACAGATAGATGATGCACCGGAACAATTGAAATATTTGAATGAGGTGACAACCTCGAATTAATTCGAACACAGACGAATCTCCTGAGATGTCTTGAACACTCCGGAAGGATAAACTGGCGAGAGGCGAACGAGCAAGGAGAACACTTTACAAAAGGAAAAGAATGTGATCAACCCAAAAAACTTGAATTGAATCCACCAGAAAAGAACGGGATGAAGAATGACGAACGAGACGAGAATTCACCGGTTGAAATAATTGACAAAAGACTGAAGGGGTTCCGCACGAATGAAATAGATGCTCGAAAAAGACTCAGGCTCCGTGAAGAAGAGGGTGGGAGGGCGGAAAAACAAAGGCAACTTGGAAGGGGAAACCAACGAATATCTTGAAGATAAAACACCGGTTGAAATCATTGAGGAAAGAAAGCACATACATCACACGAGTAGAAAGCATACTCGATTACGGACTCGGGCTCCGAGAAGAAAAAGGGAGGGTGGGTGGGAAGAAAAAAAACAACTGAGGATTGAACTTGGCAAAAAACAAAGAGGTTCGAGTGGACTTGATGAGAAATGCACCGGATGAAAAGAGCTGAGGAACAATCATCGGAAAACCAACTGCGTGAACCTAAAGAAAATTTTGAAGGGGAAGCGGAGTAATTCAAAACAACTACGTCAAGATTCCTCACCAGAGCGACGAAAGGGCTGAGGAGTAAAAAGAATTCCTACTCTCCGATATAACTAGACTCCGAAAACAGTTTTCTTCTAGACTCAACAACGGCCAAACTACACGATCAATCAAGGGGGCTCCTAGGGTCGGTCGAGGCTCTGATACCAACTTGTCACGCCCAATATGTGACCCTATCCAAAAGGAACTCGAAGGTCCCACCAAGGATAGACCCGCATATTGGAACGCTTTTGCAAGGTGGATATCATTACATCAACATTACATAATAGATGGGGATACATACAAAAGGCATACAATGCCACACGAATACAACATCAAATACATAAGAGCAACATCCGACTACGGATGAAACACAAACAGAAGCTCAAAGGACATCCACCCTGCTAGCCCAGGCTGCCGACCTGGAACCTATCCCCTGATCGAAGAAGAAGCAGAAGAAGAACTCCAAAACAAGTAAACATCGCTCTCGCGTCATGATCATCGGATAACCTGTACCTGCAACTGTTGTTGTAGTAATCTGTGAGCCACAAGGACTCAGCAATCCCATTACCATGGGTATCAAGACTAGCAAAGCTTAATGGGAAAGGAAGGGGTAAAGTGGTGAGGTTGCAGCAGCGACTAAGCAAGTATGGTGGCTAACATACGCAAATGAGAGCGAGAAGAGAAACAAAGGAACGGTCGTGAATCTAGCAATGATCAAAAGGTGATCCTGAACACCTACTTACGTCAAACATAACCCAAAAACCGTGTTCACTTCCCGGACTCCGCCGAGAAGAGACCATCACGGCTACACACTCGGTTGATGCGTTTTAATTTGGATCAGGGTCAAGTTATCTACAACCGGACATTAACAAATTCCCATCTGCCACATAACCGCGGGCACGGCTCTCGAAAGTTTATACCCTGCAGGGGTGTCCCAACTTAGCCCATGACAAGCTCTCGCGATCAACGAAGGAATAGACCTTCTCCCAGGAAGACCCGATCAGTCTCGGAATCCCGGTTTACAAGACATTTCGACAATGGTAAAACAAGACCAGCAAAGCCGCCCGATGCGCCGACAATCTCGATAGGAGCTGCACATATCTCGTTCTCAGGGCAACACCGGATAAGTCAAGCTACGAGTAAAACCAGTCCTCGAGTTGCCCCGAGGTGGCCCCGCAGGTTGCTTGTTTCGGACCAACACTTAGACAAGCACTGGCCCGGGGGGGGGGGCTAAAATAAAGATGACCCTTGGGTTAATTACTCCCAAGGGAAAAGGTAGGTGGTGGTGAGGCAAATGGTAAAACCAAGGTTGGGCCTTGCTGGACAAGTTTTATTCAAAGCGAACTGTCAGGGGGGTCCCATAAATCACCCGACCGCGTTAGGAACGCACAATCCGGGAACATAACACCGGTATGACGGAAACTAGGGCGGCAAGAGTGGAACAAAACACCAGGCATAAGGCCGAGCCTTCCACCCTTTACCAAGTATATAGATGCATTAATAATATAAGAGATATTGTGATATCCCAACCAAAATCCTGTCCACCATGGAGAAATCTTCAACTTCACCTGCAACTAGCAACGCTATAAGAGGGGCTGAGCAAAAGCGGTAACATAGCCAAACAACGGTTTGCTAGGAAGGGTGTCAAAGGTTAGAGGTTCATGGCAATTTGGGAGGCTTGATGAGCAACAGATAGGTAACGCAGCATAACGATAGAACGAAGCAACTAGCATAGCAATGATAGTAGTGAGATCCAGAGTAGCGGTCATCTTGCCTGAAATCCCGCAAGGAAGAAGAACGATTCCATGAAGAAGATGAAGCCACGAAGATGAACCACACGTAGACGAACGCATCCTCACGATCGCAACGAAACGGGAACTATCGAGAAGAAGCACACAACATGGTAAACACACCACACATGGACAAGACATGATGCACAACAAGCATGATGCATGACAAAGCTACATGAAGCTACTCATGGCAAGAGATGATGCAAACAAGAACAACACATCAAGGCAAGTTTAAATGAGGCCGGGAACAACATATAACAAATCCGGTAAGTCCTCATATGCATATTTCGAAATTGGTACAGATCTGAATAAACCTTATGTTCAAGTTGTTAAACAGCAAGTTAAGATGCACCAAGACGATCTACACGAAATTCTAGTCAAGTTACATATAAAGTTCATTAGATTTGGAGCTACGGCCTAGAAGATATGAGCAAAACGAGTTAAACATGGCATTGATGCAAAATGCAAACAAACATAAAGCAAACACACCAAAACAAGGATACAACATGATATTATGGAACTACATGCAAAAACAAGCAAGTTTCATGTAGAGCACACTCAAAACGGAGCAACGGTGAAACACATACACTATACAAGTCATAGCAACAATCTGTCCAAAACAGCAACAAGGCATATTACAAGCATCAAAACAATATGCTACAGCACCCCAACATAATAACAAAAGGCATGGGCATGAAGTACAGGTAAAGCACAACAAAACATGAACACTGAGCTATCTCCAGAAACCACTAGAACATGCTCAAAAGGACTTGGGAAGACTGCAAATAATAACAGTTTCAGACTTTGCAGAAATAACATCAGGTTGCAATGTTTAGAGCTATCAAACAACATGTTACAGGAACATATCATGGCAAACAAAGGCATGGCATGAATCTACTAATTTCATAGAACAAAAGTCCCTTACTGGCCATAAGCCAAAAAGGCACGGAAAATAAGATGGCACCCATGTAAACATGGCAAGTTATATTACAGATTCATACATGGCAGAAATAACAATAAGTAGGTATGTTGGTGAGCTTGAACCACTCACCACAGAGCAATGCATGGCATGGCATGTTTATGAAACTAAGCATGGCAATAGCAAGGTCATAGGGTGCATGGATCACTAGGAAAACACATGGAAACAACTGAACTTAATGTAAACAGGCTGACAACAACATCATTTAGCAACTTTGTAGCAAGATATGAACAATCTACAGCAGGCTATGATAGCAACCAAGGGCATGAATGGATAGAGCATGACATGTAGATCAAAACATGTTTATGGAACATCTCCAGATTATGCATAGAATGATTAGTAGCAACATGTTAACATGGCATCACAAAATTACAGAATCTGTCTAGCAAAACAGCAACAGCAAGTGCCCTACTTAACAAGCTCAATGCACTCACTACACAACTCACAAAAATACATGGTTAGCACCCCTGGAAAGATGGCATAGCATAGATCAACATACATGTAGACATCAACCTCATAGGATGCACACATAAATCATGGCAAAAATGACAAATGAGCAAGTTATAACAGTTTCAGCAGATTAACAGCAACATGCACTCTTCCAACAGCATTTCGGGCACCAAGATGAGCTCAAATGAAAATGATGCAATGGAATGAAATGAAGTACTCGTTGATACGAACAATTTGACATATTACACGCATGAAACGGATCTACGGATGCAGAGATACAGCATGATGAACATGGCATGATTATATGCAGAATCGGGGACTTAGGCGTTTCGGGGTCAACCTCGGGATTGCGCGGATTTCGAGGACCGCCGGGGAGATCGCCGGAGTTGGTGGGGATGGCCGGAGAAGGGTGGATCCGGGCCGGATCTCGGCGCGGGGAGGCGGAGGAGGTCGCCGGCGGCGCGGGGCGAGGCCGGGCCGGCGAGGAGGCGCGGGGAGCTCGCCCGGGTTGGCGCGACTCCGGCAAGAGGAGGCAGCGGGGCGGCGCTGACTGGGCCGGGGAGGAGGCGGCGAGC
>NC_041385.1:839888461-839909595 GCF_002162155.2 Triticum dicoccoides
GGGGCGGCCGGGCGAGCCACGTGGCGGACGCCCGTTGGCTGGAGCGACGGCGGCGGACGCGTCCGGCGCCGGGCGGACGTGTCCGGCGCGCGGAGGAAGAAGGGGCTAGGTTTTTCATCCGCGAATTTCGGAGGAGGGGCTAGTTTTATAGGTAGAGGGAGCTAGGAGAGTCGAAATGAGGAGCGGTTTTCGGCCACGCGATCGTGATCGAACGACCGATAGCATGGAGGGGAGTTAGATGGGTTTTGGGCCAGTTTGGAAGGGGTGTTGGGCTGCACACAAAAGAGGCTTTACGGTTACCCGGTTAACCGTTGGAGTACCAAACGAACTCCAAATGGCACGAAACTTGACAGGCGGTCTACCGGTGGTATACCAAGGCCACTTGGCAAGCCTCGGGCCATTCCGAGAAAGTTTAACACCCACTCACAACAAGAGACAAAAGGGGGACGCCGGAGGACATAGGAGTGCCGGATTGCAAAACGGACAACGGGGAAAATGCTCGGATGCATGAGAAGAACACGTATGCAAAATGAAATGTACATGATGACATGATAAAATGCAACACGCAAGCAAATGACATGGCAATGACGGCGAATAACTGGCAGACACCTGGCGCATCGGATCCGGGGCGTTACATATGCTTCTCTCAACTTTTGTCGAGTTATGTTATCAAATAGCCCAGGAAGATGTGTATATTGCCATATGGATGAAATTTCATACTCTCTCTCCGTTCCTTACTTTTTTCCCCCGATAACCCTCCATTCTTTAGCTGGTGGCCCTAAGTTCACATTAAGGTGTATTTTGCTACTATGAGATGAAGGCTTCCATCAGCCAAATGATGGTGGTTTGCAATAGGAAAATGGATGCACTAGATCAAATAATTAACCTTATAATACATGTGTTTTTTTATGTCTTACCATTGTTGGAATTACTTAGCATCCGTCCAGTGGTATGATATCTACAATTTATATCTTAAGAAATTTTAATTAATAAATATATGTCCCTATAATTGCTAGGCCGTGCAGCTGCACGGGTTTATGACTAGTGAATAGAGTTTGAGAAGAGAAAAGCATAGATAGCTAGAGGGAGTACTTAGGCATTCTTGTGCATCCATTTGGCAAAAATAAAAACCAAACAATCAAATCAACAAATGGATGTCCTCGAATGGAGAAAATTATGCAACCAACATGCTCACACAATAATATAGCAAATGAAATATGTGGCAAAGCATGAACAAACACTCGAGCATCTATCAAGCAATTGGCGATGACTAGGTCATCTATATATATGAGTATATTGACTTAGGAGTCAAATGAGAACATTTGATCATAGGTCATACTCATCATTTAAGCACAAGTGGGGTTATCACTTTTACATAAAGCATTGTTGTGTTCACACCATTAGAGTTGCTTTAGCTCAATTCTTAGAGCAAAGCTCCCCCTAGATGTGATATCCCCCCTTAGAGGGATGAACTAACCTTGGGTTTTGTCGATGATGACTTCATGTAGATGTTGAAGATGTGGATGCTCAATGTTGATGTAGACCATTTGGAGCAATCCATTGGAGTGAGCTGCATTTTCAATACCTACATGGGTTAGTCCCACAAGGAACAAACAAGAGTATCCATAGACATAGAGTGATGTACACATATGTTGATGTCCATGGAAGCATTTGGTTACCTTGTCCCTTGACTTACCAACAAGAGGGTTTGTGACTCCTTGAACTAGTGCAATATATGGAAGTTGATTGCACTTGTCCTTGCCAAAATGAATATGAGTGAAGTATGTTGGTCGAGTCACCCTCAAGATCTCTCTAGTTCTTCTTCTGTGGGATCCACATCAACTTGATGGGAATCCTTAGAGTTGTAGTCGTACTTGATGAAGTAGAACTTGATGTAGTCTTGGGAACCCACTTGACCAAGGCCTTAGGAGCTTCTTCAAATGCATCAATATACTCTTGAAGCTTGTCCTTGCCTTTTAGCTTGTGGTCTTTTGATGGAAGATCATCTTGAGCGTGTGTTTCCTTGAAAGAAGTAGGGTCATACTTCTCTTGTTGAGGAACAAACTTTGTCTTAGGGTATTGATCTTCTTCCCACTCAACTCCATTGGCATTGAACTTTCGTTCAAAATCAACACCTTGATTCTTTCGATGCCTTCCTTGCTTGCATACAATTTCCTCAAATTGCTTATTTCCGGCAAGGCTCTTGTAAACACCTTTCTCTATAATTCCCTTCAATAAGCTATTTTCTTGCTCAAGTGTAACTTGGCTAAGAGAATCATTAGTGGAATCAAGAGAACTACTAGAAGCAACACTATTGGATTTAGCATGGTTATTGTTACTACTAGAAGAAGAATATTTCTTGCTCTTGTTGCTAGATTTTACTTGTGGCATGTAAGTAGACAAGAGTAAACATTTGGCAATGTAAGAAGAACTTTTCTTTCGAAGATCATCATTGATTGCTTTTAAGAACCCATGCTATTTCTCTAAATTGAGCTTTTCAAAGTGTAGCTTCTCATGAGTTTTTAAAAGCTCCCGATGATCCTCTAAAGTAATTTCATGAGCTAACTTAACAGTGCCTAGTTCTTTAGTTATATGCTCAATCTCCTTCGTATCATTGTTATTCGTTTCATCTTGATTAGCATGATTAATAGCAATTTCATCATAATCTTCATCACTAGTATTGTCAACAAGCAAATCATCTTCATCACTATTGAAATCAACATACTCGGGGTGTGATACCTTAGGGACTTTAGCCATGAAGCTGATGGGGAACATAGTAATTTCAAAAAAATTCCTATGCACACGCAAGATCTAGCCGAGTGTCGAGGGAGAGCTTCGTCAGCACGACAGCGTGGTGACGATCTTGATGTTCTACCGTCGCAGGGCTTCGCCTAAGCACCGCTACAATATTATCGAGGAGGACTATGGTGGAGGGGGGCACCGCACACGGCTAAGAGATCAAGAGATCAATTGTTGTTGTCTATGGGGTGCCCCCTGCCCCCGTATATAAAGGAGCAAGGGGAGGAGGCGGCCGGCCAGGGAGAGGCGCGCCAAGGGGGAGTCCTACTCCCACTAGGAGTAGGACTCCTCCTATTTCCTAGTAGGAGTAGTTGAGGGGGAAGGAAAGGGGGAGGAGGAGAAGGAAAGAGGGGGGCCGGCCCCCTTGCCCTAAACCAATTCGGTTTGGGCCTTGGGGGGCGCGCCCCACACTCCCCTTGCTGCCCTCTATTTCCACTAAGGCCCATGTAGGCCCATTAAGCCCCCCCCCGGGGGGGGGGGTTCCGGTAACCCCCTGGTACTCCGGTAAAATCTCGATTTCACCCGAAACACTCCCGACATCCAAATATAGGCTTCCAATATATCAATATTCATGTCTCGACCATTTCGAGACTCCTCGTCATGTCCGTGATCACATCCGGGACTCCGAGAAACCTTCGGTACATCAAAACTCATAAACTCATAATATAACTGTCATCGAAACCTTAAGCGTGCGGACCCTACGGGTTCGAGAACTATGTAGACATGACCGAGACACGTTTCTGGTCAATAACCAATAGCGGAACCTGGATGCTCATATTGGCTCCTACATATTCTACGAAGATCTTTATCGGTCAAACCGCATAACAATATACGTTGTTCCCTTTGTCATCGGTATGTTACTTGCCCGAGATTCGATCGTCGGTATCTCAATACCTAGTTCAATCTCGTTACCGGCAAGTCTCTTTACTCGTTACGTAATGCCTCATCCCGCAACTAACTCATTAGCCACATTGCTTGCAAGGCTTATAGTGATGTGCATTACCGAGAGGACCCAGAGATACCTCTCCGATAATCGGAGTGAAAAATCCTAATCTTGAAATACGCCAACTCAACATGTACCTTCAGAGACACCTGTAGAGATCCTTTATAATCACCCAGTTATGTTGTGACGTTTGGTAGCACACAAAGTGTTCCTCCGATAAACGGGAGTTGCATAATCTCATAGTCATAGGAACATGTATAAGTCATGAAGAAAGCAATAGCAACATACTAAACGATCAAGTGCTAAGCTAACAGAATGGGTCAAGTCAATCACATTATTCTTCTAATGATGTGATCCCGTTAATCAAATGACAATTCATGTCGATGGCTAGGAAACACAACCATCTTTGATCAACAAGCTAGTCAAGTAGAGGTATACTAGTGACACTATGTTTGTCTATGTATTCACACATGTATTATGTTTCCGGTTAATACAATTCTAGCATGAATAATAAACATTTATCATGAAATAAGGAAATAAATAATAACTTTATTATTGCCTCTAGGGCATATTTCCTTCAGTCTCCCACTTGCACTAGAGTCAATAATCTAGTTCACATCGCCATGTGATTTAACACCAATATTCATATCTGTATATGATTAACACCCATAGTTCACATCGTCATGTGACCAACACCCAAAGGGTTTACTAGAGTCAATAATCTAGTTCACATTGCTATGTGATTAACACCCAAAGAGTACTAAGGTGTGATCATGTTTTGCTCGTGAGAGAAGCTTAGTCAACGGGTCTGTCACATTCAGAGTCGTATGTATTTTGCAAATATTCTATGTCTACAATGCTCTGCACGGAGCTACTCTAGCTAATTGCTCCCACTTTCAATATGTATCCAGATTGAGACTTAGAGTCATCTGGATCGGTGTAAAAGCTTGCACCGATGTAACTCTTTACGACAGGCTCTTTTATCACCTCCATAATCGAGAAATATTTCCTTAGTCCTCACTAAGGATATTCTTGACCAATGTCCAGTGATCTACTCCTAGATCACTATTGTACTCCCTTGCCAAATTCAGAGCAAGGTATACAATAGGTCTGGTACATAGCATAGCATACTTTATAGAACCTATGACTGAGGCTAACCATTTACCATTTTCCAATTGCTTCATTAACATTTTTCAGATACTTATTCAACATTTTTTTCATATGCTTGATTAACATATTTATATACAAGAAAATTCATATTTGTTTTAGTAAATGCTCAAAAAATTATATACACATTTCATTTTCCCCAAATGCTTTATTATCACTTTTCAATTACTTGTTCAACTTTTGTTTTCAAAATGCTTGACTAAAATTTTTATATACATATAAAAAAATCATATTTTTTGATAAATGATCAACAATTTTTTATACACATTCAACATTTTCTGGAATGCTTGATTAATAATTTTGAAATATTTGTTCAACATTTGTCAAATCTTTTTTATAGAGTGTTTTTTGAAATAAATATATTAAAATATGAAAAATTATGTAAAGCAAAAAATGAAAACAGAAAAAAGGAAAAATAAAAGAAGAAGAAGAAGAAGGAGCTTGTGGACTGCCGTGCGCGTGCGCCGGCCCATCTCGCTCGGCCCTTCAGCGAGTCGGAAGTTGAACTCGCTGAACAAGCCATAGGCGATGTTTTTTTTTTTGCAATTCAGAAGCCTTATTGATTACTCAATGGCAATACTTTCATGGGTAATACAATCACAGAGGAAGTTTGGAACATGGTTGATCCCAAGGCATCTCCGACGAACCTCACTAGCCTGTTGAGCACAGAGATGAGCAGCCTACAGCCATATTGGCTTCTGCTCTAACAAAAGATATATTGAAGCTAGTAAAAGGTACTTGGCCATACGATTTCGAAATGAGCGAACTGTTCGGCGAGCGTGCGGGCGACTGCGTGGGTGACGCGGAACGAGCTCTTGGTGCCCTGTCGCCGGCGGATTGGACGCTGGTACGGTGAGGCTCGGGTGCCTCCCCGATGCGCGGGCCGACGAGCCTTGAAGCGGCGGCGGCGATGGGAGCTGGGCTCGGTGCAACCGCTTCTGGTCGTTGGCAGAGGACGACTCGTAGGCAAACGACGCGGAGGTGGAGGATGAGGTGTGTTGGCCGGTGGTGCCGGACGGCCCGTCGGTCGGCGGAGGGGCGCGGCCTGCGGACTAGTCGGGACCACCGTTTCGCACTAGGCGGTCGTCGTTTGAGGGCCACGGCCTCCCGCATCTGGAAACCTATGCATCAGCGGACTCGAGCTGGGGTGCTGCGTCTGGTGCGGCGAGGCCGATTTGTGCCAAGGCGGTGGCGGGCTTGGTGTCTCCGGGCGGCGCAGCGCTACTGGTGGCTGACTGGCCTTGCCTTCCTGCTTCCCGTCCCTCTGCGGCGCCGGCACCGGCGGGGCACGGTCGGGACGCGTCGGCCCTCGCCCTGGTGCCTAGGGTTGACTCGGGTGGGCTGGGATCGATGGGGAATGGGCCTGGGCTTGGGTTGGTCTAGGGGCCCATAACATCTAGTTTCGGCGGTTCAGCATCCTGCATGGCTCGCGGCCCGATGGAGACTGGGCCTTGTAGGCCCACTCCGCCTCGGCCTGCCCCACAGCCTGTCTCCGGCTATATATGGCTGAGCCACCAGAGAGGTGCGGCGCTTTGCTCACTATGCCCGCACCATCCAGATCTCTCCCCTTCCCCTCCTCTCCTCAAGTCGTTTGCGATGGTCGTGATGGGTGACCGGTGTGCGGACAAGCGGCCGATGGAGATCGACCACGAGGCGGATCAGCGGAGGGAGCGCGAGCTGCGCGACAAGGTGAAGTGGTCGATGTGCGAGCGTACGGGCGGCCGCGACGCTCGGGAGGAGCGCAACGCATCCCAAGATCAGGAAGGGCGTGAGGGGGATTGGGGTCCTGCTCCCCTTGGTGGATCTAGCAGTAGGAGTGCAAAAGGAAGAAGAAGGCCGGCCAACGGCGCAGGGAGCTTGAGCGGCCCATGGAGCACCTGAACTGTGTCGGGAGCCACGGTGACCCGCTGGCCAGGAAGCCCCGGGCTTTCACGAAGCCACCGGCGATGGCGTTGCCATCCTCATCCAAGGGCACGGCGGAGGAGCCCATCCCGATGGAAGAGGCCCCACAAGTGGAATGTTTCAAGTGTGGGCGCTTGGGACACTTCCAATCCAATTGCAAGTTCAAGCCGCTTTGTGTTCTATGTAAGGAAGAGGGACATGCGTCTGCTCACTGCACGTCGCGCGGCCACGAACATCAACTGCAGATTATGGGCAGTGCCATTTCGGGTGAAGGCTTCTTCTATCTCCAGTTTTACGAAGAGGCTGAGGCAGACGCTCCTGTGGATGCCCGGATCATGAACGCGGTCATCCTTTCCATGGAGCCAGGGAAGCTCAACCTTCGCATTCTCAAACAAGAACTGCAACACATGGTGACAGGGGATTGGGACTGGCAAGTTACTCAAGTTGGAGACGACGACTTCATGGTGGTGTTCCCTTCTATTGATCTTCTTCACATGGCCAAGTCAGTGGCAAGCTTTTTCTGTCCATCCATGACATCACTACTCGCGTGCGGGACACGCTACATGAGGAGGAACAACCAATGGCCATGCCCGAGACTTGGGTCCGGCTCTACTGCATCCCCAAGAAGCACAGGCGGGAGGAGCGCATCAAAGAAGGGTTCTGGATGCTCGGTCGGCCGATTGTGGTCGACGAGCTCTCCCTCATCAGGTTGGGGCCTGTGAGGATGAAGCTGGCGTGCAAGGCCCTGGAGAAGCTCAACGGGGTGGTGGAAGTTTGGTTCAACCATGAAGGGTATCATGTCAAGGTCGAGCACGAGCAGTTACCCAAGCGTGGGGTAGAGACGACTGTGTACGGGGCCGGCCCCTTGGACAAGCTCCCGCCCCGTGATTCTAACATGGACGGGGGCTCGTGGCCCATGGGCAACTCCATGCCTAGCGGTGACACTCGGGGCTAGTTGAAGCTGGGGGACGACGGGGCTTCTGGCGTGACTGCGGACCTGGACACAAAGATGCAAGACCTGAGGGAGGAACTAGAGGACATCATCCAAGACGCATCCATTAACACTGAAACCTGGGACAAGCTGGGTGCTCTGTCAGCCGATGCTGGGGCCATAGGGGTGGCGACCCAGGACACGGCGTTGAGTGTGCCACCTTTGGCCCGTTCCCTTGAGATGACCTTTGGTGAGTATGGTTCCAACATTGCGGCTCCGATCCCGGAGCTCACTGGGCTGCATGGGGAGGTGGGGGCCCCCTCTTCTGCCGCACACCTGCCTACTTCTCCTCTGGTGGCTACGGGGATGGACTCGGGATGTGTACTGAATGAGGGCTGCGAGATGACGCCCGTGTCTACCCGTCGTGGTTCCAGCGGCTCCGGCCGTCAGCCCAAGAAGACGGCGGGGAGGAAGCCGTCGAATAAGCAGCTGACGCCCACGGCTGCGATGGTGGTGTCGACGCTTGGTGGAGAGTTGGGGGCGGCGTTGGTGTTGACTGGTGTGGGCAGCAAGGCCAGGCGCTCCAAGGTAGCTCCGGTGGTGTAGAGGGCGCCCAATGTTCGGGCCAAGGCCAAGCTGGGGGAGATGTCCTCCATGGAGAGCGCCAAGCTCCGCCTCGCAAATAAGAACCTGGAGACCTCAGGTAATCCCTTGCCCTCCTTTAGAATTCTGAATGCTTTCGAGGACGAACACCTCGCTAGTATCTTAGACAATAGTGGAGTGGCGATCAATGCAACACACGGCAATATTATCTCTTTGGTGCGAGCGCGGGAAGAGGTGCAAGCCGCGCTTGCTGCGGCGGCTGCTCGTTGCACGGAGAGGAATGAGCTGGCCATCATACCAGTAGAGGCTGGTACTGATCTTGAGCCCGATGAGGGGACAGAAGCAAGGGATGCTTCTGCTCTTTCTTCTTCCAGCTGGGTTCCGGCGAGGAAGAGAGTGGCGAAAGCGGTGACCTCCAGGGGAGTTCGCCTCCGTAATAGAATTATATAATGTGTTACATGTTCTGGAACATCTGGGGTTGTGGCCACGGAGGCCGTCGTACTCAACTCAAGGAGTACATGGCCAAAGAACGGATGGACGTAGAGCTCCAGGAAATGATTAAAATGGACTTCTTTTAGAGAGCTCCTCGCTTACGATCCCTTGCAGGGCTTTGATTGTCACTGGGGACCCTCAATTGGTCACTCGGGCGGTATTTTCATGGGTTGTAACCGCGAAGTGTGTGATGTAATGAATTGGGAGTGTTGTGTGTATTTTCTTGCTGCTACCATTAAACACCGGGTATCTAGACAGTCGTGGGTCATCGTTTGCGTTTATGGACTAGCGGATCACTCCCGATCGGCTAATTTCCTTCTTGAACTAACAAATTTGGTGGGGGCCAAACGGGCTGCCAACACGCTGGTGATTGTTGGGGCGATTTCAACTTGATCCGCTCGGGGGCGGACAAGAATAACGCTAATATTGACTCGACTAGGGTGTCCCTGTTTGATAACGCCATTGCGGCCACTGCGCTACGGGAAGGAGCTCGGACCGGTGCCAGGTTTACCTTGACAAACAAATAGCTGTAGCCGGTCCGTAGCATGCTAGAACGGGTTTTATTCACCCCCCGAGTGGGAGGTGCTCATTCCTCTCTTCTCGTTCGTGGCGGAAACACGCTGATACGTCTCCAACGTATCTATAATTTTTGATTGCTCCATGCTACTTTATCTACTATTTTGGACTATATTGGGCTGTATTTTCCACTTTTATATTACTTTTGGGACTGACCTACTAACCGGAGGCCCATCCCAGAATTACTGTTTTTCGCCTTTTTCAGTATTTCGAAGAAACAGAATATCAAACGGAGTCCAAACGGAATGAAACCTTCGGGATCGTGATTTTCCAACCGAACGTGATCCAGGAGACTTGGACCCTACTCCAAGCAGTGCCCGAGGAGGTCACGAGGGTGGAGGGCCCCCTAGGCGTGCCCCCTACCTCGTGGGCCCCTCGGAGCTCCACCGACGTACTCCTTCCTCCGCCAAAAACCTAATTCCACCGCCGCAACCTTCTGTATCCACGAGATCCCATCTTGGGGCCTGTTCCGGAGCTCCACCGGAGGGGGCATCCACCATGGAGGGCTTCTACATCATCACCATAGCCCCTCCGATGAAGTGTGAGTAGTTTACTTCAGACCTTCGGGTCCATAGCTAGTAGCTAGATGGCTTCTTATCTCTTTTTGGATCTCAATACAATGTTCTCCCCCTCTCTCGTGGAGATCTATTCGATGTAATCTTCTTTTTGCGGTGTGTTTGTTGAGACCGGTGAATTGTGAGTATTATCTATGGAAAATATTTGATTCTTCTCTGAATTATTTTATGTATGATTGAGTTATCTTTGCAAGTCTCTTCGAATTATCCTTTTTGGTTTGTCCAACTAGATTGGTAGTTCTTGCAATGGGAGAAGTGCTTAGCTTTGGGTTCAATCTTGCGGTGTCCTTACCCAGTGACAGAAGGGGCAGCAAGGCACGTATTGTATTGTTGCCATCGAGGATAACAAGATGGGGTTTTTATCATATTGCATGAATTTATCCCTCTACATCATGTCATCTTGCTTATGGCGTTACTCTATTTTTACTTAATACCCTAGATGCATGCTGGATAGCGGTCGATGAGTGGAGTAATAGTAGTAGATGCAGAATCATTTCGATCTATTTGTCTCGGACGTGATGCCTATATACTCAGTTCTGTCAATTACTCAACAGTAATTTGTTCACCCACCGTAGAATACTTATGCTCTTGAGAGAAGCCACTAGTGAAACCTATGGCCCCCGGGTCTAATCTCATCATATCAATCTATATCACTTTATTTACGTGCTTTGTTTTTACTTTGCCTTTTACTTTTTACTTTGCATCTATCTATCAAAAATACCAAAAATATTATCTCTATCAGATCTCACTCTCGTAAGTGACCGTGAAGGGATTGACAACCCCTAAGCGTTGGTTGCGAGTTGCTATCGTTTTGTGTAGGTACGAGGGACTTGTGCGTGGTCTCCTACTGGATTGATACCTTGGTTCTCAAAAACCGAGGGAAATACTTATGCTACTTTGCTGCATCATCCTCTCCTCTTTGGGGAAATCCAACGCAGTGCTCAAGAGGTAGCACACGCATAGGTTGGGACCACGTCCCTCCGATCCTATCCTCAGGGGAGGATTACATCATACATAGCCCTAGTTTCTATCGACGGATTCCGCCTCACACGAGTCCTCATGGACGAAGGCAGCAGTCTGAACCTGCTTTATCAGGATACGACGCGCAAGATGGGAATAGATCCTGCAAAGATCAAACCCACCAAAAACGCCTTTAAAGGTGCTATACCAGGCGTAGAGGCCCGCTGTACAGGCTCCGTCACTCTGGAGGTAGTCTTCGGACCCCGGATAATTACCGTAGCGAAGAGTTAGTCTTTGATATCGTCCCCTTTCGCAGCAGCTATCATGCACTGCTCGGACGAACCGTGTTCGCTCAATTCAACGCGGTGCCACATTTCGCACTACTTGTACACGTATGCCTCGACGTATCATTCAATTACAACATGTGGCTTTATATGACACTTACTTGCTGTTCTTTCTTATTGATATTTTTTTGTCAATTGGCACCCGTACACTACGGCACGCCTTAATATGACAGGGGCCTCGTGGTACCCATAATACGGCAATAAAGTCTGAATACATTCACGGTCGTTCGGCACCCCGAACTTATAGCATTATATGCATCAACTCCGAATCATGTCTTAGGTCAATAGTTGGGTTGCCCGGCTCCTGTGCTTGCTACCCTATGTTCCGCTATATCGGCTAGGGTAGTAAAGGGAAAACTACTGCGATTGTGTCCCTGTTCTTCCGGACAAGCGCCTCAGTAGAGAAAGCTGAAAACTGACTGTCATGATACGGCGAGAGCTGGTCAGCTGTTTGATAGGTTACAAAATCTTTAAGGATTTCTTCCGTATTATGCGATTACTAATGCAGCGTGCGATGGATCGGCTTTTTCTGCCGATCGGGTGCTTATAGAGCCCCTAGTGCGGTCTTCCGAACACCAGGGGCTGCGCCTACCTTCCTTTTGTCAAAGTACTATCGCTAAGTGAGGGTGATAAAGCCGTATAGTCCGATTGCCTGGTTCGTTGCGCTAGACACCTCCTTCAAGGACCCAAAACTGGGGTAAAGAGTGTCCAGGTTTATCCCGAACACCCCTGTACTTCCTACATGGGGGCAGAAGCCGACGACTGGCTAACTCTCAGGCTTAATATATAAAACGGCCGCACAGGAGGTAAAGCTTGCAAATAACAGTCACTATATAGTATAAATAACCTTGTTTAAAACATTACATAGGACAACATGAATGTATTCATGGGAATATAATGTCCTTGGCGCATTGCTCCGCCACAAGGCGGGATCCTTTCAGGACACTATCATAATATAACTCGGGCTTGTGGTGCTCCTTCTCCTCCGGCGGTCCTTCGGTCATCAGCTTTTCAGCATCCATCTTCGCCCAGTGCACCTTCGCACGGGCGAAGGCCATTCACGCACCCTCCATACAGACCGATCGCTTGATGACTTCAAGTCGAGGGAAGGCACTCACAAGCCGCTTCACGAGCCCGAAGTAGCTGCTGGGAATCGGCTCGGCAGGCCATAGCCGGATAATTAAATCCTTCATGGCTAGTTCGGCCGCCTCATGGAGTTCGATCAGCTGCTTCAGTTGATCGGCAAAGGGCACTGGATACTCTGGCGCCAGATACTGTGACCAGAAAAGCTTCTCCGCAGTGCTCCTTTCTTTGTCTCGATAAAATTGTGCGGCATCAGATACGCTGCATGGCAGCTCCGCAAATACCCTTGGAGAAATCCGAATTAGTAACGTGGTTTTCTCCCTTCAAATACTTGCTTTGCACAGAAAAAGCCTTACCCATCGCGATCTTTCTCGTCTCCTGGATTTCCTGCAGGGCGCGTTGGGCTTCCCCCCGGGCATCGCGTGCGGCTTGACGAGCCTTGGTGATTTCGAATTCTTTCTTTGTTAAACTCCGCTCCAAGGTCTCGCATTTCTTCACGGCCTCTTGGAGCTCTTGCTCAGCTTCAATAACCCTGGCCTCATGCTTTTCATGAAGAGCCTGCTCTGTGGCTGCCTTCTTCTCGACCTCAGCCACCGCCTTCTTAAGAGCTTCGACTTCGATCGTCGCTCCTAGAGCACATCATGAAATTTTTTGTCATACTCAATTGTTCATTCGTGCTGAATGCGAACAAGGTTTTTTGCATACCTTGGTTATCCTCCAACTGCTTCTTCACTTGGCCGAGTTCTTCTTCGGCCCGCTCCAGACTCTGTTTTAGTCCAGAGACTTCTGCAGTATGAGAGGCAGCAGACACTACAGACGCCTGCTTATAAAAAACAAAAGAGGGAGAGGTGTCACAAAGTAAGTCTCCTGCGAACATATATTCGACCCTATGTCCGGTTTTTTCTTCTGAACACCAAACAGTGTATCAGGGGCTACTATCTATACTGTAACACTCTTTGAAACCTCACAACATACCTATGAGCCCATTATAAGGCTGATGCAGACTTCATTCAGCTCGCTTTCAGCGGACTGAATCTTCTCAATCACCGTACCCATAAGGGCACAGTGTTCTTCAACGATGGAGGCGCTTTTCAGCGCTGCTGATAATGAATCCGGCACCTCTGGTTGGGCTGAGGTTGCCAGTGGAACAGGCGCACCCCCTTCTGTCAAGGGAGGTTACCTGCCTGATTCCGGAGTCGTGTTGGTCTCCGGGACTGTGTCTGGCTGGGGCCGAATTCAAGATAATCCCCACCGTCGGTGTCCATGGGAGTCTTCTCCCCCGTGTGTTCGGCCACCGAGGTTCGACCCTCCGCTGTCGTCTCGATGGTCTTTCCACCCCTTCCTTGGCCTGGGTCCCTTTGGGATGATACCTGATACGTCTCCAACGTATCTATAATTTTTATTGTTCCATGCTATTATATTAGCCCTTTTGGATTTTTATGGGTTTTATTTTACACATTTATATCATTTTTGGGACTAACCTACTAAACAGAGGCCCAGCCTGTATTGCTGTTTTTTTGCCTATTTCAGTATTTCAAAGAAAAGGAATATCAAACGGAGTCCAAACGGAATGAAACCTTCGGGAGCGTGATTTTTGGAATGAACGTGATCCAGAGGACTTGGAGTGCAAGTCAGGAAGCAGTCAAGGCCTCCACGAGATAGGAGGGCGCCCCCCCATAGGGCTTTCCCCCCTGTCTCATGGGGCCCTTGCGTGGCCACCGACGTACTTCTTCCTCCTATATAAGCCTACGTACCCCGAAAACATCCAGGGAGCACCCGAAACACAATTTCCACCGCCGTAACCTTCTGTATCCGCGAGTTCCCATCTTGGAGCCGTCGCCGGTGTTCTGCCGGAGGGGGAATCCATCACGGAGGGCTTCTACATCAACACCATAGCCCTTCCGATGAGTTGTGAGTAGTTTACCACAGACCTTCGGGTCCATAGTTATTAGCTAGATGGCTTCTTCTCTCTTTTTGGATCTCAATACAATGTCCTCCCCTCTCTTGTGGAGATCTATTCGATGTAATCTCTTTTTGCGGTGTGTTTGTCGAGATCCAATGAATTGTGGGTTTATGATCAAGTTTATCTATGTGTAATATTTGAATCTCCTCTGAATTCTTTTATGTATGATTGAGTTATCTTTGCAAGTCTCTTCGAATTATCAGTTTGGTTTGGCCTACTAGATTGATCTTTCTTGCCATGGGAGAAGTGCTTATCTTTGGGTTCAATCTTGTGGTGTCCTTACCCAGTGACAGAAAGGGTTGCAAGGCACGTATTGTATTGTTGGCATCGAGGATAAAAAGATGGGGTTTATATCATATTGCATGAGTTTATCCCTCTACATCATGTCATCTTACTTAAGGCGTTACTTTGTTCTTATGAACTTAATACTCTAGATGCAGGCAGGAGTCGGTCGATGTGTGGAGTAATAGTAGGAGATGCAGGCAGGAGTCGGTCTACTTGTTGCGGACGTGATGCCTATATACATTATCATGCCTAGATAATCTCATAATTATTCGCTTTTCTATCAATTGCTCGACAGTAATTTGTTCACCCGCCGTAATACTTATGCTATCTTGAGAGAAGCCTCTAGTGAAACCTATGGCCCCCGGGTCTATCTCTTATCATATTTGCTTTCAATCTACTTTTATTTTCATCTTTACTTTTTGCATCTAAAATATAAAATACCAAAAATATATTTATCTTATCATACTATCTCTATCAGATCTCACTTTACCAAGTGGCCCTGAAGGGATTGACAACCCCTTTATTGCGTTGGTTGCGAGTTCTTGGTTTGTTTGTGTAGGTGCGTGGGACTTTTGAGGAGCCTCCTACTGGATTGATACCTTGGTTCTCAAAAACTGAGGGAAATACTTACGCTACTATTGCTGCATCACCCTTTCCTCTTCAAGGAAAACCAATGCAAGCTCAAGACGTAGAAAGAAGGATTTCTGGCGCCGTTGCCGGGGAGGTCTTCGCTCAAGTCAAGACATACCAAGTACCCATCACAAACCTATCTCCCTCGCATTTACATTATTTGCCATTTGCCTCTTGTTTTCCTCTCCCCCACTTCACTCTTGCTGTTTTATTTGCCCTCTCTTTCCCAATCTCTTCTCTCTTTTGCTTGCCCTTTCATTTGCTGGTTTGGTTGGAATAGATGCTTATTTATTACTAAACAGAGAACCTAAGATCTATGGATCCTCACACGCTTGCTAATATTTTTAAGAGATCCAATTATGATGAACCAATTGCTAGTGAGTTTTGTGCACTAGATTATCTTTATGAAGCTTTGCTCAAAATTTGTGAATCTGAAAATTATGATGAAGAAATTTATGAAGAGATTCACGATAACTCCTTGAATAAAAAGCATGATTGCAATGATTTTCCTATAAATTCTCTTTATGTCAATTGTGCTAATAATATGCAAAACCCTAAGCTTGGGGATGCTAGTTTTGCTATGTCTACTACTTGTTTCAATGATCATGATTGGGGTGATTCTTCTTATAACCTTGAAAATTTATTTAAGCCCCATGATGAATATGAGATTGATAATAGTGTTTGCAATAATATTGAAAGTGGGTTTGGAAGAGTGTCAACTTTAGATCCCACATATTTGGAGTATGTTCAATCTTATGATATTTTTGATAAAAGTGGGTTCGGAAAGGTCATGACTTTAGTTAATGTTAATCCCACTATCTTGGAAGAGTGTCAACTTTGCATGCATGTGGATCATGTTGAGAATATGTTTTGTGATAGCTATTTTGTTGAATTTTCCTATGATCCTACATGTAATTATTATGAGAGAGGAAAATATGGTCATAGAAATTTTTATCTTATTAAATTACCTCTTGTCATGTTGAGATTGCTATCGTCTCTTTCTTCTTCCTTGCATATGCTAGTTTCTGCTTGCTATGATAATTTGTTTGCTTATAAAATTCCTATGCATAGTAAGTATGTTAGACTTAGATGTTTTTATCACGTGTTTTATGATGCTCTCTTTGTGCTTCAATTCTTGTCTTTCATGTGAGCATCATTAAAATTATCAATGCCTAGCTAAAAAGGCTTTAAAGATAAGCGCTTGTTGGGAGACAACCCAATATTTTTTTCCTTGCTGTTATTCAATAAATTTTGCATATACTTTCTGTTTAGATGTGTTTTTATCTTTTAATTAGTGTTTGTGCCAAGTAGAACCTGTAGGATAAACTATGATGATAGTTGATTTGATTCTGCTGAAAAATAGAAACTTTGCGCTCACGAGAAAAAATTCAATAAATCACAAAAACGTGTTTTTGCATTGATTCTTTTTGCTTCTGATCAATAAACAAATTTTCCAGTACGTCCTATTTTGGTAGGATTTTTAGAGTTCCAGAAGTTTGCGTTAGTTACAGATTGCTACATACTGTTCTGTTTTTGACAGATTCTATTTTTCGTGTGTTGTTTGCTTATTTTGATGTATCTATGGCTAGTAAAATAGTTTATAAACCATAGAGAAGTTGGAATACCAGTAGGTTTAATACCAAAATAAATAAAGAATGAGTTCACAGTACCTTATGTGGTGGTTTTGTTTTCTTTCACTAACGGAGCTTATAAGATTTCCTGTTGAGTTTTATGCTGTGAAGTTTTCAAGTTTTGGGTAAAGCTTTTATGAACTATGGAATAAGGAGTGGCAAGAGCCTAAGCTTGGGCATGCCCATGGCACCCCAAGATATTCAAAGATAGCCAAAATCCTAATCTTGGGGATGCCCCGGGAAGGCATCCCCTCTTTCGTCTTCGTTCATTGGTAACTTTACTTGGAGCTATATTTTTATTCGCCACATGATAGGTGTTTTGCTTGGAGCGTTGTGTATTATATTAGTCTTTGCTTTTTAGTTTACCACAATCATCCTTGCTGTACACACCTTTTTGGGAGAATCCTATTTGATTAAAATTTGCTAGAATACTCTATGTGCTTCACTTATATCTTTTGAGCTTGATAGTTTTTGCTCTAGTGCTTCACTTATATTTTTTAGAGCACGATGGTGTCTTAATTTTGAAGAAATTGCTAGTCTCTCATGCTTCACTTATATATTTTTGAGAGTCTTTTAGAACAGCATGGTATTTGCTACGGTTACAAAATTGGTCCTAGAATGATGAGCATCCAAGTTGGGTATAATAAAAACTATCATAGAAAAAGAATTGGATGAATATGATGCTTGATAATTGTTTTGAGATATGGAGATAATGATATTAGAGTCATGCTAGTTGAGGTGATTATGAAAAATATTTGTGTTGAGGGTTGTGATTCCCGTAGCATGCACGTATGGTGAACCGCTTTGTGATGAAGTTGGAGCACAATTTTATTTATTGATTGTCTTCCTTATGATTGGCGGTCGGGGATGAGCGATGGTCTTTTCGTACCAATCTATCTCCCTAGGAGCATGCACGTAGTGCTTTGGTTTTTGATGACTTCTAGATTTTTGCAATAAGTATATGAGTTCTTTTGACTAATGTTGAGTCCATGGATTATACGCACTTCACCTTTCCATCATTGCTAGCCTCTCTTGCGCCGCGCAACTTTTGCCGGTACCATACACCCACCATATACTTTCCTCAAAACAGCCACCATACCTACCTACTATGGCATTTTCATAGCCATTCCGAGATATATTGCCATGCAACTTTCCACCGTTCCATTCATATGACACAGATTACTTTTGTCATATTGCTCTTTGCATGATCATGTAGTTGACATTGTATTTGTGGCAAGGCCACCTTCATAATTTTCATACATGTCGCTCTTGATTCATTGCATATCCCGGTACATCGCCAGAGGCATTCATATAGAGTCATATCTTGTTCTAGCTTTGAGTTGTAATTCTTGAGTTGTAAATCCATAAAAGTGTGATGATCTTCATTATTAGAGCATTGTCCTAGTAAGGAAAGGATGATGAAGACTATGATTCCCCCACAAATCGGGATGAGACTTCGGACTTTACAAAAAGAAAAAAAAAGAAAAAAAGGAGAAAGGCCAAAAAGAACAAAAAAAGAAGGCCTAAGAAAAAAAGAAAGGAAAAAAATAAAATGAGAGAAAAAGAGAGAAGGGACAATGCTACTATCTCTTTTCCACACTTGTGCTTCATGATAGAGAGTCTCATATGTTGTCACTTTCATATACTAGTGGGAATTTTTCATTATAGAACTTGGCTTGTATATTCCAATGATGGGCTTCCTCAAAAGTGCCCTAGGTCTTCGTGAGCAAGCAAGTTGGATGCACACCCACTTAGTTTCTTTTGTTGAGCTTTCATATATTTATAGCTCTAGTGCATCCGTTGCATGGCAATCCCTACTCACTCACATTGATATCTATTAATGGGCATCTCCATAGCCCGTTCATACGCCTAGTTGATGTGAGACTATCTTCTCCTTTTTGTCTTCTCCACAACCACCATTCTATTCCACATATAGTGCTATGTGCATGGCTCACGCTCATGTATTGCGTGAAAGTTGAAAGAGTTTGAGATTATTAAAGTATGAAACAATTGCTTGACTTGTCATCGGGATTGTGCATGATTAAATACGTTGTGTGATGAAGATAGAGCAACAGTCAGACAATATGATTTTGTAGGGATAACTTTCTTTGACCATGTTATTTTGAGAAGACATGATTACTTTGATTAGTATGCTTGAAGTATCACTATTTTCATGTTAATATGAACTTTTATTTTGTATCATTTGGACCTGAACATTCATGCCACAATAAATAAAATTACATTGAGAATTATGCTAGGTAGCATTTCACATCAAAAATTCTGTTTTTATCATTTACCTACTCGAGGACGAGAAGGAATTAAGTTTGGGGATGCTTGATACGTCTCCAACGTATCTATAATTTTTGATTGTTCCATGCTATTATATTGCCCCTTTTGGATGTTTATGGGCTTTATTTTACACATTTATATCATTTTTGGGACTAACCTACTAACCGGAGGCCCAGCCCGTATTGCTGTTTTTTTTTTGCCTATTTCAGTATTTCGAAGAAAAGGAATATCAAACGGAGTCCAAACGGAATGAAACCTTCGGGAGCGTGATTTCTGGAACGAACATGATCCAGAGGACTTGGAGTGCAAGTCAAGAAGCAGCCGAGGCCTCCACGAGATAGGAGGGCGCCCCCCTATAGGGCGCACCCCCCTATCTCGTGGGCCCCTCGGACTGCCACCGACGTACTTCTTCCTCCTTTATAAGCCTACGTACCCCGAAAACATCCAGGGAGCACCCGAAACACAATTTCCACCGCCGTAACCTTCTGTATCCGTGAGATCCCATCTTGGAGCCGTCGCCGGCGTTCTGCCGGAGGGGGAATCCACCACGGAGGGCTTCTACATCAACACCATAGCCCTTCCAATGAGTTGTGAGTAGTTTACCACACACATTCAGGTCCATACTTATTAGCTAGATGGATTCTTCTCTCTTTTTGGATCTCAATACAATGTTCTCCCCCTCTCTTGTGGAGATCTATTCGATGTAATCTCTTTTTGCGGTGTGTTTGTCGAGATCCGATGAATTGTGGGTTTATGATCAAGTTTATCTATGTGTAATATTTGAATCTCCTCTGAATTCTTTTATGTATGATTGAGTTATCTTTGCAAGTCTCTTCGAATTATTAGTTTGGTTTGGCCTAATAGATTGATCTTTCTTGCCATGGGAGAAGTGCTTAGCTTTGGGTTCAATCTTGCGGTGTCCTTACCCAGTGACAGAAAGGGTTGCAAGGCACGTATTGTATTGTTGCCATCGAGGATAAAAAGATGGGTTTATATCATATTGCATGAGTTTATCCCTCTACATCATGTCATCTTGCTTAAGGCGTTAGTCTGTTCTTATGAACTTAATACTCTAGATGCAGGAAGGAGTCGGTCGATGTGTGGAGTAATAGTAGTAGATGCAGGCAGGAGTCGGCCTACTTGTTGCGGACATGATGCCTATATACATGATCATGCCTAGATAATCTCATAATTATTCGCTTTTCTATCAATTGCTCGACAGTAATTTGTTCACCCACCGTAGTACTTATGCTATCTTGATAGAAGCCTCTAGTGAAACCTATGGCCCCCGGGTCTATCTCTTATCATATTTGCTTTCTACTTTTATTTTCATCTTTACTTTTTGCATCTAAAATATAAAATACCAAAAATATATTTATATTATCATACTATCTCTATCAGATCTCACTTTCGCAAGTGGCCCTGAAGGGATTGACAACCCCTTTATTGCGTTGGTTGCGAGTTCTTGGTTTGTTTGTGTAGGTGCGTGGGACTTTTGAGGAGCCTCCTACTGGATTGATACCTTGGTTCTCAAAAACTGAGGAAAATACTTACGCTACTATTGCTGCATCACCCTTTCCTCTTCAAGGAAAACCAACGCAAGCTCAAGACGTAGCAATACCCCGGTGTCATCCACGTGTTTGGGGGAGGGGGCCGCCGGGGGTGTCCCGCTGTCCATAGCGTCCGAGCCCAGTGAATCCCCTGATGAGGATTGTTCGGTGCGGGACCTGGCTGGACTGCAAAAAAAGACATGGTGCAATGCGTTAAACGTTGCACGATAGTGAGTCTGGATACATGAACATGTCCGGGCTTCATATACTTATGATTTCACCAGGGGCTGGACCCTGGGATCCCACTCCGGGCTGCTGTCGGCGGCAGTGGCGGATTCCTCCGGAAGGGGAGTCTTACCCTTCTTGGGCGACTCAGCCTCCAAGTGTGTGGAGGTCGTCCTTTTCTTTCTT
>NC_041385.1:839909932-839969688 GCF_002162155.2 Triticum dicoccoides
GGATATTGTGTCCGAAGTGCCTCGGCGATGAAGGCCGCCCCTGGTCTCTTTGGCCTCTTTCTCGGCTTTCTTCTTCGGCGCCTTATAAGGCGCCGGGACCAGCATCTTCGTCAGAAGCGGGACGGATGGTTCTTCTGGCAGTGGGGCCGAGCAGTAGATCTGCCCCGCCTTCTTCGTCCAGACCTGGATAATTGTGGAAAAATACATTAAGCATCTCCCTTGGATTACGCAAATAAGACGTATGACTTGCCAACATACGATGACTTACCGGACTCGCGGTTCGGGACAGTTGGTACCCGCGGTCCTCGGCCGAAGCTGGCCACGATTTTTCGGACTTAAAGAGCACCTTCCAGATGTCTTTGTGCGATGATCCAAAGACTCTAGCAGGGTCTGGTCCTTGGCCGGGTCGAATTCCCATAAATTGCAGGCCCTGTGTTGACAAGGGAGAATCCGGCGAACTAACATCACCTGGACTACGTTGACAAGTTTGATATTCTTGTCTTCCATACCATTGACGCGCGTCTGGAGCACCGAAAACTCGTTCGGCGAAGACCAGTTTAGGCCCTTTTTGGGCCAGGACGTAAGCCGCAGTGGAGCTCCGGATCGAAATTCGGGAGCTGCGGCCCATTTTGTGCCACGTGGCTCAGTGACATAGAACCACTATTGTTGCCATCCTTTGACAAAATCATTAAATGTGCCTGATGGCCATGTAACGTTGGGCATCTTGCTCACCATGGCTCCTCCGCACTCCGCGTGCTCGCCACTCACCACCTTGGGCTTCACATCGAAGATCTTCAACCATAATCCAAAGTGTGGAGAGATGCGGAGGAAGGCCTCGCACACGACGATGAATGTCGAGATGTTGAGGAAGGAATTGGGGGATAGATCTTAGAAATCAATCTCGTAGTAATACATAATGCCGCGAACAAATGGGTGGAGGGGAAACCCTATCCCGCGGACAAAGTGAGGGAGGAATATAACCCTCTCATGGCGCTCCGGAGTAGGGACAATCTGTCCCGCCGTCGGAAGGCGGTGGCTAATCTTCTTGGCCAGGTACTCGGCCTCCTGAAGTTTCTTGACATCCTTCTCCTGGACGGTGGAGGCCATCCACTTGCCTCTGGCTCCGGATCCGAACATTTTCAGAGGTCCTTTGTGGGCGAGAATACGAATGCTTGGGCGCTGGAGCTCGAGCGAGAGAGAATGGATAAGCAGAGGACGAAGAAGGCGTGGGTGAAAAAAGGGAGTCATTATCTCCTTATAAAGGCAGCAGGGATCCTGCGCCTCCCCACTTGTCCTGGAAACTCGCTTATTTCCCAAGCGCCGCGTTAATGGCGCGGTTGGGTTACTCATACCCGTATTGATGAGAATCCCGTGATAAGGGGACACGATCTATGCTTCGATAAGACGTGCCAATAAAACCGCCTCGCAAGATGTGCAGTAGCAGGTTGAGAAAAATGGTTCGCATGATGATCTGGCCGCAGCGTGATGTCACGCTATGAAAAAGTTGTCGGCAGATTAGACTTGTGGAATATTGTGCCGGACACGATCCTTGTGGTATGTGGAATTTGTTTTGCAGAGCCGGACACGATCCTTGTGTTCAAGATCTTCTTTGGAGTATCCGGAGAAGGAACCCGCCTCGCAATGCCGAAGACAGTCTGTGTGTCGGACTCATCACCATTGAAGCCTGGTTCAGGGGCTACTGAGGCAGTCCTAGATTAGGAGGTCCTCGGACAGCCGGACTATGTACTTATGCCGGACTGTTGGACTATGAAGATACAAGATTGAAGACTTCGTCTCGTGTCCGGGTGGGACTCTCCTTTACGTTGAAGGCAAGCTTGGCAATTCAGATATGTAGATTTCCTTCTCTATAACCGACTCTGTGTAACCCTAGCCCCCTCCAGTGTCTATATAAACCGGAGGGTTTAGTCCGTAGGACAACAACAATCATAATCATAGGCTAGCTTCTAGGGTTAGCCTCTACGATCTCGTGCTAGATCAACTCTTGCAATACTCATATCATCAAGATCAATCAAGCAGGAAGTAGGGTATTACCTCCATAGAGAGGGCCCGAACCTGGGTAAATATTGTGTCCCCCGCCTTCTGTTACCATTAGCCTTAGACGCACAGTTCGAGACCCCCTACCCGAGATCCGCCGGTTCTTCTCTCACACCATGAACGAGGAGGTCACCGTCTGACAGGTGCGTCAGCGCGGCGTTGCCAGCTTCCTGGTCCCTCGGCTGACCAGAGCGGAGGACCGCAAGCTCAGTGCGGTGGCGGGCCTGATGTCTGCCTCGACGGGCGGAGCTGACCCGGACGTGTGCCGGCTGCGTCACAAGCACGCCCCCAAGGGGGCTCTTCGTCCAGGGCGGTGTACGAGCTCCTGCACTTCGGGGGTGTGAGCGCCGGCTACGCGGACACGGTCTGGGGGTCACACGCCCCCTCAAGGGTGAAATTCTTCTGTTGGCTCCTGGTTCAGAAACGCATCCACTCCTGCGATGTCTTGCTCCGGAAGAACATCGTCTCGACAGACGAGGCTGGTTGCCCCCTGTGTTCAGCCGCTCTCGAGACCGCCGGTCACCTGCTCTTCGGCTGCCCGTTCGCGGTGGCCTTTTGGCGCAGGGTGGGCATGGACACAGACAGCGGCACGGCGTGCAACCTGGGCGTGCTTGCGGCTCAAGCGGCCTCGGCTGTGAGCTCGGAGGTGGAGTTCTTCATGTTGTGCTGCTAGCAACTTTGGAAGCACCGAAACTCGGTTGTTTTTCAACGGCAACAACCATCAGCGGGGAGGCTGCTCGTGTGCTGTCGTGAAGACGCCGTTCTGTGGCGTGGTAGGCTCCCTGAAAGTCGTAGAACACATGCCGATTCCTAGCTGTGTGCCCTCCCTCTCTGAAAATGTTGTAGCTTGGTGCTCTGCTCGTCCGTCCCACCTTTCTCTGTAACCACGCTTTGATCAAAATAATAATAATAATTATCAAGCCTGGGTGCTCAGGAAATTGGTAAAGCACGTAAAATGGGATCCGTAGTATGTGGGTATCTTTCCCTTAAATATTGTATGATGCATATATCTCATTCATACAAATATTGACAAATGATTAACAAAAAATCACAATTTTTTAGGTTAAATGAAAGTAAACTTGGTCACGTTCCTTTCCAGAAAAAAGGTTACGCTCTTTCTCAAAACAGTATAGCCAGATATTGATGTGTGTTCCCTCCACCTTTTATCAATATGAACAAAATTATAGTGATTAAAGTGATTGTAAAAACAACCTGATATGAATTATTCTAAGACAAGATTAACTTTGGTAAATGTGTGTGCATGTAAGGAGCAACAAACAAGAAGAAGTTGCCAGGTGTTGAGTATATTGATTCATTAGGAAACATAAGATAGATTAGGATTTGTCCTGCCTTGTCTTATACTTCAAGTTGGTCATTGTACTCTTATATATATGCCCACGAGGCTCAAGCAATACATCAAACTATTCCACCAAACATCTCTCCCTTCTAACATGGTATCTATCGCAAGTCGATCCTAAACCCTAGCCGCCGCCGCTTCCGCACCTGCGCGCCGCCCCCGGGGCGGTCGGCCTCCATGACCGCCGCCGGGGGCCGTGCCGCCCGTACCTAGGGCTCGTCCGCCAGTCATGTTGACTGGCTGCCCTAGAGAGTCTTTTCCCCGAGCCTTGCTCCGGGGTTTTCTCTCTCCCGCCGGTCATCTTGATCGCGCGGTTTCTTTTTGGTTTTCCGATCTATTCTTGATCGGTTTGCGTCGCCCACTGCCGCCGTCGACCCCGAGCGCCTCTCCTCCGACCCCGGCGCGAACCGTCGGCCTCTCCTCCGAACCGGCGGCCATGCGCGCCGATGCGGCCCGTCTGGGCCAGCCGTCGTCCGCGCATCGGTCCGCCCGTCGCCCTGCGCCGGCCGTCGCCGCCCTGCTCTCACCGGGACACCTGCATCGCCCCGATCCTGCGACCACGCGCCATGCGACGGCCAATCATAGTCGTTGCTCGTGTGCCGGCCCGCCCATCGATCCACATCACCCGCCTTCGCTGCGTCTGCACGGCGGCCCGGCGGTCTACCTCGCCGGCCTCGTCCTCGGCTGCGTCGGGACGGCTGCGTCAGGCTTGTCGGCTGCCTCAACTCGGGCGTCGCTGGTCCGTTGGTCGCTCGGGCCTCGCTGCCCCAGCGCCGGCGTTGCTTTGGCAGCCTGGGTGCCGGTGCTGACAAGCTCGTCCGCACGACGTCTCACGCCGTCCGTCGTCGTCGGCTTCATCTCGGACTCCGCCACCACCAGGTCTCCACCGAGCGGCGTGCCCGACCTCGCGCGCGATCGGCTTGATCACCCGCTCACCGCGGCGATCCACCTCATCTACGTTGCGCGACCGACCTGGCCCGTCGGTTACGCCGCCTCCGCAGGTCCCGTGAAGATCGTCCCCGAGTTCAGCACGCCTCTCCAACGATCGAGCATTGGGCTGCCGCTGCGTCGCCCCGTCGGGCCGTAGCGCCGCTGCCTCGTGGTTCTCCTCGCGGCTGCATTGGCCCGTGCGTCGCCGCTGCGACGCCCCTTTGGGCCGTAGTGTCGCGATATGCGGTCCCCGCCGCCGCCCCGAGGCCGTCCCCACAGCTGCACCGACTCGCGATCCACCGCTACGTCGCCCCCTCGGGACGCAGCGTCGCGGCCTGCGGTCCCCGCCGCCGCCCCGTGGTCTTCCCGCCATTGCCCCGACCCTCCTGTCGCCGCTGCGTCGCCCCTTCGGGCTGTAGCGCCGCGGCCCGCGATCCACTCCGCCGTCACCGCGCGTCGACCTCCCGTGTTATGCGCCGCGCCGTCTCCCTTGGCACGGGAATGCCACCGTCCGCGCCGGTCTTCGTCACGTTGTCAGGGATTTCCGCCTACTTCGAGCACCGCCGCCGCGCTCCTAATCAAACCGACACCGCCGCTGCTTTTCTTTGGCCACCGCCGCCACTACCCCGTAGCAGCCACAGCCGCCCGTCCACCTCCTTCGTCTTCATCCAGCACCAGCCCGTCGTCAGCGTCGCCGTCATCTACCCCGACCACTTCGTCTACTCCGACCATCGTTGGTGACATTGGCCCCGCACCGATGGACGCTGCAACCGTCGTCGAGTTCTTCTCTGTTGGCCTCTCCGACTTCTTCGACATGGCGTACAGCTCGTGCAGGTCCCAGTCTACGCATGTCCGGTGTTGGCAACACCGCCGCGTGCCTTCGTCCACGATGTGTCCCCGGGCCTGGCAAGCCTGGTGCGGTGCTTCGTTAACTTCGTCTTCGTCCGTCTACACATGCCCAGTGCTGGTAACACCGACGCGTGCCTTCATCTATGATGTGTCCCCGGGGTTGCCAACCCCGGCGCGACGCGTCGTCAACATCATCTACCCTGGCGCACCACTACTTCGACACCACTGCGCCCATGACTAACTCGGCGCCTCCTTGCGCCCGCGGCTCCACGGCGACTTCCTCAACACCGGCTACCCCGACTCGACATCAACCACGGCATTCTTCGCACGGCTACCTCGACCACGGCTCCACCACCCACGCTCTCGGCTACATCGACAAACGGCACAAAGGGCTACCGCCTGCTTGAGCAATCTCGTCGGTTTTCACTCCAGCCACGACTTCGTGATGCATCGACTGTTGCGACTATGGGGGGTGTCCGTCAGCTTGCTTTTAGATTCTTCTCCAGTCTCACCATCTGCGTCGCTACCCTTGTGACTGCGGGGGGTGTTGAGTATATTGATTCATTAGGAAACATAAGATAGACTAGGATTTGTCCCGCCTTGTCTTATACTCCAAGTTGATCATTGTATTCATATATATATATATATATATATATATATATATATATATATATATATATATATATATATGCCCACGAGGCTCAAACAATACATCAAACTATTCCACCAAACCTCTCTCCTTTCTAACACCAGGTACCTATGGAAATGCGGAAAAAAATATGCTACACATTATTTACATGTAAACCACAACTTTCACAGTGTATATATGTATGTATGTATATACTGTTGGAGTTGTCACGTGATGGAACCTTTAGTGCGAGCACATGCAATTGAGATCCAAAACTGATTATTCGTACTGTATATTACTAAGATATGAGAATGGCCCCCTAATGTCATGTAAAATGCCCGCGAGTTTGTAACACTTTTGAGGGAATAAAGATTGAACAAAAAAGAGAATGGGAACGCATACGTGGAGTGGCGGAGTGGCTGCGGTTTCATCGGCTACTGTGCACCACCACCTTGATGATGATCCAACAGTTAATAATGTGCAGGAAAGAGGAAAGAGAGTGAGAGGCAAGACTCGCGCAGGTTCCCGGGCACGGTCCACAGCTCGTGCTTTCCTCACGTGCTGTTGGCATTGAGTACCGGTAGTATAGTCCGGTACTATCGTAATACTACATCAAAGTTCAGAGAAAGAAAAGTTAGTGGCATCTTATACGCGGGGATGGTAGGTGGGCGCTTGGCTACGCCACATGTCCTCGACCGTCACTCTTGCGCGTGACCACCTGCATTTGCATCTAGCAGCGCAATAGTGCCAGTAGTATCACTAGTAGAAAACAGGGTTATCGTTCGGGCCTGGCCAGCCCATTAGTTCCGGTTCTTCACAAACCGTGACCCATGAAAGGTATTAGACCCGGTTCATGAGCCCAGGGGGCCGGCCGGGGCCTTGTGGGCATTGATCCCGGTTCGTCTGGACCCATTTGTCCCGGTTCTAGGCACAAATCGTGACCAATGGACTTTGCTCCTGGCCCACAGTCATTGGTACCGGTTCATGCCTTGAACCGGTGTAGAAGGGGGGGCTTTAGTCCCGGTTCATGCCACGAACCGGGACAAACAATTTGCCTATATATACCCATCGCCGCGGCAGAGCACTCCATAATGCTCTGTTTTTTCAATCCGGCTAGGAGAGGGCATTTGGGTCCTCTAGTTCATCTCCTATGCACATGAGGTGTTCGATGAAATGCCCGAGACACACTAGTTAAGCTTTCTCCTCTCGAAGCTCGACCTCGGAGCTCCATTTTTCCCGAGATTTGTCTAGATTTAGCGGTTCGTCACGCCCCGTCCCCGTTTTCACCGCTGTTTATCGTCCGCGCTGATCTCGTCGTCGGCACCACCGTGGTGAGCCTCTTGTTCTTATCTTCTTTCTGATACTTGTCTGATTTTCTTACTTTAGATAGATATTTGTCTGATTTTCTTACTTTTGACACACATAACGGACGTCTCAGACACAGTGTTGTGACTGTGCTACTCCTTGGACCCCGGAGCATTTGGTGGCAGACCTTGACGTCGTCCAGGGAGTTGATTCATTCCTGGCGCTAGGTTTGGGCTTGCGCTCGAGGTAGGTGTGCCATGCTCCTGGCCATGGTGGTCGTCGAGCTGCAGCTCCACTTCGTGGTTCCCGTCCACGTGCGAGCTCTGGAGGACATGAACGGGGTAGTGGTGCGAGGCCATCAAGCGGCCGGAGGCGCTAGCGGTGGTAGGCGGGGGTGAGAAGATGAGATCGATCTGCTGGCTGCTACGAGCCTGCAAGGTAATTCTGGATGTCAATCACGCTGATATAGCCATATAAAAGGAGGCAATTTTGGACATCAATCAATCACCTAGATACGCTATCTTAGAATCAATCACCTAGATACGTATCACGTATGGGATCTGAATGTGGGCTTGTGGCTTCGTTGTGGGCTAGCTGCGGTATTTATGTATAAATCGTTTAATATGTTGCTAAATAATATTTATTGCCTATTATTTAATCAGATAATATGCGGGTCTATGGGTACATGGGTATGGGTTATACTAAACCATACCCGTACCCGCTATACCCAATGGGTTTTAAATTTTTGTATTTGTATACCCATGGGTATTTTTCTGACTCATACCCTTGCCCTAATAGGGTTTTTACCCACCGGGTACGCGGGTAATGGGTACCCATTGCCATCCCTATCTAGGGATATTGCTTTTTATGAAAATTTATTCCTTTTTCAAACCATATGTCCTAATATCGGTGTTGTACTCTGCAAAGAAATTTTGCTAATAGGACCAGCTCTATCCTTAATCTATCTTTGATCAAGGCGGCAAAAATAATTGTCACGGAGATTTGACTAGATTTAGAAGTCCATCACGCCCCGTCCCCGTTTTCACCGCTGTTGATCGCCTGCGCCGATCTCGTCGCTGACACCACCGTGGTGAGCCTCTTGTTCTTATCTTCTTACCAATTTTCTTATTTTAGATAGATACTTGTCTGATTTTCTTACTTTAGATAGATATTTGTCTGATTTTCTTACTTTTGACACACATAATTATATATAATGCACGCAGATGAACCGGCAATGGATGTATGGTGACAGACACTCCTCCGAGTATATTAAGGATGTGCATAATTTTCTCGAAGTGGCTGAGGCAAACAAGCAGAATAGTTTTATGTGTTGTCCATGCACTAAATGTGGGAATACGAAGTTTTACTCTGACTGGAAAATCCTTCACACCCACCTGCTTTACAAGGGTTTCATGCCACACTATAATGTTTGGACGAGGCACGGAGAAATAGGGGTTATGATGGAAGACGGCGAAGAAGAAGAGGACGATGACAACTATGTGCCCCTTGAATACGGTGATGCTGCAACGGGGGGAGCTGTTGAAGATCAAGAGGAACCAGACGATTTGCCCGATGATGTTGCAACGGGGGAAGCTGCTGAAGATCAAGAGGAACCAGACGATGTCCCCGATGATGATCTCCGCCGGGTCATTGTCGATGCAAGGACGCAATGCGAAAGTCAAAAGGAGAAGTTGAAGTTTGATCGCATGTTAGAGGATCACAAAAAGAGTTGTACCCCAATTGCGAAGATGGCAACACAAAGCTGGGTATCGTACTGGAATTGCTGCAGTGAAAGGAAGAGAATGCTGCGCATGACAAAGGATTTGAGAAGCTACTGAAAATATTGAAGAAGAAGCTTCCAAAGGATAATGAATTGCCCGACAGTACGTACGCAGCAAAGAAGGTCGTATGCCCTTTAGGATTGGAGGTGCAGAAGATACATGCATGTCCTAATGAGTGCATCCTCTATCGCGGTGCGTACGAGGATTTGAACGCATGCTCGGTATGCGGTGCATTGCGGTATAAGATCAGACGAGATGACCCTGGTGATGTTGACGGCGAGCCCGCAGGAAGAGAGTTCCTGCGAAGGTGATGTGGTATGCTCCTATAATACCACGGTTGAAACGACTGTTCAGAAACAAAGAGCATGCCAAGTTGATGCGATGGCACAGTGAGGACCGTAAGAAAGACGGAAAGTTGAGAGCACCCGCTGACGAGTCGCAATGGAGAAAAATCGAAAGAGAAAAATTGATGGACAGAGAAATTCAGAAAAAATTGCAGCACTGTGGAATGTGATTGGCAGATTTCTGGGTTGAGATCTTTGCTCTACATAGCTCCATGTAACAGCACTGCCAAGCACATCGACATGCTCGCCGAAGGCGGAGAGTTCGTCACCCACGTCTGGGCCTTGCTCAGCGCTGTCGGCATGATGGTACGTGTGCCCGTCAAAATTCTAGTTAGTCAGAACCCAGAAGAGTTCGAGATCATTAACCCGCACTGATTTGGGCCAGCATGATGCATGCTATCTTTTGAGACTTAATTTCCACCTCTGTTTCTCATCCATGTTTGTGTTGTAGTACGTTTTCTTCTTCTTAATTTCCACCTCTGTTTCTCATACTTCAATTCGTATCTTGTAAACCGCCAGATGAGGATCCTGTTTGCCAATAAATTATGTACCCGTGCAGTTGTGTGTGGAGTATGTAATTGATCTATATTTAATTTTTTCTAGGGAATCTATATCTTCTATTGTCTGTACCTAAATAGCTAGCTCCGATTAACTATTCTCTCAACATGCAAGCATGCCACATCATAGCACAACGTGCATGAGAAAAGGTCCGCCCTCTATACCATATGTCTCTCAACCTGCAAGTATCGCACTTTATCATGGCATACATGAAGAAAAGATCCATCTCAACAATGCAAACATACATGAGAATTTTCATTCTATTATAAACGGACATTGGACCATAAGGCCAAACTTGCATCAGTACATGCAGCTCACTGACGGCACTGATTCCAGAATTTTCAAGGTAAAATAAAAAAAAGCAAATTAAGATAGCGCATAGGAAGGCGCGTGATCCTTACAACATAAGAGATGATAGAGCTTGTCTGTTCGTGTGTGTTCGTGTCAGGCATGATCCCTGATACTACCTCTCTCTCAGTTTACAGGGCGTGCGCGTACCCCTAGGTTGTCAATTTGACCAACCTAATACAAGTCATATATTACAAAAAATATACCAACGTAAACTTCGAAGTTTCTACTTTCAAAAGATATAATTTTTATGTCATATAGTTTAGATTAGGGTGATAAAATTGGCAACCTAGGTATACGCGCAGGACTTGTAAACTGAAACGGAGGTAGTACTTGTCATGTAAAAGCTGTGATCAGCTGCCCTTAATGTGCATCATTGCACATTGCTGTCTGTAACTTGTCTTTAAAAGCTAGTATAAAGCTTAAGTTGCCAAAAAAAGGAGAGCTGATTATAGAAGGATGGAAAAATCCATCAGTTTCAGATCTGAACTTCATTTGATCTGTAGACTGTAGTACCCATTTTAGTGGGTGCCATATGTGAAGAGTCGAGTAGAGCTCTGTTCTTGGTTGTTCTTTCTGAATGAAACAACCCTTCTCTTTTTTTCTTTTGTATAGTCCTAGACTAGAGAAGTTGAATGTAGTCAGGTATACCAGGATTGTGTGTCTACCCTCAAGCCCGTCAAGAAGAGAAGGTACAAATAAAGAACAAACAGCTAAGTTGACTATTCTACAGTAGAATGCTTAAAGAATTAATCACAGTATAAGACTTAACACTGTTTGAAAAAAATCCTTTATATTTTTTCCAAATTTTGAGTAAAAATTTAATATTACAAACAATTTTGCCAAAAGCGAACAATTTTATGATATCACGAACAAATTCTAAATTCGGGTAACATTTTTCTAAAACATGAACATTTCTTGAATTTGTAAACAATTTTTTTAAAGCACAAACATTTTTTGAATTTGAGAACAATTTTCAAATTGGAGAACATTTTCAAAAATCCTGAACAAATTTGGAAGCACGGACATTTTTTGAACACAGAACAAAAATTTACAATCTGGAACATATTTTGAAATCTTTGAACAAATTTTGTAAAACGCAAACTTTTTTTAAATATTCCTATCATTTCCGGCAATGTATTTGAATATTTTCAATACTTTCTGAATTTTGGAAATTTCTACCATTTTCTAAAATAAAGTGAACAATTTTTATAAATCTCAAACATTTTTTTGAATTTTGAGAATACTTTTGAAAAATCTGAAAAAAAATTGGAACACGAACAAAACAAATATTTTGAACATTTTATGAAAAAGGAGAACAAAAGGAAAGACAGAAAAACCTAGAAAAGAAAATTAGGGGGAAAAACCGGTTAAAGAACCTTCTGAAAGGTCCCTAAAACTGGCTAGGAACCATCCAGATGGTTCCAAAACCGGAAAATGATCGCTTGTATAAAAATGCTAACTGGGCTGGCCCATGTACCATCGAACGTGTCCGATAGGTTGACAACTTGCGGCAAAATGCAGCTAGTATGGTTTTCCTCAAAAATTGATTTTTAGCGGTTCCTCAAAAATTGTTAATAAACTAACTTTTTTTAACAAAGTACATACGCAAGCGCTCATATATATGCGCACACACTCACCCCTATGAACACACACGCGCGTGCGCATACTCTACCCCTGTGAGCACTTCCGAGACACTGAGTCGGCACATCATCTTGGGATTTTATGAAGTCACCGTAGGCGCCTCGTAGTCGACGAGAACGTCTCCTCCCACTGAACACATATCGCCGAAAATCCTAAAATAAATGCAGGATAAATCCGAGCACCAGGACTTGAACCCTGGTTGGCTAGGGATACCACTGTCCACCTAACCATCCCAACCACAGGTTGGTTTGCTTTAAGAAACTAACTCCGTGACTATGTCAGTCGGGCGCTAAAGTTCCAATCGGGCCACCACGGTGTATTGAATCGCCTAAAGTATGTTTGTAAAATCTTTGTGAATCCAAAAAATGCTCGCGTCTTGAAAAATTGTTTATGACTTCAAAGAATATTTGCAAACTCTGAAAATTCCTCACGGATTCAAATTTTTTTGTGAATTTCAAGAAAAAAAAGTTCCTTGAATTTTAGAAAATGTCCATCAAGTTTAAAAATGTCACCTCATTTCACAAAATGTTTGCAAGCTTAAAAACTGTTTGTGAATTTCAAACGTATGTTTGCGGATTCCACAAAATGTTCAAGAATTTGATAATGTTTGTGGGTTTGATTAAATGTTAATGACTTTCCAAAATTCCGCGAGTTTGAAAAAGGTCTTTGTGTATTTAAAAAACATGTCCTCCAATTGGAAAAATGTTCGAAAATTCGAAAATTGTTTGTGATTTCAAAAAATTCACGAATTCAAATTACTTTTCATGATTTAAAAAAGATTTGCCGATTTCCAAAATAAATGAAGAAATTGAGAAAACAGAAAACTAAGAAGAAAAGAACCGTTGGTGAGGGCAAGGCCGCTCGTTCTTCCAGCCTTGCTTGTTCTCTCTAGCAACGCCCAACTGAGAACGTTTCTTCTGATTCTCAAAAAAAAAAAAAAAAAACGTTTCCGTATCTTCTGTTGCTTCCCGCGAGCTTCATCCTGGATGCCACCACAGATAAACAAATGCCTCACTAACAAGACAAACAAGCAGGAGAAAGAAAAGAAGATCATGTTGCCAAGTTTTTTCTTTTTTCTCAATTCAGTGTACATTCAGTGTACTGTACTGGGTACAAACGTTTCAGTGCTGCAATGTTTCTGCTGAATTGCACACAGTACAGTACAGTTGATAGTGTATACAGTGTCAATTGACAGTAAGTAGAGTGAGATGATAAAATACAGTGTTAAGATTCAGCCCTGGACAATTAACATACTTCTGTCAACAACTGACAGTTAGTTATGCAGTGTCAATTGACAGTAAGTGGAGTGAGATAGATGATCAAACGTTTGTGCTGAATCGCATACAGTACGTTGGAGTACTGTATAGCAGTGGCTAGTCCTGCATAACCGACAGTGAGATTCAGCCCTGTATAGCAGTGACAGTGTGATCTTAACTACTTAAATCTTACAGTATGTACTCCTGTCATGTTAACTGAATTTCTCTGAAGGCATCATTGCAGTGGCTTGTAGCATCTGGAGTTCTTATAGTGTTTGGAGTGGCTTGTAGTACTAGTAATCTTTTACTCCAGTTCTTATAGTATTTGGAGTACTTTGCCTGATGCATAGGTTCAGAAATGGGGACTAAAAAAATACTCCCTCCGTCCTAAAATAAATGTCTTGAGCTTAATACAAATTTCTACTAGAGTTAATACAAAGTTGAGACACTTATTTTGGGACGGAGGGAGTAGTGATTAGTACTCCAATTCAATTTTTTCAATTTCAAAAGTGATTTTACCTCAATTTCAACAGTGATTTTAGCAGCAGAGGCGGGGTCTAAAAATCTGGCACTCCCTCCGTACAAAAATATAAGAGCATTTATATTAACAGCGTAATAATTACTGGTTATTCTATGATTTATATTAACAGCATAATAATTACTTGTAACTTGCTTGTCTTTAACTGATATAGAAATACATTTACACTTTGAAACATAGGGAACCTGAAATGGACTCGGCTAAAATCCCACCATGGTTACTATCCACAACATCATCACGTCAATTCACTATTATTTCCTTCCGTTGATACTAATGCGCTTCAAAATTCCTTAATTCTCATACGAGAAATCCAATCAACTAACGGCTAAATAGCCAAGAAACTGCCAAACCAATCTTCATGGAACACTAATAAAAGATTGATTAGATGATGCCAAAGTGAGTGACAAAATCTTAGCATGATACTATAATAACCATCCAATGCAAGTTTAAAAAGAAAACAACCCACTAAACACGGTACTTGAGTCACACTTTAGTCACATGGTGTTTCCTCTCAAAATCATGAATCTCTTCTAATGCGTATGTGGATTTCTATTTATAATAAAGACTCGAAACAAATACTGATGATTCAACAAGTTAAAGTAGAATATTTTTTAGTCCTTGTCTTGGCAAAATGGACATATAATCTTTACAAAGTCCATGGCTAATGCTAATCCAACTCTGCCCCAACATCCACACTTCACAGAGCTGCATCCAGCTTAATAAAGCTTAAACAGTTATACATTGGGGACCTGAAACAGAAAGCCGGACAGCTGCAAAATGAAGGAGAGGCCATGAGATGTAACAACAGCATCCAACAATGTCTTAATCCCATGTTTCTTAAAGTACTGCTCAAGTTCAGGTCCATACACCCCGCGAAAAGAGAAACACTAGCTGATACCTGCAAATTATGCATTGCAGCTGCCAGCTTAAGTTTCTCCCAGCGAGCCAACAGAGGGTCATGTCATCACACAGATGACACGGCGATCGAACAACGCCCCCCCTCTCTCTCTATCTGTACATATTAGAAGTCAAAACAATATGGCTCCTCCACACATCCGCTCTACGCAGCAGAAGCAATGTCTGCATGTCGTGTGAAGACATTGGGGAATCTATGCATAGGGGTTGGTACGTGTTTTCATATTCCTTTCTCCAAAAGAAATATTGGGATACTCTTGAAGTTCTTTGTGTTGGATTGAATATTATGAATCTGAAGTTATTTGATGCATAACGTATAGTTGACCCATGGATACTTGTGGTGACATTGGAATATCTTGATGACATTAGGGTTGATTGATGTGTGTCATATGGTGTTATTTTACTACGAACTGTAGGGCTGTTTGTGACACTTATAGGAATAACTCAATGGATTGGTCGGAAAGAATAACTTTGAGGTGGTTTCGTACCTGAGGGAGTCCTGGACTAGGGGGTGTCCGGATAGCCGGACTATCATCATCAGCCGGACTCCAAGACTATGAAGATACAAGATTGAAGACTTCGTCCCGTGTCTAGATGGGACTTTCCTTGGCGTGGAAGGCAAGCTTGGCAATACGGATATGTAGATCTCCTACCATTGTAACCGACTCTGTGTAACCCTAGCCCTCTTCGGTGTCTATATAAACCAGAGGGTTTTAGTCCGTAGGACGAACAACCATTACAACAATCATACCATAGGCTAGCTTCTAGGGTTTAGCCTCCTTGATCTCGTGGTAGATCTACTCTTGTACTACCCATATCATCAATATTAATCAAGCAGGAGTAGGGTTTTACCTCCATCGAGAGGGCCCGAACCTGGGTAAAAACATCGTGTCCCTTGTCTCCTGTTACGATCCGCCTAGACGCACAGTTCGGGACCCCCTACCCGAGATCTGCCGGTTTTGACACCGACAATGGTGCTTTCATTGAGAGTTCCTCTGTGCCGTCGCGATCAGGAAGGATGCCTCTTCCTGTCTTTAAAGACGGTATCATCGCCAAAGGAGCCCTGGCCTCCGGCCAAACTATCCGGCTAGGTGGTTTTCTCATGACCGCCTGTTCGGCCACCGCTTCGACGATGACCTCTCGGGTCATCAAAAGAAATCTTCACGTCAACTCGGAATTCGCCGAGCAGCTGGATCCAATAGAGCTCTTGTCCGTAAACGAGCTCTTGGATCGCATCGCCGCCCTGGGAGTCGCTACGGACTACAATCAGATTGGGCTTAAAACCGATCTGAGAGATTAACTCTCCCCAGGTTACCCACCACGTTGCTATGGTAGAGGAACAACGCGGCGATTCTTCTTATACATTGAAAACTAGTTATGTTCGGACCCCCGAACCCTCCATGCCGGATTTCCGCGGAGGGACGGACGTCGATCAAGCACTGAACCTAAAGTCAGACATCGGACCAGACTCGTTGGACAACGTCCAGCAATCCAAGCTTCCAAATTCGGAAACTTTCCGGCCCTTGAGCCTCGAGATGGGTAGGGTTCCGGACTCAATTCCACCCACCCACCCAAACATATGCGATCTATCTCAAATCCGGCAAGAGCCCGCTGAAACAGTACATCATTACTGGGCCAGATTCCTCCTGGTTATGGACAGGATAAAGGACTGCCGTGAGGAAAACGCAATTTCAATTTTCTGCAATAATTGCACGGACAAGGGAATCTTGAACGCCGTAAGTCGTCGTGAAATTACACGATTCGCCGACCTGGCGTCCATAGTACGCAAGTACTGTGCGATGGAGAGTTTCCGGAAAACCGAAACTAAGTTTTGGGACAATCCGGCTCCGAATACAACCCTAGTCCGAAACAAAAGGGTGCATCATACTCAGGCACCAGGTACAAAAACCAAAAAGCAAAAACCCCATAAAGGGCACGGAACCGTACTGGAAGGGTGGCTCAGTGGACCCTGTAAAATTCACAGTACAGAAGGCGCCACTCCAACACATAGCCTTCGAGCATGTTGGATACTGCGGCAGGTGGCCAAAAGTGGCGAAGAGCTTCTAACCCCAGAGAACCACTCTAACAGTACCAGTACGGTGTCAACAGTCTTCGAGACTTTCGCATCAAATAATATGCAGAAACGAACAATCCACAGCCTCGCCGAAGTCTACCAAGTAGCAACAACAAATCCATGGAGCGACACGGCCATCACCTTCAACGCCAGCGACGAACCTAAATTTCGAACAGCCCGAGCACCAGCCGCATTGGTCCTCAGTCCAATAGTGGACGGCTTTCATCTTACCAAGGTACTCATGGATGGCGGCAGTGGATTAAACCTCATCTACGAGGAAACTCTTCAAAAAATGGAAATAGACTGGAGCCGCATTGAGCGAAGCAGCACAACCTTTAGAGGAATAATCCCTAGCTGGGAAGCACGCTACACAGGAAAAATCACACTTGATGTGGTGTTCGGCTCGCCGGACAATTACAGGTCCGAGGAGGTCACGTTCCAAGTGGCCCCATTCAGTAGCGGATATCACGCTATATTAGGACGAGAGGCATTCACAATTTTTCAAGCCATACCCCATTACGGGTATATGAAGCTTAAGATGCCCGGGCCCGGCGGAATAATTACTCTCGTCAGTGATCCGGACACAGCACTCCGCGCCGAAAACAAGACAGCCGCATTAGCCCTGGAGGCACTATCCGAAGCCCTAGCGGCGGAGGAACTCACTGCGCTGCGCTCTACGGTGAATAGGGACGATGTGATACTCGATAAAAGATCCAAGTCCACATCCTTTAAACCAGCGGACGAAATAGTCAAATTCCAGGTCCATCCAACGGACCTAACAAAGACGGCCTCCATCGGGGCACAGTTGAACCCTGATGTAGACGCCACACTACGAGAATTCCTTCGGGAAAATTGGGACATTTTCGCCTGGCACCCTTCAGATATGCCAGGAATCCCACGCAGATTGGCAGAACACAGCCTAAACATCCTAAAAGGATTCAAGCCAGTCAAACAGACTCTTCGGCGATTTTCCGAACCCAAAAGACAGGCAATGGGAGAAGAGCTAGCAAAACTACTGGAAGCCGGATTCATCAGAGACATCAAACATCCGGACTGGCTAGCAAACCTGGTAATGGTACCAAAGAAGGACAAATCCTGGCGCCTATGTGTCAATTTTAAAGACCTCAACAAGGCCTGCCCAAAGGATCCTTTCCCTCTTCCCCGCATCGACCAAATAATCGGTGTACTGCAGGGCACGATTCATTGTGCTTCCTTGACGCATACTCCGGCTACCATCAAATCAAGATGGCGGAGGTGGACCAAGCCGCAACGGCATTCATTACTCCATACGGACCATTCTGCTTCAACACGATGCCCTTCGGACTCAAAAACACCGGCGCAACATATCAGCGCATGATTCAGACATGTCTGGCTACCCAGATCGGCAAAACAGTAGAGGCATACGTAGACGACGTAGTCGTCAAAACCAAACACGTCGAAACTCTAGTAGACGATTTGAGGCTCACATTCGACAACCTCCGAGCATATGACATTAATCTGAATCCGGAAAAATGCGTTTTCGGCGTACCAGCCGGAAAGCTCCTAGGCTTCATTGTATCCGGTAGAGGAATTGAAGCAAACCCAGCCAAGATCCGAGCTTTGTCACAACTGGATATTCCAAAAGACCTCAAACAAATAAAAAAATTGACTGGATGCGTGGCGGCTCTAAGACGCTTCATATCCCGTTTGGGAGAAAAGGCATTGCCCCTCTATCGCCTCCTCAGGCGCACCGAACACTTCGAGTGGACAGATGCTGCCACTGCCGGACTCAAAGAAATAAAAGCCATATTGGCAACAAATCCGGTCCTGGCTGCGCCTAAACTGGGCGAACCAATGTTGTTATATATCGCGGCAACACATCAAGTTGTAAGCGCGGTGCTCGTCGTCGAACGAGAAACAGAAGGGTATAAATTCCCTCTTCAAAAACCAGTGTACTACGTATCCACTGTCTTAACTCCCTGCAAGTCCCTGTACCCGCATTATCAAAAGATAGCGTACGCGGTGTTCATGGCATCCCGGAAGCTTTGACACTACTTTCAAGAGTGTTTGATAACAGTGGCCTCCGAAGTGCCCCTCAACGACATTATAAACAACCGTGACGCGACGGGCAGGATTGCAAAATGGGCCATTGAGCTCTTACCATTCGATATAACTTATAAAGCTCGGCGAGCTATAAAGTCGCAAGTCTTGGCTGACTTCATCGCTGAATGGACCGAAGTCGAACTCCCTAAAGAGTACGGCGCATACTCCAATTGGATTATGCATTTCGACGGCTCCAAAATGTTGGCCGGCTTGGGGGCTGGCGTCGTACTGACGTCCCCAACCGGAGACACAGTCCAACACGCACTTCATATAATGTACACGAACTGCAACAATGCAGCTGAATACGAGGCCCTCCTACATTGTCTCCGGATGGCAATCTCCATGGGTATTCAACCCCTAGAGGTGCGCGGGGATTCAAACCTTGCAATATCCCAAGTAAATGGAGACTTTGATGCCAAGGATCCAAAAATCGCAGCCTATCGTAACGCTGTCCTAAAAATGTCAGCTCGGTTCGAAGGACTCGAATTCCACCACATAGCCCGGGATAATAACCAAGCAGCCGACGTGTTGGCACACATCGATGCGAAACGCGACGCTGTCCCTCCAAACATCTTCCTGGAACGGCTCTTTAAGCCATCCGTACTATGGGAAGAGGAGTCCGGAAATAACAACCCGGAAACAACCGCGCCACCCAACACAGAACAATCTGACATAATCGGCGGTTCAGCCGATGAAATAACACCTTCAGCCCACGAAATAATGGCGGTAATTGCCCCGTGGAAAGAACCATTCCTAGCCTACTTAATTAGGCAGGAACTTCCCGAAGATCAAAATGAGGCCCGATGCATAGTTCGGCGATCTAAAGCCTACAAGGTCCATGAGGGAGAACTTTATAAGAAAAGCACAACCGGAGTCTTTCAAAGGTGCATCTCCGAAGAGGAAGGGCGAAATCTTCTGGCTGAAATTCACACCGGACTAGGCGGACACCAAGCTGCAGCCCGGGCCCTTGTAGGTAAGGCCTTCCGTACAAGATTTTATTGGCCGATGGCCCGGGCAGATGCTCAGGACTTAGTCCAAAGATGCGTCGGTTGTCAGCTCTTTGCTAATCAAAGCCATATGCCACCCACCGCCCTCAAAACTATACCCATTACCTGGCCGTTCGCGGTCTGGGGGCTTGACATGGTTGGACCCCTTAATGGAGGAACCCACAAGCAAAAATACCTATTGGTCATGGTGGACAAATTCACCAAATGGATAGAGGCCAAGCCAGTTAAAACGGCAGAGTCCGGACCAGTGATAGACTTCATATCCGGGGTGGTACACCGTTATGGCGTCCCCCATAGCATCATTACCGATAACGGCACGAACTTCACGGCCGACGAGGTCAAACTCTGGTGCAAAAATATGGGCATTAAGCTCGATTACGCTTCAGTCTATCATCCTCAAACCAACGGTCAAGTTGAGCGAGCAAATGATCTAATAATGAGCGGCATCAAGCCCAGACTAGTGCGGTCCCTTACGGAATCTAACACGCACTGGGTAGAGGAGCTTGACTCCGTACTCTGGGGGCTACGGACCACACCAAACCGTACTACCGGATTCACACCATTCTTTATGGTATACGGTGCAGAGGTAGTTTTGCCCTGCGACATAATTCATGACTCACCTCGAGTGCGCATGTACGAAGAAAGAGAAGCCGAGCTGGATCGGCAGGACAGCTTGGATGCATTGGAGGAGGAACGCAATGTGGCAAAGGCCCGTTCCGCATTCTATCAGTAGCAGGCTCGAAGATATCAAAGCAGAGAAGTACGGGCTAAAATATACAATGTTGGCGAACTGGTTCTACGCCTACCGGACAAGAAAAAGGACAAACTCAAGCCCAAATGGGAAGGTCCCTTCATCATCGACCAAGTCCTGACCGGCGGAGCATACCGTCTGCGAAACGCATCGGACAACCGACTCGAGCCGAACCCATGGAACGCAGCCCACCTCCGGAGATTCTACGCCTAGCGCCGGACTCAGAGTTCGTCTCCTTCCCCCGTCCATATTTTATACTTCAGTTGTCTTTTATATCTCCCTTTTCTTCCTTTTCACTCTTTTCATAAAGCCCTTGAGGGCCTATCTGCGCATTGTTCGCACACACTTGATGTGCTACCCGCACTCATTATACCTGGGGGCTTCTTTAACAGAAGCTTACTTATACGGGCTTCATGCCTAACACATGCGTCAAACTTCCGCATATACCTTTTATTCACCATTATATGCATTGATATGACTTAAGTTTTGGCCAAGCTGGGTTGCCTGGCTCCTGTGCTTACCCCTACGTTCCCGATTGTTCGGCTAGGAGGTAAAGGGAGCACCTCTGCGATTGTTACTGCCTGGTCAGCCGGATGTGTACCTCAGACTGGGTGAAGCCGAAAGCTAGCGTTCTAAAGGGAATATTCGGTCGGTGACTTGAAAGATGATTTCTTACATATATATTCATCTGCCCCCAGATGTTTTCCTGCTCTTTTCGCAGTCCGGACATGCACCTTAGGGCATGCCTCCCAGGGAAAGGAACCCTTAACGGAACTATTCTCCCTGGAAGATGTTTCTTACTAACCATGTAATATAACATAACTAGTTGGACACTTGTCCGATAAAGCACTAATGACCCCTACGCCTGGTCTCCATGCATGCCCCAGTTTTTTTTCATAATCGAGAGGGCATTCGGACACACTCCAGACTCCAGGGTCTCGAGGTTGAAGCGAAAAGGTCGGCAAAGACAAACGATCTACAATCCGGCTAGAAGGCATTTCACATGTCATTTTAAATACATCGTCAAATTGACTGACTGTACTCCTCCTCAATCCCGTCTAACAGGCTATCTAATTTACAGCCCCGTTGGGAATACTTAGCGGCCAACTCTACTTGGCCGTACACTAAGCTCACAGGGATCTCCTTCCCATCGGGCCCCACAGGTCCAACCTCGGCCATGTGGTTTGGATCCGCCTTCTCGTACCGCGTCTTCACCATGGCCCAGGCCTCCCTGGCACCTTGACGGCATGCCGATATCTTCCATAAACGGAAGCGCTGCTGCGCTCCCTGAAGCTTCTCCGCAAGCTCTCCAAGGCCCTCGGGTAGGGAGAGGTGTCACAACCTAGCTAGTCATGCATTAGAGTGTTGCATCATGTTTACTCTTTCATCAGAAACTTGAAATGGGGATGACAGAACCCCCAGTCCCCTCTGAAACCAACTAGGGTTTACTAAAATAATTTTCAATGAACCTGAAATGCCCTTCTAAAATGCCCATCATTTTTGTCTTGGTTCAGAACCTCTGCCAAAAGTGGTGCACATTTTCCTAGGCCATCTTAGGGTTTTTGAATTAATTCATAAATATTTGAATTTGGGCATTTAAAATAATATAAAATATTTAAATGCTCAAATATCTCCAAACTAAAATGTTTCATGTTGGAAATAATCCAACTATGGGCCAGGAATAGTTTGGTGATTTTTGAACTTGCCTAGGTATTTTATTTAATTCAACAAAGTTGCAGATATATTAAATAAAACAGAAACAGAAATAAAAAGGGGGAAAACTTACCTGGGCTCCTCCACTGTGCGGCCCAGCCAGCTGGCCGGCCCAGCCAGCAGCGGCCCAGCCCACCACTGCAGCTCTCCGTCGTCTTCCTCCCCTCGCCCCGAAGCTGCTGCGTGCTCGCGCGCGCACGGCCGCGCGGCCACCTCCTGCTTGCCGACGCGCTCCTGGCCGCGTGGACGACTCCCGCAGGCCGTCCCGATCCCCCCTGCTCTCTCTCACTCTCCCCCGGCTCTCCCCTCCTCTCCCTCGCTCTCTCTCTCACACGGCCGAACACCACCGTCGCTGCCGTTCGCCATAGCAGCCATCTCCGGCCACCCCTCGCTTCCCCGACTAGCTCAGGAGCTCCGCCTCGACTCCCTCTTCCTCCCCACCGCTCCACAGCTCCCCGGAAGCCCTGCATCGCCGCCACGTCGCCGTTCCCCTCTTCGGGCTCCGACCACCGTCGCCGTCGAATTCGCCGTCTCCAGCGCGTCCCCGAGCCCGCTTCGACGCCCACTGCAACCGCGGTGAGCTACGCCACCGTTTCCCCCTCTCCTTCCCCTCGTTCCCTCACCGTAGCCACCTCCCCACCACGGCTGAACCTCCGCCGTCGCCGAGCTCGCCGTCGACGCAGCTCCGGTGACCATTTGGTCACCCCGGCGAGTCCAACGAGTTCGCAAGACCCCGTAGAGCATCCCTAGCGCCTCGCTTTGCTCGACTTCGAGCTCCAGCACCGTTCCCGTGCACGACCGAACCCCGGCGGCCGCAGCCGAGCTCGCCGCCATCGACTCCGGCCACCCCGACCCCAACGGGCTCCGCCAAGAGCTGCGGGTTGGCCTCAGCTCCACTCCGGTGGTCTCCGCAGTCCGTTTGGTGGCCGAAATGACCAAAACCACTTCCGCCGCCGTGTCGGGCTCGCCGGCGGCTAAACGCCGGTGCAGCCGACTCGGGTTTGACCACGGGTGGGCCCTGGTTGACTCCCCTGAGTCAATGACAGGTGGGGCCCAACCCTGTTAATTAAACAGGATTAGTTCTAATTAAGTTTTAATTAAAATAATCACCCTGACATGCGGGACCCACTGTCAGGTTTGACCTGGACCAGTTCCGTTGACCTGCTGACGTCACACTGACGTCAGGCTGACGCAGTAATTGATTTTCTGGATTTAATTTAAATCAGGAAATTCCAGAATATTATTTAAACTTCAAAAATTCATAACTTTTATTCTGTAACTCCAAATTGGACAAATTATATATGAAAAATGATCAGAAAAATCCAATCTATCCATCTGTACTATTTTCATGCATGATCAAACAAGTTAAATTGATGTTTTAAGCAGAACAAGAAAAGGCACTTTAAAAGGCCATATTTGAATTTGGAATTTGAATCTTTGATTCAAATTTGTTCAAACCCTTCTGGCTTTAGTTGCATTAGCCCAATACACTCATATTGCCATGTTTCATGCATGCATCATATTGTTGCACATTGTTTGGTGATGCTTGTGTATCGATGCCCTTTGCGACAGGTTCTGTCCCCGAGGAGTACCGTGATTACCCTAACGAAGAACCGTATCCGTGCATCGAACCATCAGGCAAGCAACCAACCATTTGATCATATCGATACAATCCCATGTTCTCGCTCCTGCTCTCTTCTACTGCATTAAGACAACGCGTTTCAAACTGCTGTGTGCTACGGTAGTTGAACCCATTTCCTCTGCATGACCTGTCATTGCCACAGTAACTAGATGAAACCCACTAGCATGTGTAGGAGTTGTTTGAGCCATATGTATGTGTTGTTCCTACCTTGCTATGCCTGCTATGCTTAGAGTCGTGTCAGGTCTGGTTCATCTGGGTGATGGGCTAGAGTGAAATGTTTATCTCGGTAATGAGAGTGGTGTGGTGAACACGATTTGGTAAAGGTATCGATGAGAGGCCATGTAGGAGTACATGGTGGGTTGTTTCATTGAAGCCGACCTTAAGCACTGAGATCTGCATGCGTGATTTAAGATACAGCTACTACCATGCATTGGGCCCTGAAATATGACCCCGCTCGACTTCTTATTCACCCTAGCTCTCTGTCCAGGAGTTGCAAGTAGTTTCTGGTGTTTGTAGCCTACTGGAGGCCGTGGACAGCGCTGACCGTAGGGGTGGGCCGTGATGCGGTAGGTACGTGGCACGGTGTACCGAATACCCGTTAGGTATCTCGGGAACCCTGTTCACATCGTTCGGGGCCGTATGGGAAACCCCGGCCGGACTCCCTGCGGATGGAACCTGAATAGGCGATAAACCTGGACTAGAGGCTTAAGTGTTTAGGTAGGTCGTGGTCTACACCCACGTCGGCTTTCGCTTGAAGTCTGCCGAGCACATGTCGTGTGCAGACGCTAAGTGGTGGAAACATGTATGAAGAAGTACACCCCTGCAGGGTTATCATAATCTATTCGAATAGCCGCGTCCGCGGTAAAGGACTACTTGGTTGCCTATACAGTTCATAGACAAGTAAATGGAAACTGTTAAAAGCCTCAAGATAAGTGTGAGTGCCGAGGATGGCTCTTCCGTAGGAAGACGGAGGTGGATCCTCGGTAGTGTATTGAAGTGGTGAGTAGTGGACTCGTGTGCGCAAAACCTTTTCAAGTTGGATTATCGTAGGATAGCCTAGCCAAGAGTCAAAGCTGGCTTGCTGCAATAACTCCACCAACCCTTCTTGATACTATGCATGTATGTAGGATCTGATGTAAGTCTTGCTGAGTACCTTTGTACTCATGTTGCTATAATCTACATTTTTACAGAAGACGCTGCAACCCCTTCTGATGGGTTCTATGTAGACGTTGACATCAACGAGTAGGCTAAAGACCCAGGTGGTGACCCTGAGCTTGTGAAGGACCACGTAGTATAGCTAGGCTTTCCAAGCCTCTTTTATTTTACTAGTTGTCTGTACTCAGACAAGTTACTTCCGCTGCTGGTTTGTATAACTGTATGACTTGTATGTTGGGTCGTGAGACCCGTACCTTTGTGTATGTTATGTATGGCTCACTGAGCCTTAAATAAAGTACTTGTGTCGTAGAGTCATGTTGTGATGCTTCGTTGTATTTGCACATATCGAGCATATTGTGTGTATGATTGAAATGCTTGGTATGTGTGGGATCTGACTATCTAGTTGTTTATCTTTAGTAGCCTCTCTTACCGGGAAATATCTCTTAGTGTTACCGCTGAGCCATGGTAGCTTGCTACTGCTCTGGAACACTTAGGCTGGCCGGCATGTGTCCTTCTTCGTTCCTGTGTCTGTCCCTTCGGGGAAATGTCACGCTTTGAGTACCGGAGTCCTGTTAGCCCGCTACAGCCCGGTTTACCGGAGTCCTGCTAGCCCAGTGCTACAGCCCGGACCCACTTGCTGATGACCGACACGTTCGAAGCTGGGTCATGGATGCCTGTCCCTGTAAGTCTGTGCCACTTTGGGTTTACGACTAGTCATGTCAGCCCGGGCTCTTTATCATATGGATGCTAGCGACACTATCATATACGTGAGCCAAAAGGCGCAAACGGTCCCGGGAAAAGGTAAGACGACACCCGTGGGAATACCGTGCGTGAGGCCGCAAAGTGATATGAGGTGTTACCAGCTAGATCGATGTGACATCGAGTCGGGGTCCTGACAGCGTTGGCATCAGAGCCGGACTGCCTGTAGGTTCTCCAAGCCAAACTGGTCGATGTTGAGTCTAGAAATTCTTTAGTTATATGTAGGGGAATTGTTTGTGGGATGGAACGTAAGGCTCTTTTTACTCCTTTACCTTATGACTTTCTGATCTGAGTCAGTCCATTCTTCCACCGGGGGTTAAGGAATTAGGATCTGTTCCCTCTAATCAGGATCACGAGTTACTAATCAGTAGTACCTTATAAGTTTGATGGTTACCAGCCTAGTTCAGTTCTACTACCACATTATGTTGCCAGATGGATTCAGAACGTTGATATGATGATGTTGAGTGTGTATGAAATCCTTTGTCAAATGTCTCAAAATCCTTCTTGAGCATTTACAGCTGTTATGCTGCCGAAATTTTGCTAGAAATTCTAATGCCCTTGCATTATGATTGTGCTTTCAGATGGCCACTCGCGACCTCAATCAAGTGGTTCGCCTGACTCGATGCCTAGATGTACCCGGCCATACTGCCAAGTTGGTCAGGGTAATGATTGAGGCTGGATACCGCTGGTATCCTGAGTACACGGTCGAAGAGCAATTCCGAGACTTTAATCAAAGCCAGTATCTCTGCACTGTCAGGATATTTCCATCTTATCCTGGATCCACCGAGCCTCTTCACTGCTCCTATGGACTCGGGGTTACTATTGAGATGGCTGTGCAGGACGCCGCCTACTCTATGATGACCATTATGCGAGTCAGATCTGGTATATTTCGGGACTCTGATTTCCGGTATATGCCAGGATCACTTCCGGGAGCACAAGGGTATCTCCAGGCTATCTATGCTGACCCCACTCAGGAGGATTCACGGACTCGCACCACTGCTGAGATGCTCGAGGATAAGGACCGAGAAAATCGGGCCTTAAGGCTAGAGCTCTTCAACACCCGTGCTGACCACTGGGCCACTTTGACTCGGTTCGCACCGGCGGTGCAAGCTGGATATTCAGATATGCGCGATCTCTATCCTGTGAGATCTGCTCTGCCAGACGTGATGGTTTGGCGTGATGTAGGAGGCATCACCCCACCTCGCGGTCCCCGCAGGCCACCGTTTGTTGGTCCAAGGCCTCATCCTAGCCCCTATGGTCCACAAGCTCCGCGAGACCGTTTGTTTCCGGATGATCATGTTGAACTCCCAGGCTATGGAGGTGACTTTTACGAGGACTACTACGGATCGGTCTGAGTTAGTGGTAGTATCACTAGTTCGCACTAGCTGTGTCGTCTATCGTCCCGCGTGACTCGTGGGATATGACCTAGTTTGTACTCTTTCCGGAGATGTAGAAAAATAATGTATAGGAGCTTGGAATGTCTCCGATGAGATGTAATCCTCTTTTCACCGTAATAGTACTTCGTTTGGTCTTGTACTAAACCCTGTATGGTGTGTATGACGATGGAATAAAGAAGCAGTTTCTGTATCTACCATGTCATACGGATGATCATCTTGCATTCCGAGATATTTCTTACATTATAAATCCTATGTCGGAATTTTACCATCCTGACTAAAACATTGTCTTGATTTCCTAGGATGGTCAACACGCGCGCTAACCCTGCTTCTCAAGAGCAGGCCGAAGGCAGTGAAGCCAGGGATGTAAATCTGCCTCATCCTCCTTCACTAGCCGAGGTGATGATGGAAGCTGAGAGAAACAAGCGGGAGACGAACCGTTTGTTGGAGCGTATTGAACAGAATACAGCACACCATCAGAGGGCTAACGTGGTGTCACTCAGTGATTTTATCAAATTGCATCCACCCACGTTCCACCACTCCGTCGAGCCTCTCGACGCTGATGACTGGCTTTGCAGTATCTCTCACAAGCTGCGTTCCGCGCTGGTAGCGGAGGCTGACAAGGTCACCTTTGCTGCATATCATCTTGAAGGCCCCGCCAGTCTATGGTGGGAGAATTATGGAGCTATGCGCCCGGTGGGCCATGTCACTACTTGGGCTGAGTTCAGCGAGGCTTTCCGTGAACATCACATTCCGGAGGGTCTCATGGACCGTAAACGTGAAGAATTTTGCAGTTTCACCCAAGGCCGACTCTCTGTGGATGCTTACAGCAGGGAGTTTGGTAATCTCGCACGATATGCAACTGAGGAAGTGTCTACTGATGCCAAGAAGCAAGCAAGGTTCCGTAAGGGCCTTAGTCCTGAGCTTCGCCGTGACCTCCGTCTGCATGAGTGCACATCTTTTTCGAAACTTGTCAACAAAGCCATCAGTGCTGAAACGGGTCAGACTGACTATGACGCAACACGCAAGCATGGACGTGATATGGGTTCCTCATCCGGTGCTGGTCCTCAGAAGCGCCGCGTGTGGGTACCCAACACCGCCCTGCCACCCAGGTTCACACCGAGGCCATCCTTCCAGGCGCCTCGCCCCGTTCAACAGTCTGCACCGGCCAAGCCCTATGGAGGTCCAACTAACAATGCTCCTCCACGTACCAGTTCCGTGACTTGTTTCAAGTGTGGGGAATCTGGTCACTATATGCGTGAGTGTCCCCAGACCAACCCCAATCAATCTGCTAAAGCTGTTGGCCGTGGCAAGCCGACAGGGAAAGTGTTTCATGCTAAACCGGTCACCGCTTCGCGTGGCCATGTCAACTGTATCTCTGCCGAAGAAGCTCAAGAGGATCCCAACGTCGTTCTCGGTACGCTTCTTGTTAACTGCCACCCGGCATCTGTTCTTTTCGATACAGGAGCCTCTCATTCTTTTATATCTGAAAACTATGCTCGGTTGCATAACGTCGCATTCGGTGATATGCCAACCTCTATGGTAATTCAAACTCCGGGATCCAAATGGCAAACTTCTCGAGTAAGCCATGGAAATGAAATCCAAGTCGACAGACTTGTTTTCCTCGCGTCTTTGATAGCCCTTAAATCTTCAGATATTAATATCATTCTGGGTATGGACTGGATGTCGGCTCATCATGCCCAAATCGATTGCTTCTCTAGGACTGTTCAACTCACCCATCCTTCGGGGAAGATAGTCAATGTCTTGACCCGAATAGCCAAGCGACAATTATATTCTCTTAACGCCAGCCCTTTGCCAGACCTTGAGGACGTTCCGGTAGTCCGTGACTTCCCGGATGTCTTTCCAGAGGAATTGCCAGGTGTTCCACCTGACAGGGATGTTGAGTTTGTAATAGACCTCATTCCAGGAACCGTTCCGATTGCTAGAAGACCTTATAAGATGGCACCCCTAGAACTAGCCGAGCTTAAGAAACAACTCGATGAGTCCTTGAAAAAGGGTTTCATCTGACCTAGCTCATCTCCGTGGGCTTGCCCCGTCCTATTCGTCAAGAAGAAGGATGGTACGGACCGGATGGTTGTAGATTACCGACCTGTCAATTTGGTCACAATCAAGAACAAATATCCGCTTCCCAGGATCAACGACCTGTACGATCAGCTCGCTGGATCCTCAGTCTTCTCCAAGATGGATTTGAGGTTGGGCTACCATCAAATCAAAATCAGAAACGGGGACATTCCTAAAACGGCCTTTGTTACTCGTTATGGCCAATACGAGTACATCGTCATGTCCTTCGGTTTAACCAACGCTCCAGCCACCTTTTCTCGGTTAATGAACTCAATCTTCATGGAGTATTTGGATAAATTCGTCGTGGTTTACCTCGATGATATACTCATCTACTCCAAGAACGAGGAAGAACATGCCGAACATCTAAGGCTAGTGTTGCAGAAACTTCGAGAGCATCGCCTTTATGCCAAATTTTCTAAATGTGAATTCTGGTTGTCAGAAGTGACCTATCTGGGTCATGTAATATCTGGTAAAGGTATTGCTGTTAACCCTGAGCGAGTTCAAGCCGTCCTTAATTGGACTCCACCTGAATCGGTCAAGCAAGTTCGGAGTTTTCTAGGCTTAGCGAGCTATTGCCGTCGCTTTGTCGAAAACTTCTCCAAAGTTGCTAAACCGCTAACCGAACTCCTCAAGAAAGATAAGAAGTTCGAGTGGACTCCACAATGTGAGCACAGCTTTCAGGAACTGAAAAGACGCCTGACTTCTGCTCCCGTACTGGTACCGCCAGACTTCTCCAAAGACTTTGTTATCTACTGCGACGCCTCGCGACAAGGACTAGGTTGCATCCTTATGCAAGATCGACATGTAATTGCCTACGCTTCACGGCAATTGCACCCACATGAGGAGAATTATCCTACTCATGATCTAGAGCTTGCAGCCGTAGTCTATGCACTTAAGACCTGGCGGCATTACCTCCTCGGTAACCGTTGCGAAATATTCACTAATCACCAAAGTCTGAAGTACATTTTCACCCAACCGGATCTGAATCTCAGGCAAAGACGTTGGGTTGAGTTGATCACAGACTTCGACTTAGGGATAACCTACACCCCAGGGAAAGCCAACGTCATGGCTGATGCGCTAAGTCGTAAATCTTATTGTAACAACCTGATGTTACAACAAAGTCAACCGCTTCTCCATGAGGAATTTCGGAAGCTAAACCTTCACATTGTACCTCAAGGTTTTCTTTCCACCTTGGTGGCAAAACCTACTCTTACGGATCAAATCATCGCTGCCCAAAAGCGAGATAAGGGAATATCTAAAATCAAAGAGAACATGGGATTGTATCGATATGATCAAATGGTTGGTTGCTTGCCTGATGGTTCGATGCACTGATACGGTTCTTCGTTAGGGTAATCACGGTACTCCTCGGAGGCAGAACCTGTCGCAAGGACACCGATACACAACCATCCTGCTCTCTTTTACTGCATTAAGACAACGCGTTTCAAACTGCTGTGTGCTACGGTAGTTGAACCCATTTCCTCTGCATGACCTGTCATTGCCACAGTAACTAGATGAAACCCACTAGCATGTGTAGGAGTTGATTGAGCCATATGTATGTGTTGTTCCTACCTTGCTATGCCTGCTATGCTTAGAGTCGTGTCAGGTCTGGTTCATCTGGGTGATGGCTAGAGTGAAATGATTATGTCGGTAATGAGAGTGGTGTGGTGAACACGATTTGGTAAAGGTATCGATGAGAGGCCATGTAGGAGTACATGGTGGGTTGTTTCATTGAAGCCGACCTTAAGCACTGAGATCTGTATGCGTGATTTAAGATACAGCTACTACCATGCATTGGGCCCTGAAATATGACCCCGCTCGACTTCTTATTCACCCTAGCTCTCTGTCCAGGAGTTGCAAGTAGTTTCTGGTGTTTGTAGCCTACTGGAGGCCGTGGACATCGCTGACCGTAGGGGTGGGCTGTGATGCGGTAGGTACGTGGCCGGGTGTACCGAATACCCGTTAGGTATCTCGGGAACCCTGTTCACATCGTTCGGGGCCGTATGGGAAACCCCGGCCGGACTCCCTGCGGATGGAACCTGAATAGGCGATAAACCTGGACTAGAGGCTTAAGTGTTTAGGTAGGTCGTGGTCTACACCCACGTCGGCTTTCGCTTGAAGTCTGCCGAGCACATGTCGTGTGCAGACGCTAAGTGGTGGAAACATGTATGAAGAAGTACACCCCTGCAGGGTTATCATAATCTATTCGAATAGCCGCGTCCGCGGTAAAGGACTACTTGGTTGCCTATACAGTTCATAGACAAGTAAATGGAAACTGTTAAAAGCCTCAAGATAAGTGTGAGTGCCGAGGATGGCTCTTCCGTAGGAAGACGGAGGTGGATCCTCGGTAGTGTATTGAAGTGGTGAGTAGTGGACTCGTGTGCGCAAAACCTTTTCAAGTTGGATTATCGTAGGATAGCCTAGCCAAGAGTCAAAGCTGGCTTGCTGCAATAACTCCACCAACCCTTCTTGATACTATGCATGTATGTAGGATCTGATGTAAGTCTTGCTGAGTACCTTTGTACTCATGTTGCTATAATCTACATTTTTACAGAAGACGCTGCAACCCCTTCTGATGGGTTCTATGTAGACGTTGACATCAACGAGTAGGCTAAAGACCCAGGTGGTGACCCTGAGCTTGTGAAGGACCACGTAGTATAGCTAGGCTTTCCAAGCCTCTTTTATTTTACTAGTTGTCTGTACTCAGACAAGTTACTTCCGCTGCTGGTTTGTATAACTGTATGACTTGTATGTTGGGTCGTGAGACCCGTACCTTTGTGTATGTTATGTATGGCTCACTGAGCCTTAAATAAAGTACTTGTGTCGTAGAGTCATGTTGTGATGCTTCGTTGTATTTGCACATATCGAGCATATTGTGTGTATGATTGAAATGCTTGGTATGTGTGGGATCTGACTATCTAGTTGTTTATCTTTAGTAGCCTCTCTTACCGGGAAATGTCTCCTAGTGTTACCGCTGAGCCGTGGTAGCTTGCTACTGCTCTGGGACACTTAGGCTGGCCGGCATGTGTCCTTCTTCGTTCCTGTGTCTGTCCCTTCGGGGAAATGTCACGCTTTGAGTACCGGAGTCCTGTTAGCCCGCTACAGCCCGGTTTACCGGAGTCCTGCTAGCCCAGTGCTACAGCCCGGACCCACTTGCTGATGACCGACACGTTCGAAGCTGGGTCATGGATGCCTGTCCCTGTAAGTCTGTGCCACTTTGGGTTTACGACTAGTCATGTCAGCCCGGGCTCTTTATCATATGGATGCTAGCGACACTATCATATACGTGAGCCAAAATGCGCAAATGGTCCCGGGCAAAGGTAAGGCGACACCGTGGGGATACCGTGCGTGAGGCCGCAAAGTGATATGAGGTGTTACCGGCTAGATCGATGTGACATCGAGTCGGGGTCCTGACAGCGTTGGTATCAGAGCTTGACTGCCTGTAGGATTACCAAGCCAAACTGGTCGAAGTTGAGTCTAGAAATTCTTTAGTTATATAAGGGAATTGATTGTGGGATGGAACGTAAGGCTCTTTTTACTCCTTATACCTCATGCCCTTCTGATCTGAGTCATCTTATCTTTCCTGCGGGGATTAAGAACTAGGCTATCTCTTCTTTCTATTAGGATCACGTGTTACTAATCAGTAGACTTATAAGATTGTTGGATTTAAGTCTCAGTTCAGTTCCTACTACTTCCGTATGTTAATTGTTGATCTCGGAACCTTGATATTGTGCTTCTGAGTGGTTATGCCACCATTTTTGTGATTGTCTCAAATCTTTTTGAGCAATTATAGCCGTTATGCTGTCCGAGTCATCCCAGGTTTCTAAATAGTCCGATGCATTTGCAAATCCCTTCCTTCTGTTTCCGATGTTCCCATGGGCCAGATTAACCACACTAATCGGTGTGTTGAGGTAATTATTGCCTCGACATATATGTTGGAATTACTATTATGACCCTAAGTGCTTAGGGGATCATCTAGTGGTCTAGCCATGATTTGTGTCCTAGTGTGAAGATTCTGGCCTTTATTCTCGGAAGCATCCCGTGATGCTACTTAGTAGTAGGTACTCTACTCCTGGGTTCTGAACCCGAGATTCACTCTACCTACTTCATGTTGATAGTAATTGCTAGTGCCTTTAGGATGTTAGTAACCTTTGCGATAGTCCTTGAAGTCCGTGGTATCTTCTTCTTCCAAATACCATGAACTACTTATGGCAGATGTTTATTGGATCAAAAAAAATCACAATTAGAGTACTCTTGAGGAGTTCTCCATTCATAAATCGTGACTCTGCCAGTTCTACCTTTCTGCATGGGTTATCCGGAAGAATTATGTTGAACTTGGTTCGACATACTACTCTATGCATCCACAACTCAGAAAGTTATATGTTCCTTTGAGTTGTTCTCTTTAGTTGCATTCTGACCCTTGTCTATCAATTGATAGTCAAGAGTATGCGTGCGTTCGTTCATCGATGCCTATGACTCTTGTGGTCTGTCAAGCCATTCTATTCTGGAATGACTAGGAGAAACAAACTCCAGTACCTCTTCCATATCTAGGATTGGGTCAAAGTAGTTGTATTCCGCAGATCAAATGCCAATCCAGCTTTTGTTCTGTTCTACCTTGGAGTATCACCATCTTTATATCGGGATTGTTATAGGAATTGCACACCATCCTATGAACTCTTGGTACAGTGACACTTCTTGCCATCACTGTTCATTCCTCGGCCCTCGTGTTGATGCAACCGGAATACCGACAAATGAATTGTGATGTGTGAAATCAATACTGCTAGCAACTCTGTTGCTTGGTAGTTAAAGGATAATAATTTCATTCTTAGTATGTTGGTTTCGAATCATCCTTCTAAGACTGATCGTGCTACCTAGTCCTTATTTCGGTGCACCCTTCGATTGATGAGATAGGATTTGTTAAGTCCTCGCTCATTTGATCATATCATCTTGCCCTGAAAAGCAAGATTGTTCTCGAGCTTAGTAACATACCGGTGGTTCGTGATGTTCTGAATGTCTTCTCGGAAGTATCACCAGGTCGTCACCTGACCGTTATGTTGAGCCCGTGATCAAGTTGGTTTCTTATGAACCACCTTCTTTCCAAGAATCGGTGTTAGATATCCCTGAGCTAGTTGGTTAAGCTGGACAACAACTTGGAGAGTTGGAAGATAAAAGCTTGTCTGACTTAGTTCGATCCAAAGGGATATTCTTGTGTAGTGTGTGTTGAAGAAAGATGATATCTTCATCGATTGGTCCTTGTGATCAGTTGCTGGACCTATTGTCTTATCAATCCTTTGATTTGAGTGTGGGCTATCGTCAAATCAAATCAGTACCAACGATGCTCGTAATGTTGTCTTATTCGTGGTTGATCCCTCGAGCATACACCATTATATCTTTTGGGTCTGACCAATGCTATCACTTGTTCACTTAACTATGGAATTCCTTTTAAAAGGAAACCCAGATGAATTGTTGTTGTGCCCATCGACAACATCCTTGTCTTCATAATTTTGCTGAACATTAAGCTAGTGTTGGAAACTTTTGAAAGCATTTGTTCATGCTAGCTCATGAAGCATATGTTTGTATGAAGGTAGTGACTTCCTTTAGTTCATGTGCATCTGATGCAAGTTGCCGCCGTGGATTCGAGAAAGTTAGTTTTGCTTCCTCTGGAATCATCCCAAGTCAGTCATGCATACGTGCGAAGTATTCTGTGGTCTGGAGATTTGCAACCTCCATGCTATATGTATATCCTAGCACACCAAGCCACTGATTGAGTTGTTCAAAGATAAAGGAGTCTGTCCAAGGTGAACTCTTTGGACTTCCACGCGTGGAGACTTCGATGTCATTAATGATGGTTCCCCCTCCTGAACTCGGTAGTGTTTTATTATAAGACTACCTTGTGATCATGCTTGTCTGGGACAACGTGTTCACATGTTTGTAGCAGAACCAGCTTATGTTTTGGAGCTTGCTATCGTAGTTCATCTCCCGAGAATCCCGCAACGTCATCTCGTCGATTTGTGTTGCAAACTTTCATTTTTCTTCCTAGACTCGATGAGTCTGGAATATCCTGACACCAACCAGATCTAAATCTCAGGCAGATATGATGGTTGGAACATTTCCCAAGAACTATAATATTGGTCCGCCTCGACTCCCTCTTCCTCCCCACCGCTCCACGGGTCCCCGGAAGCCCTGCATCGCCGCCACGTCGCCGTTCCCCTCTTCGGGCTCCGACCGTCGTCGCCGTCGAATTCACCGTCACCAGCGCGTCCCCGAGCCCGCTAACCATCCCTGCAGCTCCGCGGTGAGCCCCCGGATCCTTTCCCCCTTCTTCCCTGGTCTCTTTCGACTTCTAGGCCCTAGCCCCACCTCGGCCGAGAGCTCCACGCCGCCGGCGATGTCGCCGTCGTGGCCACGGTCGCCGTAGCGCCCAACCGAGCACACCATCGTGCTCCCCACCTCACCAGGAGCACGCAGCACGCACCAACGCCTCCCCAAACCCCCTGCAACACTGATCCCGACCGCACCCGAACTCCGGCCGCCGCAGCCGAGCTCGCCGCCGTCAACTCCGGCCACCCCGAGCCCAACCACCACCACCAATAGTCGCGGCTCAACCTCAGCAACACGTAGATGCCTTCCGCCGTCCATTTGGTTGCCGGAATGGCAAAAAGCACTTTCGCCGCCGTCTCGGGCCTCGCCGGCGTCATGTCGCCGGTGGGGTTTGACTTGTCCGACCTAGGGTTTGACCCCCCAGGGTCACTGACGCGTGGGCCCTGTCGGCCAGGTGGTTAGGTTAGCGCTAACTACTGTTAGTCAACCCCCCCTGACACTGACAGTGGGCCCCAGCGCCACTAACCCCTAATTAGGATTAATTTAATCCTGTTTAACCCCCCCTGTCACTGACGTGTGGGCCCCACACGTCAGGTTTGACCTCAGCCAGCCACAGTTGACCACTGACGTCATGCTGACGTCATGCTGACGCAATAATTATATTTCTGGAATTAAATTAAATCAGGAAATTCCAGAATATTATTTAAACTTCAAAAATTCATAACTTTTATTCTGTAACTCCAAATTGGACAAATTATATATGAAAAATGATCAGAAAAATCCAATCTATCCATCTGTACTATTTTCATGCATGATCAAACAAGTTAAATTGATGTTTTAAGCAGAACAAGAAAAGGCACTTTAAAAGGCCATATTTGAATTTGGAATTTGAATCTTTGATTCAAATTTGTTCAAACCCTTCTGGCTTTAGTTGCATTAGCCCAATACACTCATATTGCCATGTTTCATGCATGCATCATATTGTTGCACATTGTTTGGTGATGCTTGTGTATCGATGCCCTTTGCGACAGGTTCTGTCCCCGAGGAGTACCGTGATTACCCTAACGAAGAACCGTATCCGTGCATCGAACCATCAGGCAAGCAACCAACCATTTGATCATATCGATACAATCCCATGTTCTCGCTCCTGCTCTCTTCTACTGCATTAAGACAACGCGTTTCAAACTGCTGTGTGCTACGGTAGTTGAACCCATTTCCTCTGCATGACCTGTCATTGCCACAGTAACTAGATGAAACCCACTAGCATGTGTAGGAGTTGTTTGAGCCATATGTATGTGTTGTTCCTACCTTGCTATGCCTGCTATGCTTAGAGTCGTGTCAGGTCTGGTTCATCTGGGTGATGGGCTAGAGTGAAATGTTTATCTCGGTAATGAGAGTGGTGTGGTGAACACGATTTGGTAAAGGTATCGATGAGAGGCCATGTAGGAGTACATGGTGGGTTGTTTCATTGAAGCCGACCTTAAGCACTGAGATCTGCATGCGTGATTTAAGATACAGCTACTACCATGCATTGGGCCCTGAAATATGACCCCGCTCGACTTCTTATTCACCCTAGCTCTCTGTCCAGGAGTTGCAAGTAGTTTCTGGTGTTTGTAGCCTACTGGAGGCCGTGGACAGCGCTGACCGTAGGGGTGGGCTGTGATGCGGTAGGTACGTGGCACGGTGTACCGAATACCCGTTAGGTATCTCGGGAACCCTGTTCACATCGTTCGGGGCCGTATGGGAAACCCCGGACGGACTCCCTGCGGATGGAACCTGAATAGGCGATAAACCTGGACTAGAGGCTTAAGTGTTTAGGTAGGTCGTGGTCTACACCCACGTCGGCTTTCGCTTGAAGTCTGCCGAGCACATGTCGTGTGCAGACGCTAAGTGGTGGAAACATGTATGAAGAAGTACACCCCTGCAGGGTTATCATAATCTATTCGAATAGCCGCGTCCGCGGTAAAGGACTACTTGGTTGCCTATACAGTTCATAGACAAGTAAATGGAAACTATTAAAAGCCTCAAGATAAGTGTGAGTGCCGAGGATGGCTCTTCCGTAGGAAGACGGAGGTGGATCCTCGGTAGTGTATTGAAGTGGTGAGTAGTGGACTCGTGTGCGCAAAACCTTTTCAAGTTGGATTATCGTAGGATAGCCTAGCCAAGAGTCAAAGCTGGCTTGCTGCAATAACTCCACCAACCCTTCTTGATACTATGCATGTATGTAGGATCTGATGTAAGTCTTGCTGAGTACCTTTGTACTCATGTTGCTATAATCTACATTTTTACAGAAGACGCTGCAACCCCTTCTGATGGGTTCTATGTAGACGTTGACATCAACGAGTAGGCTAAAGACCCAGGTGGTGACCCTGAGCTTGTGAAGGACCACGTAGTATAGCTAGGCTTTCCAAGCCTCTTTTATTTTACTAGTTGTCTGTACTCAGACAAGTTACTTCCGCTGCTGGTTTGTATAACTGTATGACTTGTATGTTGGGTCGTGAGACCCGTACCTTTGTGTATGTTATGTATGGCTCACTGAGCCTTAAATAAAGTACTTGTGTCGTAGAGTCATGTTGTGATGCTTCGTTGTATTTGCACATATCGAGCATATTGTGTGTATGATTGAAATGCTTGGTATGTGTGGGATCTGACTATCTAGTTGTTTATCTTTAGTAGCCTCTCTTACCGGGAAATGTCTCCTAGTGTTACCCCTGAGCCATGGTAGCTTGCTACTGCTCTGGAACACTTAGGCTGGCCGGCATGTGTCCTTCTTCGTTCCTGTGTCTGTCCCTTCGGGGAAATGTCACGCTTTGAGTACCGGAGTCCTGTTAGCCCGCTACAGCCCGGTTTACCGGAGTCCTGCTAGCCCAGTGCTACAGCCCGGACCCACTTGCTGATGACCGACACGTTCGAAGCTGGGTCATGGATGCCTGTCCCTGTAAGTCTGTGCCACTTTGGGTTTACGACTAGTCATGTCAGCCCGGGCTCTTTATCATATGGATGCTAGCGACACTATCATATACGTGAGCCAAAAGGCGCAAACGGTCCCGGGAAAAGGTAAGACGACACCCGTGGGAATACCGTGCGTGAGGCCGCAAAGTGATATGAGGTGTTACCAGCTAGATCGATGTGACATCGAGTCGGGGTCCTGACAAGAGGGATGGCCATAAGGCCTGGACGACGCCACTCATCGCCTGCCGAACACGTTCGAGCAGTTGCACCAGCTCGGGAAGTTGGTCACCCGTTGAACCGGGCATTTCTTCCGCAGGGCGACCTGTGAGCACACCTACAGACATATTTTTGTCAATCGACTTCCTCGCTGAACTCTTCTTTTCAAAGGAGTTCGCTCAAGCACTTACTATAGATGCCGCGACGAAGCCGCTGATTCTCCTTCACGGAGCCAGACAGCTCGGCCCGAACACCTTTCAGCTCTTCTCCAAGCTGGGCGTGGGCATCCTGGAGTTTGTTCCTCTCCCGCTGCACCTTCGTAAGCACCCTCTCGCCGGCCTTCAGCTGGCGTAGTAGCTGTTGCTTGTCCGGATCAAGTCCGGCAACATCTGCAATATCATTGTCAGATTTATACGCACGCCGCACACCGCTTATCTTTTTTGAAATAATGTGTTACCGGAGGGGGTCTCTGTGCCTCCTTCTGCGGCAGCTAGTGCGGCCTCAAGTTGGGCTTTGCACTCTTTTAGCTCCTGGGACAATTGGGCATTCTTCTCTGTAAGATCCTGCATATCAAATGATCCTTAAATCAGTTACTTTAACTACTTTAAGTCTCGGGGGCTACTGGCATATACAGCTATTAAAATCTCTTACCCGTATGTCTTTTACATACGCTCCGTGGCTCTGGTTAAACCATCTTGAGCGGCACGGAGGTGCGCGTCTCCCGCCTTAAAGGCATTCAACGCCTCTGGGGAGAAACACGCGTCACGCAGAACTGTCGGACGACGCCTATGATTCATGGCGCTCTCCACCTCAGACCTGGTGGCAGACAGCCTATCGGCATCCTCTGCTGGAGGAGTATCCGGCTCGCGCCTTGCGCTTGCCTCCCCCTCTGGACCAGGTGTTGGAGCCTGGCGGGCGGAGGCTTGGTTGGCAACCTCTCTGGGCACAATCCGGCGAGTGCTCTTTCTCCTGGAAAAGTCACGAGCGTTAATACACTTCCTGGGAATCCTTTTCCTGAATAACGGTTGCAAGCTATACCGTTGCGGTGACGTTTCGATTCACACCGCACTCCTCTTCCGCCTGCTGGGCCGGACTGACCCTTGTTGGTCAGTCGCCGTGGGTTCGGCTTCCTTCCTGGAAGGCACCTCCTGCGAGACACCATTGTATACAATGGTTAGAAATACACAAGGATGAAGTAATAATGTCAGGACTCCGGTCATAATTACCTGGGAAGCCGGAGTTAGGCCGGGGTAGTCAGCCGTGATGGTGACTAGAGCATTGTCCATGCTGAGTTGGTGGAACACCCCGTCAATTAGCTCCACCTTTATGTCCGATTCCTCTTCAGAGGCCGGATCAAGGGATCTTCCCGGATCCTCGGGTTGTAGAGCCGGACTATGTATGCTCTCCACATTCCGGCGCAGTTCCTGCGTCGAAACCATAAAGTAAGGTATTTAACTTTGAAAGCACGAGTCGGATAAGTAAACGTCCGCTTACCCAGCTCCGAGGGTTATTCATGGAGAACCCATTCAATGGGATCGTCTAGAGGAAGTCCTCTTTCTCCCCCTTGTATAGGCCGGACAGGATCTTTACCAGATCCGCGGCCGATCCCGGCCCCTTACGGCCATGACGGGTGGCGTCGTTCTCCCCGTTGAAATCCCACATGGGGTGGCCCCTATATTGGAGCGGCTGCACCCCTCGCATGATGCATACGGCCATGACTCCAATCATGGTTAATCCGGAATGGGCCATCAACCTAATCCGGCCCATCAAGTAATGGACGCTCCTGTCTTCCTCCTGTTGAGGGCTCCCTGGGCGCCAACTTAGGCGCTTCTTCAGAGGAGCCTTATTGAACTCCGGGAGGCCGATCCGAACTAGGTCCGGCAGTGGAGCGTCTTCCACATAAAACCATTCCGAAGGCCAGTCTTCGGACGCCTTCTTTGGGGTTCCGGATAGATATCCGGTCCCGGCGATGCGCCATATTTCGGCTCCGCCCACTTGATATATTGACCCCTCGTGAGAATGGGGTACGAGGCAAAACAGCCTCTTCCACAGCGCAAAATGGGGCTCGATGCCCAGGAACATCTCGCAAAGAGCTACGTAACCCGCGATGTGCAGAATGGAGGCGGGCGTGAGGTGATGAAGCTGGAGTCCGTAGAACTCCAGAAGCCCCCGGAGAAACGGATGAATGGGAAATCCGAGCCCCCTTATTAGATAAGGGACGAAGGACACCCGCTCCCCTTTGGAGGGACTAGGGGTGGCCTCCGCTTGCTTTCCACCTTTGTAAGTGGCCAGCCCGGCTCGGACCGGGACCATAAAGGTCGGAGGAAGGTATCCCTCCGCTTGGAGCGTCACCAGCTTGTTGTGCGGAACAAAACATCTCCTCCAATCTCCTGGCGGAGGGCTGGGGGTGCGAGAGGAGGAGCCGCGTCGATGTTCCATGATGGAATGGATTTTTGGTCAGAAGCGCTCCGATGAGTACTCGCGGAAGGAAGATGGTGTGATTTGGATCTGGATTCTTACCTCTCTTGTAGGAAGGTTATTTGCGCAGCTAGGGGGTAAAATATAAAAGATACCCTGGCCTTTCGCATTCGTGCGACGCGTGGAAGAAGGCCATTATTGGGCGTGGAAGCCAAGGAGCGCAACATTTGTAAGGGTGCCGGACACTATTCGGCAGGCACATGGAATTTGAAGGAGAACCTGATGGGGTTATGTACCTAGGGTAGGGTCATGGACCTGATCTAAGTACCTTACCCAAGGACACCCTTAGAAGAAGTCGCCTTCCAGTCGACCAACGAGGGACACACTCGACTGACTTGAAGGACTCGACCACGAAGACTCACTCGACCACCAGAAGGTCAAGAGGCACACTGCACTGCAACGGCCAGTAATCAAGTAGACTTTATGATAGTAAAGGCACCTTATGTGGGGCGTTACCAGTAACGCCCCAGACTTAACTCACCTTAAACCCTCTCCTACGTGGGCTGGCTGGGGTCCTGGCGCACTCTATATAAGCCACCCCCCTCCACAGGCAGAAGGGTTCGGCACCTTGTAACTCATATACTCATAATCCACTCGACCGCCTCCGGGCTCCGAGACGTAGGGCTGTTACTTCCTCCGAGAAGGGCCTGAACTCGTACATCCTTTGTGCTTACAACCTCTCCATAGCTAGGACCTTGCCTCTCCATACCTACCCCCCACTCTACTGTCAGGCTTAGAACCACGACAGTTGGCGCCCACCGTGGGGCAGGTGTTTTAGCGATTTTGTGGAGAAGTTGCAATTCTTCCGAGTACTTTCATCATGGTGTCTGCTGGAGTTTTGGTCGGGGGTCAAGAGATCCGTCTCGGCACTCTCACCTTCATCGCCGACGACTCCGCATGGCTCCAGGAGGCTCCACTCGATGTGGATGCGCTCCCCGTCCGCGGTGCGACGCATTTTCACGTATGTGTCCGTGGCGTTCTGCTGCGGCAACCGTCGACCCAGTATCGGTCGGCTCCTTTATCGTCCACCCTCCCGGTCTCCCGCCAGCGCAAGCGCTCAGGCCGGTCGAGGCTTCAGCGATGGGTGAGGCACGCGGTGGCTCGCCAATCGGCCACCACCCAAGTTGCGGCAATCGAGCCCGACGAACCTCTCTACGGCTTGTTCGATCAGTCGACTGGCTCCGTAGAGACTGCATCCGAGTGCGGTAGCAGTGATCCAGCGGCGGAAATCTTGATGGTCGACGGGCCCCATAGTCCCCCTGGCTTCGCCCGTGGTGGTGGAGCAGGTGACGGCGGCGACCCTACACGAGGCTACGAAGAGTACCAGCCCGAGCCACTCGACTCTCTGCAAAGAGAGGAACTTCGCCGCAGGAACGAGGATCCCCTACGTATTCCCATCGCAGGAGAAACCCCCGAGGCTCGTGCCTTGGAGGAGGCGCGTCTGGCCAATTTGGCCGAGCGCACTCGACTGGAGAACCTTCAGCGAGCACTCGACGAGCGCGCGCGGCAACGAGTTCCCGACACCAGTCGACGTCAACTCTTCCCGCCGACTCAGGTATATCGAACCCCAATTCAGAATTTAGCAGCTGCGACCCGTATAGCAGAGTCCATCCAGCCTTCGCAGTCGGAAGCTGGCAGAGGTTTGCTGCAGATCAGGGATCTACTCCGGGCAGCAGGAGATCAGAATTCAGCCGTGTCTCAGTCGCGCAACAGAATTCACAGTCGATCCGTCACTGTGAATACGGTTCAGTCGGCGCACAGCCCCAGATCGCCTCCGCGGCGCGAAGGGCGCGGGAATCGGCGAAATCAATATGGCGACAGACTCGACCGAGATGACAGGCGTCGAGTGCCCTATTCCCCTCCGAGGGGTGGGTCTTACGCTCCTCGGCAGCCAGATGATAGGCGTCAGTACATTACAGGGCGTAGGGTTCCAGTCGACCCCAGAGAACCAGGCTTCGACGCGCGATCCATTATCGTGCAAGGGTTGGTCGATCGGAACAGAGCCCATCGAGGTGTACTCGACAGAGATGTACCCACAAACAGTCGAGTGCATGTTTCTGGCCCTGAATGTTTCAGCAGGACTATCAGAGCCGCAGTTATCCCTCCCAAGTTCAGGTTGGCAACAGGAGTCAGCAAGTTCACTGGTGAGTCAAAGCCTGAAACTTGGCTTGAAGACTACCGAGTGGTAGTTCAGATTGGTGGTGGGAACGACGAAGTGGCCATGAAGCACTTGCCCCTCATGCTGGAAGGTTCTGCCAGGGCATGGTTGACTCAATTACCTCCTAGCAGCATTTACACTTGGGAAGATCTGTCCCGAGTGTTCATCAGAACGTTTGAAGGAACTTGCAAGCGACCAGCTGGATTGACAGAGTTGCAAGTCTGCGTGCAGAAAACTAATGAGACTCTCAGAGAGTATATTCAGAGGTGGATCACTTTGCACCACACTGTGGAGAATGTGTCTGATCATCAGGCAGTCTGCGCCTTCAAAGATGGTGTCAAGAACAGAGAACTGAGTTTGAAGTTTGGTCGAACCGGTGACATGACCTTGAGTCAGATGATGGAGATTGCTACCAAGTACGCCAACGGCGAAGAAGAAGACCAACTCCGAAGCGGCAAGCACAAGCCGAGTCAGTCGGAAAAAGGAAACACCAGTCGGAAACAGAAGCGGAAGGCTGAACCGGCAGCTCCTGGAGAGGCTCTGGCCGTGACTCAAGGAAAGTTTAAGGGGAAACCAAAAGGATCCTGGAACCCCAAGAAGGTAAAGGATAAAGAAGGGAACGACGTGATGGATATGCCATGTCACATTCACACGAAGAAAGACGAAGAGGGGAATATCATTTACCCGAAGCACACCACTCGCCAATGTCGACTCCTGATCCAGCAGTTTCAGGGAAAACAGTCTAAGGACAAGGAGAAGGAGTCGGACAAGGCCGAAGGCAAGGAGGACAGTGAGGAAGGATATCCGCATATCAACTCCACTCTGATGATCTTTGCAGATGTGGAAAGCAGAAGTCGACTGAAAGTGATTAACCGAGAGGTGAACATGGTTGCCCCCGCAAAAGCAAATTATCTGAAGTGGTCTCAAACACCCATCACATTCGACCAATCTGATCACCCGAATCATATTGCCACCCCTGGGAGGCAAGCTTTGGTGGTCGATCCAGTTGTCGAAGGCACTCGACTGACAAAGGTGCTGATGGATGGTGGAAGTGGGCTGAACTTATTGTATGCAGACACATTGAAAGGTATGGGCATTCCGATGTCCCGACTGAGCACTAGTAACATGAGCTTTCATGGAGTTATACCAGGGAAGAAGGCCGAGTCACTCGGCCAGATAGCTTTGGACGTGGTGTTTGGCGATTCAAAGCATTTTCGCAAAGAAAAGTTGACGTTTGAGGTCGTGGATTTTCAAAGTGCATATCATGCCATTTTGGGGAGACCAGCTTACGCGCGGTTCATGGCTCGACCATGCTACGTATACCTCAAATTGAAGATGCCCAGTCCCAAAGGAGTGATCACTGTCACCGGTGATAGGAAAAAGGCAGAAGAGTGCTTTCAGAAGGGCTCCAAGATTGCCGATTCCCAGGTGACGGCAGTCGAGTTCGAAGAATACAAGCAAAACGCAGATCCGAGTGACTTGCTGCGATCCAAGAAGCCCGCCACAGAGTCTGCATTCCAGTCGTCCGGTGAGACGAAGCCTGTTCACATTCACCCGACCGACCCCGAAGCAGCTCCGACCCGCATCTCCACGACACTCGACCCAAAATAGGAAGAAGCGCTCATCCAGTTCCTCCGTGAGAACTGGGACATTTTTGCATGGAAGCCCACTAACATGCCAGGTGTTCCCAGGGGACTGGCTGAGCATCGCCTAAGAGTCGACTCATCTGCAAAACCAGTCAAAGAGCATCTTCGGCGGTCCGCCGTCCAGAAGAGAAAAGCCATTGGCGAAGAAGTGGCTCGACTGTTGGCGGCAGGATTTATCCGAGAGATATACCACTCCGAGTGGCTCGCTAATGTCGTCATGGTTCCTAAGAAGGACAAGTCGCTCCGAATGTGCATTGATTTCAAGCACATCAACCGGGCCTGCCCGAAAGATCATTTTCCTCTCCCTCGCATAGATCAAATTGTTGACTCGACCGCGGGATGTGAGAGGTTATCTTTTTTAGATGCCTACTCCGGGTACCACCAGATCCGTCTGTACGGGCCCGACGAGGTAAAAACAGCTTTCATCACTCCATTCGGGTGCTTCTGCTATATCACCATGCCGTTCGGCCTCAAGAATGCCGGAGCCACATTTATGCGGATGATTCAGAAGTGTCTACTCACTCAAATCAGTCGGAATGTGGAAGCTTATATGGATGATATCGTTGTCAAGTCGCGGAAAGGTTCCGACCTGCTCGCCGACCTCGCCGAAACATTTGCCAACCTCAGAAGGTATGATATCAAGCTCAATCCATCAAAGTGCACATTTGGAGTTCCTGGTGGCAAGTTACTCGGTTTTCTCGTTTCCGAACGGGGAATCGACGCTAACCCAGAGAAGATTGGCACTATTCTCCGAATGAAACGCCCTGTGCGAGTGCATGATGTCCAGAAGCTTACTGGATGCTTGGCCGCATTAAGTCGATTCATCTCACGACTCGGTGAAAAGGCATTACCTCTTTACCGACTGATGAAGAAGACAGACAAGTTCGAGTGGACTCCAGAAGCTGATGCAGCGTTTGCCGAGCTAAAAGCTCTGCTCTCCACCCAGCCGGTGCTTGCCGCTCCAATCAGCAAAGAGCCTCTGTTGCTCTATATCGCAGCCATAGGACAAGTCGTCAGTACTGTGCTAACGGTTGAGCGGGAAGAAGAAGGAAAGGCTCTCAAAGTTCAGCGCCCAGTGTATTATTTGTCTGAAGTCTTGACTCCATCCAAGCAGAGATATCCTCATTATCAGAAGCTTGTGTATGGAATATACATGACCACAAAGAAGGTTGCTCATTATTTCTCTGATCATTCCATCACAGTCGTCAGCGACGCTCCACTATCAGAGATTTTGCACAACAGAGATGCAACTGGTCGAGTGGCCAAATGGGCGATTGAACTTCTTCCCCTTGATATCAAGTTTGAGGCAAAGAAAGCCATTAAGTCCCAGGCAATAGCAGATTTCCTTGCCGAGTGGATTGAACAGCAGCAGCCGACTGAAGTTCACTCGGAGCATTGGACCATGTTTTTTGATGGCTCTAAGATGTTGAATGGTTCCGGTGCTGGGGTTGTCCTGGTTTCCCCCAGAGGAGATAAGCTCAGATATGTGCTCCAGATTCACTTTGATTCCTCCAACAATGAGGCAGAATATGAAGCCCTCTTATATGGGTTGCGCATGGCCATTTCACTCGGTGTCCGTCGCCTGATGGTCTATGGCGACTCGGATTTAGTGGTCAATCAGGTGATGAAAGAGTGGGACGTGAGAAGCCCAGCCATGACTGGATACTGCAGTGCAGTGAGGAAGCTGGAAAAGAAGTTCGAGGGGTTGGAGCTCCATCATATACCCCGACTAAAAAATCAAGCAGCTGATGATCTAGCAAAGATAGGTTCCAAGAGAGAAGCCATCCCGAGTGGTGTGTTCTTGGAGCATATACACACTCCGTCAGTCAAAGAAGATCCTTTCACCGAAGAAACTCCACAGCCCAAGAGTGCCACAGATCCGACTGAAGTTGAAGTCCCAGCGGTGGTCGACTTGATCATGGAGGTTTTGGTGGTCATTCCCGACTGGACGATTCCGTATGTCGCATATATCCTGAGGAAAGAGCTCCCGGAGGATGAGGAAGAGGCTCGACAGATCGTCCGTCGATCTAAGGCCTTTACCGTAATCAAAGGACAATTATACAGAGAAAGCGCGACTGGAGTTGGTCAGAAGTGCATAACACCAGAAGAAGGTCGACTCATCCTCAATGATATTCACTCGGGGACCTGTGGTCATCATGCGTCCTCTCGGACCATCGTGGCCAAAGCATACCGAGCCGGATTTTACTGGCCAAAGGCGAATGAGATGGCAAAAGAGATAGTGGATAAGTGCGAGGGATGTCAATTCTACTTGAATATGTCACACAAGCCTGCGTCGGCTCTGAAGACCATTCCACTCGTCTGGCCTTTCGCAGTATGGGGATTGGACATGGTCGGTCCTTTGAGAACAGGACGAAGTGGCTTCACGCATGTACTGGTGGCAGTCGACAAGTTCACCAAGTGGATCGAGGCTAAACCAATCAAGAGCCTTGACACCGGTACTGCTGTTAGCTTCATCAGGGAACTAATATTCAGATATGGAGTCCCACACAGCATCATTACGGATAATGGGTCGAACTTTGACTCAGAGGAATTCAGAGCTTTCTGCAACTCCCAGGGCACACGGGTCGACTACGCTTCAGTCGCCCATCCGCAGTCGAATGGACAAGCAGAGCGAGCTAATGGACTGATTCTTAAGGGATTGAAGCCTCGACTGATGCGTGATCTCAAACACGCGGCTGGAGCTTGGGTCGACGAACTTCCCTCAGTACTCTGGGGACTGCGGACCACACCTAATCGGTCGACCGGAAGAACTCCATTCTTCTTGGTCTACGGAGCTGAAGCAGTCTTGCCGAGTGATCTTCTCCACAGTGCTCCTCGAGTTGAAATCTACAACGAAGCAGAGGCTGAACAAGCGCGGCAAGACGCAGTCGACCTTTTAGAGGAAGAAAGGGAGATGGCTCTGATCCGGTCGACCATCTACCAACAAGATTTGCGTCGTTTCCACGCCAGAAATGTGAGAGGTCGAGCCTTCCAGGAAGGAGATTTGGTTCTCCGAGTGGATCAGCACAAACCACACAAGCTTGCTCCTTCTTGGGAAGGCCCCTTCATCGTCACCAAGGTTCTCCACAACGGGGCGTACCGTCTTTACAACGTCGAGCATAATATCGACGAGCCCCGAGCTTGGAACGCGGAGCTACTCCGCCCATTTTACACTTAAGTTTTATCACTCGGATGAGATGAAATAAAGTACTTCTGTAGTTCATGGACCTCAAAATAATAGTGTCATAGTTCCTCCATAATTTTTGTCACTTTTTATTTTGTCCAATAAAATCCCCCCTCAGTGGGTGACTTGGCTGCGAATCCGTTTCGCCTAAGTTTGTAAAAATCCTACCGAGTGGCGAGCCAGACTCCCACTCGGAGGTTTAGCTGCGAATCTGTTTCGCCTAAGTTATCAAAATCCTACCGAGTGGTAAGCCAGCCTTCCACTCGGGGGCTTAGCTGCAGCCCTGTGCTCGCCTAAGTTATAAAAATCCTACCGAGTGGTAAGCCAGCCTTCCACTCGGGGGCTTAGCTGCAGCCCTGTGCTCGCCTAAGTTATAAAAATCCTACCGAGTGGTAAGCCAGCCTTCCACTCGGGGGCTTAGCTGCAGCCCTGTGCTCGCCTAAGTTATAAAAATCCTACCGAGTGGTAAGCCAGCCTTCCACTCGGGAGCTTAGCTGCAGACCTGTGCTCGTCTAAGTTACAAAAATCCTACCGAGTGTAGAGCAACCCTCTCACTCGGGGGCTTAGCTGCAGTCCAAGCACTCGCCTAAGTTATCAAAATCCTACCGAGTGTAGAGCAACCCTCTCACTCGGAGGCTTAGCTGCAGTCCAAGCACTCGCCTAAGTTATCAAAATCCTACCGAGTGTAGAGCAACCCTCTCACTCGGAGGCTTAGCTGCAGTCCAAGCACTCGCCTAAGTTATCAAAATCCTGCCGAGTGAAGAGTAAACCTCTCACTCGGGGACTTAGCTGCAGCCCAGTGCTCGCCTAAGTGGACTGAAGAATAAGTCGATTGCAGTAAAGGCGCCTTGCTTTGAACCTGCAAAAGACATTTCGAGCCAAAGGCAATCATATTGAAGCACCAAATTCAAGTTTGAATCGATATCTAAAGGAACCGAGAGTGCTCAGGCGTTAAGCCTGTTAAGGTTTATCGGTTACAATTCCACTCGGCATACCGAGGCAAATTTAAAAGCGTCGAGCCAGAATAAGTTTTTTACCCCTCCTGTGGAGGGCTGGAAGGAGCAACGAATTCATCAAGGTCAATTCCGTCGGCGATCCGAGTGGCAGCTGCAAGGAAAGTTTCCATAAAGGACCTGAAGTCGTGCTTCTTGGTATTGGCCACCCGAAGGCCGCCAGCTTCTCTTCTCGTGCATCCTTACAGTGGACTCGGGCAAGACACAGAGCAACATCTGCACCACACCGAGCCGAGGACTTCTTCCATTCCTGCACTCGACCAGGGATCGTGTTCAACCGGGCCATCAACGATTCAAGGTCATTCTGAAGTGTCTCCTCAGGCCAAAGCATCGAGTCGATGCGAGATGTGGCGGCCTTCAGCCTTGCGAGATAGTCCACGACAGCTGCAACACGGGACTCCAGTCGGAGAACATCCATGGCAACTTCATCGTTCACCGGAGAATTGACGGGGTCGAGGTTTGGCTCCAGCCGGCTAGTTTCTTCTTCAAAGTTTTGACAAAATTCTGCAAGGGTGATCACTAAGTCAAGGAGATGGTCGAATGGAAAAATCACAATTGGAAATGTCTGCCAAGCATAGAGGTTTACCTTCAAGCATAAGAAACAGCTTCTTGGCAAGTCCACTCAGGAAGGCCTCCAGATCAGTTTTCTTCCCAGTCAATTTGGCGACTTGGTCGGTCAGGGCAGCTTTATCAGTTTTCAGTCGACTGACCTCCTTGTTGGCAATCCCAAGAGCAGCTTTCAGATTGGTATTGTCTTTTTCGAGCTTGGTGACTGAAGCTAACTTCTCGTCAGCAAGCTTGATCTTCTCAGCTAGCTCAAGGTCTTTCTTCTGTTGGGCCTCCCTTACCTTACCTGCAAGTTACAGCAAGATCAGATTTTGAAACAAGCAAGGGGAAAAGCAGTCGTCAAGGTCTCACCAAACATACCTTCTGTCTCCTCCTTTGCCTTTGTCAGCTTCTCCTGAACCAGCTTCAAGCTCAGCTCGACTTGAGTATGCTTGTGTTCCAACTCTGAGTAGCGAGCCACAAGATCACAAGAGTTCTGCGAAGAACCAATCGACTAAATGTCAAATATAATTCACTTCTGAGTGAAAAAGGGAAAAACTCACGTTTCTAAGACTACAGCCAAATACAAGCATTCGACCGTAGTCTCGGGGACTACACCCAGTGGGTGCACTCAGCGTGCCCCCACTAATCCTGTTGAAGACAAAGTCGACCAGTCGACCTTAAAAAAAAAGATGTATTCTCTAAGACTGTGATCAACTGCAAGCAGTCGACCACAGTCTCGGGGACTACACCCAGTGGGTGCACTCAGCGTGCCCCCACCGGTTTGTGAAATCCAGTCGACATAGTCGACTGACAGAAAAATTGACATCATAAAGCCTAAGGCCGACTGCCAGCAGTCGACCTTAGCCTTGGGGACTACACCCAGCGGGTGCACTCAGCGTGCCCCCGCTAATACGGAACTCAATCGACAACACCCACTGGGTGACTACTATAAATTCCGGAAAGGAAAAGTTTTTGGCAGCATATCCAACAGAACAAACGGTGGTCGACTGACCTGAACATTGCTTTGGAGGGCAGAACTGGCGTCATAAGCTGCCTGGCTCGCGTCTCGGATGGTCTTCAGCTGCTCCATCATGAGTCCCGCCTGGCGTATCGCCTCCTTCGCTGCGCCAACTTGGTCCTCTGGGACGTGGTGCGTCGTGAAGAGGGAGGGCTGCTGAGCACTCGTCAGTGGATTCGCGAAGGACACCGTGTGTCGAGTGGTGTTCTCTTCCTCCACAGTCAGAATCTCAGGCGCCGTCACATCCTGAGGCACCTTACTGGCGGACGCTTTCCGACTCCTCCTGCGCTTCAGCGGCTCTTCATCCTCATCATCATCAGGAAGATTGATAACAGTATTGGGTGGAGGTGCGGAGAAGAATCAGGATCAGAGATCGCGAGTCAGTCGACTAAGATCGGCGTTAAGAATACAGTACCTGGGTTCGAAGTTGCTGCGTCCTCCATCTCGTGGTCATCAGCCCGGGCTGAGGTTTCAGAAGTAGCAGCACTGCAACTCCAAAGGATCAGTCGACTAACTTCAGCGTCGACCAGAGACAAAGTTCACACAAAATGAGAAGATTCAAACAACACGATTACCCTGATATGGTAGGGATCGACACCTTCATCTTCGGTAGGAGCTTGATCGGCTTCGACGAGGCCGCCCTGGGCTGTTTCGGCGCCTTTTCAGTCGGCACCGGAGAGACGGTCCGAGGGCGCTTGGTCGACTGAGTGGTGGTCGCAACCCCCTTACCACGTTCGGTTGAAGGGTCGTGGACAAGCTTCGACCGCCTTTCCGAGCGCGGTGGTACGACCTCCTCCTCCTCTTCCTCCTCGTCTTCAACGTCATCGTCATCACCGTCGTCATCATCATCGTCGTCGTCATCCCCTGCAACGTCTGAGTCCCACTCCTCCTCTTCCTGGCTCTCACCCCCGCTCGCCTCACCCTCCTCAGTCGGAGTTTGTGCCCCATTGGGCATCGAGTACAGCTCGGTGAGAGCCTAGCAGATATCAAGACAAGGATCAGTCGACCAGTCGGCAGGATAAACAGAAATGAATGCGACAAGAACGCAGTGGAGGGCAGAGCAAATGTACCTTGTTTGGATCGCTGTTGTGGTCGAGTGGAGGAATCCTTCTGGCTCCGCGTGGGTTGTCCTTGTTTCCGGTAACGGCTACCATCCATCTTTCCAGAGTGGCATCGTCGACTGCTTCTGGATGGACTCGAGTCTCGTCTTCGGTCCCACAGTACAACCACATGCAGTGGCTCCGGAACTGAAGGGGCTGGATGCGACGCCCGAGGAAGACCTCCAGGAGGTCCATGCCCGTCACTCCCTCCCGAACCAACTGCACCACGCGCTCCATCAACATCTTCACGTCAGCTTTCTCCTCCGGAATCAGCTTCAGAGGGGAGGGCTTGTTCACTCGGTCCATGGTAAACGGAGGGAGTCCACTCGACTGCCCTGGCGTCGACTGGACCTGGCAGTAGAACCAAGTCGACTGCCAGCCTCTGACGGACTCAGGAAAGGTCATGGGCGGGAAGGTGCTCTTATTCCTCACCTGGATCCCCAGACCCCCACACATTTGGACGACTCGGGTTCTCTCATCACCTGGGCTCGCCTTCTTCACGGTCTGAGAGCGACACGTGAATATATGTTTGAACAAACCCCAGTGCGGTCGACAGCCCAAGAAACCCTCACACATGGACACGAATGCAGCAAGATAGGCAATGGAGTTTGGGGTAAAGTGGTGAAGCTGCGCTCCGAAGAAATTCAAGAAGCCACGGAAGAAAATACTCGGTGGCAAGGAAAACCCACGATCAACATGAGTGGCCAAAAGCACACACTCACCCTCTTCTGGCTGAGGTTGCCACTCCTTCCCCGGAAGCCTCGCAGCTCCGTGAGGGATCAAGCCCTAGTTGGCCATGTCGAGGAGGTCCTTCTCTGTGATGGTCGACTGGATCCAGTCTCCTTGGACCCAGCCCTTCGGCAGACGGGATCTGGACGAGGACCCTCCGCGGCTGGTGGATCTCCCCTTCGCCTTCTCCGACGCCGACGCCTTCTTTGCGCGCTCCAGCGCCGCCGTCTTCTCCTTGGCCATGGTCGCCGGCGAGATGCGCGAAGGGAAGTGGTGCGGGGGCGAGAGCGAGCACGCTGGGCGGAGAAGAAGGAAGCAGAGAGAGGGAGAGAATGCTGAGGCGCAGCACAGAAATCTTCGCCGGGCACATTTATAAGGTCCCTTCCGAGTGGATGACAGGTGGGCCCGTCGATCTAATCATATCTGGGAACAGTTATGCAGACGGGATACGTGGCGAAAAAGGCGGCGCGGAGATCGAGGCGTCTATGCCCCGTTCCATCCGAACGCCGCGGTCCGCCCCGCTTCGCGCGCGTCCCCAAATTTCGCATCCCGCGGAATCCGCGAACAACAAATCAGTCTGTCAGACGCGGTGTTTCCGGCGATCCGTCGCTCGGAGATCGTTGAAGCCCGAAAGATCACTCGACGCAAAAATAGAATGGATCGAGTCGACTGAAGGCAAATTGCTCCCTGTCGACGAAGAGATTCTTTGGTCCAGGACAACGCACGACCAGGGCACAAAGGTTAATCAGAAACGACATCAACTCCTTCCTCACTCGAAGCCTCAATCCATTCGGGGGCTAATGATGGGGTTATGTACCTAGGGTAGGGTCATGGACCTGATCTAAGTACCTTACCCAAGGACACCCTTAGAAGAAGTCGCCTTCCAGTCGACCAACGAGGGACACACTCGACTGACTTGAAGGACTCGACCACGAAGACTCACTCGACCACCAGAAGGTCAAGAGGCACACTGCACTGCAATGGCCAGTAATCAAGTAGACTTTATGATAGTAAAGGCACCTTATGTGGGGCGTTACCAGTAACGCCCCAGACTTAACTCACCTTAAACCCTCTCCTACGTGGGCTGGCTGGGGTCCTGGCGCACTCTATATAAGCCACCCCCCTCCACAGGCAGAAGGGTTCGGCACCTTGTAACTCATATACTCATAATCCACTCGACCGCCTCCGGGCTCCGAGACGTAGGGCTGTTACTTCCTCCGAGAAGGGCCTGAACTCGTACATCCTTTGTGCTTACAACCTCTCCATAGCTAGGACCTTGCCTCTCCATACCTACCCCCACTCTACTGTCAGGCTTAGAACCACGACAGAACCCGCCTTGCAACGCCGAAGACAATATATGCGCTGGACTCGTCGTCATTGAAGCCTGGTTCGGGAGCTACTGAGGGAGTCCTGGACTAGGGGGTGTCCAGATAGCCGGACTATCATCATCTGCCGGACTCCAAGACTATGAAGATACAAGATTGAAGACTTCGTCCCGTGTCCGGATGGGACTTTCCTTGGCGTGGAAGGCAAGCTTGGCAATACGGATATGCAGATCTCCTACCATTGTAACCGACTCTGTGTAACCGTAGCCCTCTCCAGGGTCTATATAAACCGGAGGGTTTTAGTCCGTAGGACGAACAACCATTACAACAATCATACCATAGGCTTGCTTCTAGGGTTTAGCCTCCTTGATCTCGTGGTAGATCTACTCTTGTACTACCCATATCATCAATATTAATCAAGCAGGAGTAGGGTTTTACCTCCATCGAGAGGGCCCGAACCTGGGTAAAAACATCGTGTCCCTTGTTTCCTGTTACCATCCGCCTAGACGCACAGTTTGGGACCCCCTACCCGAGATCCGCCGGTTTTGACACCGACAGTACCCTACAAGCAATTTCATCTTATGTTCTCCACGATAGAAATTTTGAAGTGATTCTTTGTTGCATGTTAAGGATTTTTATATAATCCAATTATGTTATCATTATTGAGAGAACTTGCACTAGTGAAAGTGAACCTTAGGCCTTATTCTCAAGCATTGCAATACCGTTTTTGCTTACTTTTGCCACTAGTTACCTTGCTATTTTTTATAATTTCAGATTACAACAACGTATATATACCATTCAAATTACACTTGTATCACCATCTCTTCGTGGAACTAGTGCACCTATACAACTTGGCATTGTATTGGGTGTGTTTGGGACACAAAAGACTCTTTGTTATTTGGTTGCAGTGTTGTTTAAGAGAGACCATCTTCATCCTACGCCTCCCACGGATTGATAAGCTTTAGGTCATCCACTTTAGGAAAATTTGCTACTGTCCTACAAAACTCTACGCTTGGAGGCCCAACACGAGTCTACAAGAAGAAGGTTGTGTAGTAGACATCAGCGACAAGAACCAAGAGGCCTCGGGATCCGATGCAGGACTGGTCTGGCTTGGCTTGGACGGAGTCGACGAAGAAGGCGAAACAGCGGCGAACTGTTGGATAGAGGGTGGAGGAGGCGTCGTCACGGTCGGGGGAGAAATTTCGCACGTCTCCTCTCGGGGTTCGGCATGTAATTTTGGTGATGGGCCGGTCTAATACCGGGGTACCGAACGGGCCGGTGGGGAATTTCTATACCGGCTGGTAACAAAAACTCTTCAAAACATGGGGATACTCTACAGTGAATCCAATTTGGCGCTGCAGGTGCCATTACAGTGCAATTTGCAAACGGGCGCCTACAGCAGTCCAAGCTAGGTCGGCCCATCTTAGTTCTTTCTTGTTTTGCAGAAACGTTAAAAAGGTGATAGAACTCGGAATCGAAGCCACGCCAGGCTCGTTACAATCGTTGAGCTCTAACCACCGCGCCATGGCCCTTCTAGTGTGTGTAGTTAATTCGCTCATGCATTTTTATTTGTTTCTTCTGGTTTGCGAACGCCCGACTTTAGGAAGCTTCTAGAACCTTCCCAAACCGGTTTTTCCCGGTTCGCAGTTTAGTTTACGAATGGTTTTATTTGGTTTTTCCTTTTTCCTTTCTTTTTTTTGTTTTTTTATATGCATGATTTTTAAAGGATATCGTGTTTTTAAAAATCAATGAACAATTTTTCAAAATTGATGAACTTTTTTTAGATTACATGAATTATTTTTAATTCGATGAACTTTTTTTCAAATACAATGAACTATTTTTTTCAAACTCAATGAAATTTTTTAAAAATAGATGAACATTTTCAAAATCATTGAACTTTTTAAAAATTCGTTGAATTTTTTTTCAAATTCAGTGAACTTTTATAAAAATCAATGAACTTTTTTCTAGTTTGATGAACTTTTATTTCAAATTTATATTTTTTCGGAAATCACTAAACTTTCTTTGAAATTTGATTAACTTTTTTTAAAATTCAATGAATGTATTTCAAAACTGCTGAACTTTTTATCAAAATTGATGAACCTTTGTCAAATTCGATTAACGTTTTCCAAATTTATTTATTTAAAAAAATCTATGAACAGTTTCTGAATTTGATGAACTTTATTACAAAATCGATGAACATTTTTTTAATCAATGAACTTTTTTCCAGATTTGTGAACTTTTTCTTCCAAAATGAAGAACTTTTTTCAGAATCACACTCTTTTTTCCAGATAATTCAAAACATTAAGTGGTACAATAGATGAACGGTTCAGTTCAATATACATAGCGCTGCGTACTTGTTATTAAGCGTTTGCCTCTGTTGCTAATCACAAACGGCAAGTAGTTCATGTGGCTGATAGCACTTGTGCGTTAACAAAATGTGGGAAGTTTGAAACCTGTAGATAGCAACTTTCACCCCCATTTTTTTGCGAGCTTTTTGCGTTCACGGGTTTGCACGTTTCGTGGGCCGGCCCAGTGCGGGGCGCTGCGGGCGCCAGGAGCGTGAACGGGCGCCTACGACGCCGTATAGGAGCTCCCATACTCTCTAGTGCCGAACGAGGCCTTAGAGTGTCCATCCTTGTTGCCAAGTTTACGTGATTGCCATGTGATGCTCCAAAGCTTTTTGCCGGCTGGTAAGTACTCCCAGTCCTCTTCTTCCTTGCCTTGCACCCCATGACGGGCACCGCCTGCACCCCGCCTTGCTTCCTGAATGTTGAAAATATCGCCAGTCACAAATCTTTACTCTCTATAGTTGAATGGTGTAGAAGTACATACAATGTACTCCAAAATCATGAATACACGGGCTTCACACCATGAGCAATATATGTACTCCAAAATTATGAATGCGGTGTTAAGATTCTTGCATACAAATGTTGCAGAGCTGCAATGATTAAACGTTCCTAAACAATGATTAAAGGTGTTAGGGATTGTAGGTTCATACGTCGCCCACCCCGCTTGTCCCGATCCCTCTTCCCTACGTTGGTTTTCAATATTTTTTTCCTCTTATATCTGTTTTTTTTAATAATTTTCTTTGCAAATCGCCTTAATTACCTCATCTTCTATTAACTTAGCAAATAAGATTTTGTTTTCTTTGGTATAAACCGGTAATGCTTATCGAATAAAAAACTATGGTAGATATATCACAGGTAAGATTTTACTTTAAAACACTTATTCAATCGCATTAATATGGGCAGGTAAGTCATGGGCTAATCATGCAAAAATATTTATATCCTGTTGCAACACACGAAGAATTATTCCAGTGAATATATAGATAAGATTTGTACATTCTACATATCCCGGTTTTGTGAACCCTCTAGAAGGTTCTTACAAGTTTCGGGAAGATTCCTGATCTGTTCAGGTCTATTTTTCTCTTTCCTGCTGTTTTTTTTTAAATTTCAGAAATTGCTTGTGTTGAAAAAATGTTTGGAATTTTCAAAAGTGTTTGCCTCTAAAAAAATCCATTTCAAAAAAATGTTGGCAAATTCAAATATATATCCGTGTTTTTAACAAATGTTCATTTTTTAAAAGGGTCCCTGTTTTTACAAAAAAATCACAAATTTGTAAGTTGTTAGTGGATTCAAAAATTGTTAACAAACTGTTAAAAACTTCGTGACAGTACCAGTTGGGCCGCCAAATTCTAATCGGGCCGCCACGGTGTGTTCAACCGCCTAAATTATGTTTTTAAAATGTTCATGAATTCAAAAAATGCTCGTGTCTTGAAAAATGTTCATGAATTAAAAAGTGTTTGCAAACTGAGAAAATCCTTCAAGGATTCAAAAAATGTTCATGAATTTCAAGAAAAAAGTTCCATGGATTTCAGAAAATGTCCATCAAGTTTAAAAAATGTTCACTCGTCTCAGAAAATGTTTGCAAACTCAGAAAATTCTTCACGGATTCAAAACTGTTCATGAATTTCAAGAAAAAAGTTCCATGGATTTCAGAAAATGTCCATCAAGTTCAAAAATTGTTCACTCATCTCAGAAATTGTTTGCAAACTCAGAAAATTCTTCACAGATTCCAAAACTGTTCATGAATTTCAAGAAAAAAGTTCCATGGATTTCATAAAATGTCCATCAAGTTTAAAAAATGTTCACTCATTTCAGAAAATGTTTGCAAGCTTAAAAACAGTTCATGAATTTCAAAAGACTGTTTGCGGATTCCAAAATTTTTTCACGAATTTGTAGAATTTTTGTCGGTTTGAGAAAATGTTCACAACTTTCCAAAAAAATATTCGTGAGTTTGAAAAAAATCTTCATGAATTAAAAAAATATCCTCAAATTTAAATAATGTTCTTGAATTTGAAAATTGTTTGTGATTTTTAAAAATCCATGAATTCAAAAATTGTTTATGATTTAAGAAAGATTTCCCAATTTCAAAAATAAATAATAAATAAGAAAGATTTGCCGGCACGACCGAACCCCAAGTCCTCTTCTTCCTCGCTCTCCTCAGTTACTCGAGCGAACCCCGCCTTACGCCCCTCTTCACCCCCCCCCCCTCCTGCCCTCACGTCGCCTTGCTTCCTTAATGCTGAAAAGCTCGTGGGGCTCAAATCTTCACTCGCTGTAGTTGAATGGTGTACTCCAAAATCATGAATGCAGGGTTAAGATTCTTGCATACAAACGTTGCAGTGCTGCAATGTTTGTGCTGAATGGCATACCGTACAGCACAGTTGACAGTGTATAGAGTGTTAGTTGACAGTAAGTAGAGTGAGATGATCAAATACAGTGTTAAGATTCAGCCCTGGATAATTAACATACTCCTGTCATTTTAAGATTCAACTGACAGTAAGTAGAGTGAGATGATCAAAGGTTTGTGCTGAATTGCGTACAGTACGTTGGAGTACTCTACAACAGTGACGAAAAAGGGTTTCCCCCGCTTTGTATTACAAAGCAACCACCGATACATCCAACGATAGGTGCTGGGGCCGCAACACAAATAACCCAAAGAAAAACAAAGAAGAAAGGAAGAGAAACAAATGCCAACAACGGCAGATCGACGAAACGAAGATGACCGGCGACCGCTGCACTCTCCGGAGAAGTACCACCACGTTCCCAGCACCCGAAGCGCCGCGTACCAAGCAACACCTTCAAGAAGGAGGTGACGACGACGCCGCTGCTGCCCGGACTAGTCCTAGGGTTTCCCCCGATACGCAGGAGGGCAGTGAGGGGAGGGGTGTACCCGACGCCCTTCAGGAAGGTCCGACGGCACCCACAAGCGTCGCCGCGTCGGGGCCGGACAAGCCGCCAGAGATTTCTCCCAACCCAAACCCCCACCACCACCCCAGACGAATCATAGTGCACCGCCCATCGCGCCGCCCACCAACATGTGCCACCACGATCACCGGATCAACTCCGCCGTCTCCCTGAGGTCACCGACACGAGACTGGAGGATGGGAGAAGGGAGAGTGTCCTTGGGGGCATCCGCAACATCACCGACGTGAGGGGACAACCACCGCCACCGCGGAGCCGACCGGACGCGCGGACAAGGGGCCTGCCAGGCACCGAGGCCCGGCCGAACCCAACAGGGTCCGGACAGCCCCTGCCATCACGCTGCAGCTCGTCGGCCGACGAAGCCGCCACCGCCCGCAGACCACCGCCACTTCACCACCAACCAGGGAGCAGCGCCGCCACGCACCGAGTCGCCGGCCCGCCCTAGCCCAGATGGGGCCCGAAAGGGCCCAATCTGGGCTGCGCGGGCGCCGCCGGCCACCAGCACCGCCACGCCGCCCCGCGGCCAATGGCCGCGCCGCCGCACCGAGAGCCACGGAGCTCGCCGGACTCCCGCCGCCGAACCCCACCGCAGAGGCCGAGCAGCACCGCCGCCATCGGGAGGCCCCCGCGCCCCCC
>NC_041385.1:839970105-839982989 GCF_002162155.2 Triticum dicoccoides
AGCGCTGCGGCGGCCGACGGAGGCGGGAGGGGGCGGCCGGCAGCGGCGGCTGGGGCTAACCCTAGTGGCGGGCAGATAGACAGATTGATGATTACTCTACAGCAGTGGCTAGTCCTGGCTAATTGACAGTAAGATTCAGCCGTGTATAGCAGTGACAGTGTAATCTTAACTAAATCTTACAGTGTACTCCTGCCATTTTAACTGAATTTCTCTGAAATGCCCGCGTGACTCGATCTGCTGGGCTAGCTAGCTAGCTAGAGCTCCTCCTTCCAATCGATTCAGCTAGCTAGCGACGGCGGCTCTGTATTTGGTTGTTTGGATTGATTCGAGCTAGCTAGCTTCATGCGAGTCGTCCTGGACGCCGGCAACTCTGTATTTGGCCATTTTATGAGCTATCCGTTGACTTCGTAGGAGCGAGCTAGTTGATCGTGGACACAGGCGAGAGGAAGAAGAAGACGTGAGAAAAGAATATAAGCAAATATTCCATTTTAGAGTTTAAGGTTAAGGTGTCTGTTCGGCCGCATATCAAACCAACCGTTAAAACGTGTTTTTCGCGAACTGTTCCGCAGTTTAAGGGGTCTGCTAGAGATGCTCTTAGTCAAGAGTCCCTATTTCTTATATTCTGTGAGATGCAGTCTTATTTTACTCCAGTTCTTATAATAACTAGGTAATTACCCGTGCGTTGCAACGGGAGCAATAAACACTCTGATAGTTCACCCTCCTCCCCCCACATACTAACTCCGCTCCCCCAATCCGAGTTCGTTTTGTGTTACATATTCACTTTTTTTAATTGCATTTAACCCAGTGACCAAACCAAGATGTACCAGTTCCTCTGTTCGTCTTGCATCGGCTGCGACATCCCAGTTATCAAAAGGAGACACAAAAAGGAGATGATATATTAGTATAAGAAGGGACCAAAATAGGTATACCAACTGAGGGAGTCCTGGACTAGGGGGTGTCCGGACAGCCGGACTATCATCGTCCGCCGGACTCCAAGACTACGAAGATGCAAGATTGAAGACTTCGTCCCGTGTCCGGATGGGACTTTCCTTGGCGTGGAAGGCAAGCTTGGCGATACGGATATGTAGATCTCCTACCATTGTAACCGACTCTGTGTAGCCCTAGCCTTCTCCGGTGTCTATATAAACCGGAGGACTTTAGTCCGTAGGACACAACATACATTACAACAATCATACCATAGGCTAGCTTTAGGGTTTAGCCTCCTTGATCTCGTGGTAGATCCACTTTTGTACTACCCATATCATCAATATTAATCAAGCAGGACGTAGGGTTTTACCTCCATCAAAAGGGCCCGAACCTGGGTAAAACATCGTGTCCCTTGTCTCCTGTTACCATCGGCCTAGACGCACAGTTCGGGACCCCCTACCCGAGATCCGCCGGTTTTGACACCGACATTGGTGCTTTCATTGAGAGTTCCTCTGTGTCGTCACCGATAGGAAGGATGCCTCCACCCGTCTTCAAGGACGGTGTTTTCGCCAAAGGGGCCTTGGCCGCCGGCCAAACTATCCGGCTAGGTGGTTTTCTTATGACCGCCTGTCCGGCCACTGCTTCGACAATGACTTCTCAAGTCGTCAATGAGCGGCTGGATCCGATAGAGCTCTCGTCTGTCAACGAACTCTTGGATCGCATCGCCACCCCGGGAGTCGCTACGGACTACAATCAGATTGGGCTTAAAACCGATCTGAGAGAGATTAACTCTCCCCAGGTCACCCACCACGTCGCAGTGGTAGAGGAACAATGCGGCGACTTTTCTCCTGTATTAAAAACGAGACATGTCCGGGCTCCCGAACCCTCCACGCCGGATTCCCGCGGAGGAACGGAATTCGATCGAGCACTGAACTTAAAGTCAGGCATCGGGCCGGACTCGTTGGACAACGTCCAGCAATCCAAGCTTCCAAAATTGGAAACTTCACGGCCTTTAAGCCCCGAGATGGGTAGGGATCCGGAATTTATTCCACCCACCCGCCCAGACATATGCGATCTATCCCTAATACGGCAAGAGCCCGCTGAAACAGTACATCACTACTGGGCCCGATTCCTCCTGGTCATGGACAGGATAAAGGACTGCCGAGAGGAAAACGCAATTTCAATCTTTTGCAATAATTGCATGGACAAGGGAATATTGAACGCCATCGGCCGTCGTAAAATCACACGCTTCACCGATCTGGCGTCCATAGTATGAAAATACTGTGCGATGGAGAGTTTCCGGAAAATCGAAAATCAGTTTTGGGACAATCCGGCCCCGAATACAACCCTAGTCCGCAACAAAAGGGTGCATCATACTCAGGCCCCAGATATAAAAACCAAAAAGCAAAAACCCCATAAAGGGCACGGAACCGTACTGGAGGGATGGCTCAGCGGACCCTGTAAGCTTCATAGTACAGAGGGCGCCGTCCCAACACATAGCCTTCGAGCATGTTGGATATTACGGCAGGTGGCCAAAAGTGGCGAGGAGCTTCTAGCCCCAGAAAACCACTCCAACAATACCGGTACGGTATCAACAGTCTTCGAGACCTTCGCATCAAATAATATGCGAAAACGAACAATCCGCGGCCTCGTCGAAGTCTACCAAGTAGCAACAGCAAATCCATGGAGCGACACAGCCATCACCTTCAACGCCAGCGACGAACCTAAATTCCGAACAGCTCGAGCACCAGCCGCACTGGTGCTTAGTCCCATAGTGGACGGCTTTCGACTTACAAAGGTCCTCATGGATGGCGGCAGCGGACTAAACCTCATCTACGAGGAAACTCTTCAAAAAATGGAAATAGACTGGAGCCGTATTGAGCGAAGCAGCACAACCTTCAGAGGAATAATCCCTAGCCGGGAAGCGCGCTGCACCGGAAAAATCACACTCGATGTGGTGTTCGACTCGCCGGACAATTACAGATCCGAAGAAGTCACGTTCCAAGTGGCCCCGTTCAACAGCGGATATCACACTATATTAGGACGAGAGGCATTCACAATTTTTCAAGCCGTACCCCATTACGGGTACATGAAGCTCAAAATGCCTGGGCCCGGCGGAATAATCACTCTCGCTAGTGATCCGGACATAGAACTCCGCGCCGAAAACAAGACAGCCGCACTAGCCTTGGAGGCACTATCCGAAGCCCTAGCGGCAGAAGAACTCACCGCGCTGCGCTCTACGGTGAACAGGGACGATGTGATACTCGATAAAAGATCAAAGTCCACCTCCTTCAAACCAGCAGATGAAATAGTAAAATTCTAGGTCCATCCAACGGACCCAACAAAGACGGCCTCCATTGGGGCACAATTGAACCCCGAAGTAGACGCCGCACTGCGCGAATTCTTTCGGGAAAATTGGGACATTTTCGCCTGGCATCCTTCGGATATGCCCGGAATCCCACGCAGGTTGGCAGAACACAGCCTAAACATCCTAAAAGGATTCAAGCCAGTCAAACAGGCTCTTCGATGATTTTCCGAACCCAAAAGACAGGCAATGGGAGAAGAGCTAGCCAAACTATTGGAAGCCGGAGTCACCAGAGATATCAAACATCCGGATTGGCTAGCAAATCTGGTAATGGTACCAAAGAAGGACAAATCCTGGCGCCTATGCGTCGATTTTAAAGACCTCAATAAGGCTTGCCCAAAGGATCCCTTCCCCCTCCCCCGCATCGACCAAATTATCGATGCTACCGCAGGGCACGATTCGTTGTGCTTCCTCGACGCATACTCCGGCTATCATCAAATCAAGATGGCGGAAGCAGATCAAGCCGCAACGGCATTCATCACTCCATACGGACCATTCTGCTTCAACACGATGCCCTTCGGACTTAAAAACGCCGGCGCAACATATCAGCGCATGATTCAAACATGTCGAGGCATACGTAGACGACATAGTCGTCAAAACCAAACACGTCGAAGCTCTAGTAGACGACTTGAGGCGCACATTCGACAACCTCAGAGCATATGACATCAAGCTGAATCCGGAAAAATGCGTTTTCGGCGTACCAGCCGGAAAGCTGCTGGGCTTCATTGTATCCGGTAGAGGAATTGAAGCAAACCCGGCCAAGATCCGAGCTCTGTCACAGTTGGATATTCCAAAAGACCTCAAGCAGATACAAAAATTGACCGGATGCGTGGCAGCTCTAAGCCGTTTTATCTCCCGCTTGGGAGAAAAGGCACTGCCCCTTTATCGCCTCCTTAGGCGCACCGAACACTTCGAGTGGACGGATGCTGCCACTGCCGGACTCGAAGAAATAAAGGCCATATTGGAAACAAATCCGGTCCTAGCTGCGCCAAACCTAGGCGAACCCATGTTGTTATACATCGCAGCAACACATCAAGTTGTAAGCTCGGTACTCGTCGTTGAACGAGAGACAGAAGGGCATAAATTCCCTCTTCAAAAACTAGTGTACTACGTATCCACTGTGTTAACCCCCTGCAAGTCCCGTTACCCGCAGTATCAAAAGATAGCCTACGCGGTGTTCATGGCATCCCGGAAGCTCCGACACTACTTTCAAGAGTGTTCGATAACAGTGGCCTATGAAGTACCACTCAATGACATTATAAACAACCGCGACGCAACGGGCAGGATTGCAAAATGGGCCATTGAGCTCCTACCATTTGACATAACCTACAAGCCTCGGCGAGCTATAAAGTCACAAGTTTTGGCTGACTTCGTCGCTGAATGGACCGAAGCCGAACTCTCTAAAGAGTACGGCGCATAGTCCAATTGGACTATGAACTTCTACGGCTCCAAAATGTTGGCCGGACTGGGGGCTGGCGTCGTCCTGACGTCCCCAACCGGGGACACAGTCCAATACGTACTTCAAATAATGTACACGGACTCCAACAATGCAGCCGAATACGAGGCCCTCCTACATGGTCTCCGGATGGCAATCTCCATGGGCATTCAGCGCCTAGAGGTGCACGGGGATTCAAACCTTGCAATATCCCAAATAAACGGAGACTTTGATGCCAAGGATCCGAAAATGGCAGCATATCGCAACGCTGTCCTAAAAATGTCAGCTCGGTTTGAAGGACTTGAATTCCATCACGTAGCCCGAGATAATAACCAAGTAGCCGACGTACTGGCACGCATCGGTGCAAAACGTGACGCTGTCCCTCCAAATATCTTCCTGGAACGGCTCTTCAAGCCGTCCAGACTATGGGAAGGGGAGACCGGAAATGACAAACCGGAAACAACCGCGCCAACCGGCGATTCAGTCGATGACATAACACCTTCAGCCCACGACATAATGGCAGTAATCGCCCCGTGGACAGAACCATTCCTAGCCTACTTGCTTAGGCAGGAACTCCCCGAAGACCAAAATGAGGCCCGCTGCATAGTCCGGCGATCGAAATCCTACAAGGTCCATGAGGGAGAACTTTATAAGAAAAGTACAACCGGAGTCCTTCAAAGGTGTATCTCCGAAGAGGAAGGGCGAAACCTCCTGGCTGAAATTCATGCCGGACTAGGCGGACACCACGCAGCAACCCGGGCCCTTGTAGGAAAGGCATTCCGTACAGGATTTTATTGGCCAACGGCCCGGGCAGATGCCCAGGACTTAGTCCAGAGATGCGTCGGTTGTCAGCTCTTTGCTAATCAGAGCCATATGCCACCCACCGCCCTCAAAACTATACCCATTACCTGGCCGTTCACGGTCTGGGGGCTTGATATGGTTGGACCCCTTAAAGGGGGAACCCACAAGCAAAGGTACCTATTGGTCATGGTGGATAAATTCACCAAATGGATAGAGGCCAAACCGGTCAAAACGGCAGTCCGGACCAGTGATAGACTTTATATCCGGGGTCGTACACCGTTACGGTGTCCCCCACAGCATCATCCCCGACAACGGCACGAACTTCACGGCCGACGAGGTTAAGTCATGGTGCAAAAATATGGGCATTAAGCTCGACTATGCTTCAGTCTATCGCCCTCAAACCAACGGTCAAGTGGAACGAGGAAATGGTCTAGTAATGAGCGGCATTAAACCCAGACTAGTGCGGTCACTTACAAAATCCGACACGCACTGGGTAGAGGAGCTCGACTCCGTACTCTGGGGGCTACGGACAACGCCTAACCGTACTACCGGATTCACACCATTTTTTATGGTATACGGCGCAGAGGCGGTCTTGCCCTGCGACATCATTCATGACTCACCTCGAGTGCGCATGTACGAAGAACGAGAAGCCGAGCTGGATCGGCAGGACAGCTTGGACGCATTGGAGGAGGAACGCGACGTCGCCAAGGCTCGTTCCGCATTTTATCAGCAGCAGGCCCGAAGATATCAAAGCAGAGAAGTACGGGCCAAGACTTATAACGTTGGCGAACTAGTTCTACGCCTGCCGGACAAGAAAAAGGACAAGCTCAAGCCCAAATGGGAGGGCCCCTTCATCATCGACCAAGTCCTGACCGGCGGGGCGTACCGTCTGCGAAATGCATCGGACAACCGACTCGAGCCGAACCCATGGAACGCAGCCCGCCTCCGAAGATTCTACGCCTAGCGCCGGACTAAGAGTTCGTCCCCTTCCCCCGTCCAAATCTTTTACACTCCAGCTGCACTTCGTTTCTCTTTCTTCTCTTAACCTTTCTTCATAAAAGGCCCTTAAGGGCCCACTTGCGCATTGTTCGCACACACTTGATGTGCCATCCACACTCATTATACCTGGGGGCTTCTTTTCAAGAAGCTCAATTGTAAGGGCTTCTTGCCTAGCACATGTGTCAAGCTTCCACATGTACCTTTTACTCACCATTATATGCACCGATATGACTTAAGTTTTGGCCAAGCTGGGTTGCCTGGCTCCTGTGCTTACCCCTACGTTCCCGATTGTTCGGCTAGGAGGTAAAGGGAGCACCTCTGCGATTGTTACTGCCGGGTCAGCCGGATGTGTACCTCAGACTGGGTGAAGCTGAAAGCTAGCGTTCTTAAGGGAATATTCGGTCGGTGACTTGAAAGATGATTTTTTACCCATCTGTTTATCTGCCCCTAGATGTTTTCTGCTTTTTTCGCAGTCCGGACATGCACTTTAGGGCATGCCTCCCAGGGAAAGGAACCCTTAACGGAACTATTCTCCCTGGAAGATGTTTCTTACTAACCATGTAATATAACATAACTAGTTGGGCACTTGTCTGATAAAGCACTAATGACCCCTACGCCTGGTCTCCATGCATACCCCGGTTGTTTCTTAACCAAAAAGGTATTCGGACACACTCCGGACTCTAGGGTCCCAAGGTCGAAGCGAAAAGGTCGGCAAAGACAAACGATCTACAATCCGGCTAGAAGGCATTTCACATGTCATTTTAAAATACATTGTCAAATTTACTGATTGTATTCCTCCTCAATCCCGTCTAACAGGCTGTCTAACTTACAGTCCCGTTGGGAAAATTTAGCAGCCAACTCTACTTGGCTGTATACTAAACTCACAGGGATCTCCTTCCCATCGGGCCCCACTGGTCCAACTGCGGCCGTGTGGTTGGGATCTGCCTTCTTGTACCGCGTCTTCACCATGGCCCAAGCCTCCCTGGCATCCTGGCGGCAGGCCGAAATCTTCCATAAACGGAAGCGCTGCCGCACTCCCTGGAGTTTCTCCGCAAGCTCCCCAAGGCCCTCGGGTAGGGAGACGACTGGCCATAATGTCTGGACGATGCCGCTCATCGCCTGCCGAACTCGTTCGAGCAGTTGCAACAGCTCGGGAAGTTGATCACCCGTCGATACGGGCATCTCCTCCGCAGGGCGACCTGGGAGTATACCTACAAGACATATTCTGTCAATTGACTTCCTCGCCGAACTCTTCTTTTCAAAAGAGTTCGCTCAAGCACTTACTATAGATGCCGCGACGAAGCCGCTAATTCTCCTTATTGGAGCCGGACAGCTCGACCCGAATGCCTTTCAGCTCTTCTCCAAGCTGGGCGTGGGCATCTTGAAGCTTGTTCCTTTCCTGCTGTACTCTATTCAGCACCCTCTCGTCGGCCTTCAGCTGGCGCAACAGTTCCTGCCTGTCCGGATCTTGTTCGGCAGCACCTGCAATGTCATTATTAGACTTGCGCGCACGCCGCACAACGCTTGTATTTAACAAAAAAATGTGTTACCAGGAGGGGCCTCTGTGTTTCCGCCTGCGGCAGCAAGTGCGGCCTCAAGTTGGGCCTTGCATTCTTGCAGCTCATGAGACAGCTGGGCATTCTTCTCGGTAAGAGCCTGCGTTTCAAATGATCCTTAAATCAGTTAACATAACTACTTTAAGTCTCGGGGGCTACTGGCATATATAACCATTAAATTCCCTTACCCGTATGTCTTTTACATACTGCTCCGTGGCTCTGGTAAAACCATCTTGAGCAGCACGGAGGTGCGCGTCCCCCGCGTTAAAGGCGTTCAGCGCCTCAGGGGAAAAGCACGCGTCACGAAATACTGTCCGGCGGCATCTATGGTTCATGGCGCTCTCCACCTCAGACTTGGTGGCGGACAGTCTGTCGGCATCCTCCGTTGGAGGAGTATCCGGCCCGCGCCTTGCGCTTGTCTCCCCCTCCAGACCAGGCGCTGGAGCCTGGCCGGTATAGGTCGGATCGGCAACCTCTACGCCCGCAGTCCGGCGAGCGTTTTTTCTCCTGCAAAGATCACGAGCACTCAGACGCTCCCTAGGAACGTTGCTTTGAATATTTAAACACGAACTATACCCTTGTGGCGACGTTCCAGTCCGCGCCGTGCTCCTTTTCCGCCTGCTGGTCCGGACTGGCCTTTGTTGGTCAGCCGCCGCAGGCTCGGCTTCCCGCCTTGAAGGCGTTTCCTGTAAAGCACCATTGTTCGCGAAGGTCAGAAATGGGCAAGGAAGAGATAATGGTGTCCGGACCTCGGTCACAATCACCTGGGAAGCCGGATATAATCCGGGGTAGTCCGCCGTAATGGCGACTAAAGCGTTATCCATGCTGAGCTGGTGGAACACCCCGTCGATCAGCTCCACCTTGATATCCGGATCCTCTTCGGAGGCCGGATCCTGGGATCTCTCTGGATCCTCGGGTTGTGGAGCTGGACTTACCATGCCCTCCACAATCCGGCGCAGTTCCTGCGCCGAAGATATAATGTAAAAAGCTTAGACTTTGAAAGCATGGGTTGAGCCCTTAAAGGTGTTCGCTTACCCAGCCCCGAGGGTTACTCATGGAAAACCCATTCAAGGGGTTCGTTCGAAGGAAGTCCTCCTTCTCCCCCTTGTACAGGCCGGACAGGATCTGCACCAGATCCTCGGTCGAATCTGGCCCTTTGCGGCCATGGCGGGTGGCATCATCTTCCCCGTTGAAATCCCACATGGGGTGGCCCCTGTATTGCAATGTCTGTACCCCCCGCATGATGCATGTTGCCATCACTCCAATCATGGTCAACCCGGAATGGGCTAGTAATTTTATTCGGCCCATCAGGTAATGGACGCTCTTGTCTTCCTCCAATTGGGGGCTCCGCGGGCGCCAGCTAAGGCGTTTCTTCAGAGGAGCAGCACTAAACTCCGGGAGGCCGACCCGGATTGGGTCCGGCAGCGGAGCGTCTTCTATGTAAATCCATTCTGGAGGCCAGTCTTCGGACGCCTTCTTCGGGGTACCGGATGGATATCCGGTCCCGGCAATGCGCCATACTTCGACGCCGCCCACTTGATATATAGATCCCTCGTGAGAACGGGGTACAAGGCAGAACAACCTCTTCCACAGTGCAAAATGGGGCTCGATGCCCAGGAATAGCTCGCAAAGAGCTACGTAACCCGCGATATGCAGGACAGAGGCGGGTGTAAGGTGATGGAGCTGGAGTCCGTAGAACTCCAGGAGCCCGCGGAGAAACGGATGTATCGGAAATCCGAGTCCCCTTATCAGATAAGGGACGAAGCATACCAGCTCCCCTTTATTGGGACTTGGGGTAGCCTCTGCTTGCTTCCCACCTTGGTAGGTGGCCAGCCCGGCTCGAACTGGGACCATGAAGGCCGGAGGGAGATATCCCCCCGCTTGGAGCTTCACTAGCTCATTGTGTGGAACAGAGCACCTCCTCCAATCTCCTGGCGGTGGGCTGGGAGCGCGAGAAGAGGAGCAGCGTTGACGGTCCATGATGGAATGGATTTTTGGGTCAAAGGCGCTCCGATGAGTATTCGCGGAAGGAAGATGGTGTGATTTGGATCTGGGTTTTTGCCTCTTTTGTAGGTGGATGACTTGCACGACTAGGGGGTGAAACATAAAAGACACCCTGGCTTTTCGCATTCGTGCGACGCGTGGAAGAAGGACATTACGGGGCGTAGAAGCCAAGAAGCACAACATTTATGAGGAAGCCGGACACTGTTCGGCAGGTACATGGAACTTGAAGGGAGAAAACGCCTTGCAACGCCGAAGACTATATACGCGCTGGACTTATCGTCATTGAAGCCTGGTTCGGGGGCTACTGAGGGAGTCCTGGACTAGGGGGTGTCCGGACAGCCGGACTATCATCGTCCTCCGGACTCCAAGACTAAGAAGATGCAAGATTGAAGACTCCGTCCCGTGTCCGGATGGGACTTTCCTTGGCGTGGAAGGCAAGCTTGGCGATACGGATATGTAGATCTCCTACCATTGTAACCGACTCTGTGTAACCCTAGCCTTCTCCGGTGTCTATATAAACCGGAGGGCTTTAGTCCGTAGGACACAACATACATTACAACAATCATACCATAGGCTAGCTTTAGGGTTTAGCCTCCTTGATCTCGTGGTAGATCCACTCTTGTACTACCCATATCATCAATATTAATCAAGCAGGACGTAGGGTTTTACCTCCATCAGGAGGGCCCGAACCTGGGTAAAACATCGTGTCCCTTGTCTCCTGTTACCATCCGCCTAGACGCACAGTTCGAGACCCCCTACCCGAGATCCGCCGGTTTTGACACCGACACCAACAACCCATAAAACCCATAAATTGTACAATCGCATTCATGAACATCGAAATACATTTGCAATTTTCCAAATAGGATAAAGAGAAATTGAAACCTATTAGTACATTGGAACATCAAATTAGAGTTGGATATATTTTGAACCACGGTTTGTGTCACTATTTTAAAAGTTGAAACGCTGTAGTCAGTGCACCGTATATAATATCTTTTCTCTGTAGGGTGAAATATGGGTTTTATTCCTTAGAAATAGTGTTACAATCTGCAAATACAAACTCATTATAACATATGTTATGCAACATGTGCATCTGCATTAGGTGCCACAGTTTCCTATTTAGTGTAATAGTAAGGCAAGGAAGTGAAGTAACGAAATCCAATTTGCCCAGATTCACTTTACCTGTGTTTGAATGAATGAAAAACGTAATGAAGAGCATTAACCAAAATAAAAAGGGAAGCGGCAATATCTACAACACAAGCAGTATTTATCAAGTATTGTTGAACTTGGAGTTCAAAACTGATCCAAACGTGTGTGTGTGTGTGTGTGTGTGTGTGTGTGTGCGTGTGTATGTGTGTGGATTTCAAAAATAAAATATAAGCGGCTCCAGAGAACTGCATAAGAAGAAAGAAATGATCCAAAGGATTGAGATATCAAGTTTAAAAATCGCAGTGAACCATCTTCCGCACATTCTTTGAAGAATCAAAATAAGCTGTCAATGGAAATAAGCTGTCAACTATTATGAAATAAACAATATAAATTAGTTAAGAACTATGTTTGAGAAACTCACATTGCGGTAGAATCGGAAGCGTAACAACAAGGACCCAAATGTCCATATTGTCTTGCTCAATGTCAGGATCACCAAGATCCATGGTGACAATTATACCCTCATAAAAACCATACATTTTGCAAAGTGCTTCTCAATTTTGGCAACCAAAATGGGTTATGCTCTGAGCATTGCACAGATTTACTTCAAAATCCATATCATGATGGGTCCTTAGGTGTATTTTCTTTGTTTCAAAATTTTCATGGTCTTCAAAACCCATCCTCTCCCAGACATAGCGTCTTGCATGGCATGTGATAAGCTAGTCGAATTGTAAAAGATGAAAATTAGACGTTGAAATAGTTGAAGTCATGCTTAATTACGAAAAAAACACTTGTCGTTGTTGTGTACCGTTTCAACATCGAATGTCTCCTCGAGCTTAATGCTGAAGCGCCGATCTTCGTCCAGCTCAATGAACCTGTCGCACATACCTCGATCATCGTGGCACCAACTGCACTCCCCTGGGAGACTTCATAATTCAAAGATTAAACTTGTACATAGTCTAGCGCAAGTCATGCCAGAATTCACGAAAAAATCCGGCATGCCCATTGCTAAAAAAGGATATATCGAGCGCCTGAAATTTGCCAGAACGGAAATTAATCAACACTCCGGCAAAACATAGGCCACTCGGAGGTGTAACCTGAACATGACTGGCCACTTGGGCAACCACATATCCTATATGAGCGACACAAGATATACATGGAGATTTGGCAGGTCTCTCCTCGAGGTCGGAGGGGTTCGGTGACGGGGACGATGGCGGGGATGATGGAGGGGCTCCTTGATTTCTGCAAAAGCAAAAACCCTATAAGTTATCACTAATACATCCCGAATAATTGCTTAAACTAAAAAAATAACAACAAATATGACATGTTCAACTAGTTCTGTTAATTCAACTAGTTCTTACTAGATATAAACTTACTATAAATAGAAAAAAACACTAGTTCTTTCTAAAAATAAAGTAGTTCAACTAGTTATATTAATTTACTTACTAAACTAGTTCAACTAAAACTAAACTAGTTCAACTAGTTTATTAATTTACTTACTAAAAATACATTAGTTCTATTAATTCAACTAGTTCAACTAGTTTAGTAATGTACTTACTAAACTAGTTCAACTCAAACTAAACTAGTTCAACTAAAACTAAACTAGTTCAACTACTAAAAATCATTATCTAGGAACCCTAAATTAACATCTACT
>NC_041385.1:839983363-840003919 GCF_002162155.2 Triticum dicoccoides
GTGGGGAGGGGTGGGGGCTTACAGAGAGGGGAGAGACGGTGGCGGGGAGGTGCTCGGCGACGGAGAGGTAGGGGCGGCGAGGGCGGGCTCGAGATCGGGAGGCGGCGGTGCTGGGCGGGCTCAGGCAGCGGCGGTGAGGTCGAGGGCGGCGGCGGTGAGGTCGAGGGCGGCGACGGTGAGGTCGAGAGCGGCGGCGGGCGGCGCCGCTGAGGTTGAGGGAGGGCGGCGGCGGTGAGGGCAGACTCGGGCGGCGGCGACAGAGGAGTTGGGTAAAGGGGGAATGAAGGACTTAGCCAAATTTTGAGCCGGCGGGTGGTTAATTCAGAAGTAGCAGTAGCGCGTTCCAGAAAGAGCGCTACTACTACGTTAGCTACAACGCATTCTGGTATACACGCTACTGCTACTCCTTTCTCTTTTTTCCCTTTTTCATTTATTTTTCTTCACATTTTATTTTTTTCCTTTCACCTTATTCTATTTCTTTCATTTTCAATTACCTTTCTATTTGCTTTCCATTTAATTTTATATCCTTTAGCAGTAGCGAGTTTAGAAGAAAACGCACTGCTACAAAGGAAGTAGCGGTAGCGCGGTTCTATATGGATCACTACTACTATGTGTAGCCTATCGGCTAAACCGTGGGAATTATAGTGGTAGTGCTTGTTTCCGAACATGCGCTATTGCTAACGTTTGAGCTATAGCACGCTTTGCATGAACGCGCTACTACAAATTAGTAGTAGCGCCCTATTCTAACCGGCGCTACTGCTATACCTCTTTGTATAGGCTTTTCCCTAGTAGTGTCCCGAGTAAGTTTCAGTTTTCGAACATAACTTAGTTCAAAAAATCACAGGGGTTTATTGAGACTTTCATACTTTAAATAGGGCTGGACGAAGAAGGCGGAGCGGATCTAGTGTCCGTCTCCGCTGCCCGAAAATCCAGCTGATCGTCTGTTGACGAGGATGCTGGTTCCGGCGCCGTACCAGGCGCCAGAGAAGAAAACCAAGAAGAAGGGCAAGGAGGCCAAAAACGGCCCCCGCTATAAAGGTCCCTCAGACACTATGTCCGGGGAGCCCGAAGCCCTCTCCTCCCACGAGGGAGATGAAGACGAAAAGGAGGAGGAGGAAGAGAGCGATTCTCCCCCTAAGGGGAGGAGGAAGAAAAGAGTGGCTTCCGCAGACCCAGAAGCGGAGGCGTCCAAAAGGGGGAGAGTATCTCTCACGGATGACTCAGATTTGGATGCCGAAGTCATCCCCGAGCATCGCCCCAGGTCGAAGCCTCCATCCGAATTGTAAGTATCTCTAGATGCCTTACATACATCGGCGTTTACAATTGTAGTTTTTAACATATCGTATTGTGTTTCGGTCCTGCCCGCGACATCCCCCAACTATCCTCATCTCTAGGGAATTCACTGGAGCCAGGGATGGTGGAGAGCAAAACTCCTCCATGGGCCTCCCGCCAACCGCCACGGACAAAACCGAGGCTTTGTCCCGAAGAGCCTCTCAAGGACATGGAGAGAGGTGGGAGGCCGTCAAGATGGCGCCAGAGGGTAACACCTCGGCTGCAGAAGACATGGGGGACCCACCCCCATGGAGACTGACAACGGGGGCCATGACCAATCTGGACCCCAGCCGAACACCATTCCAGAGACCCATACGGCTCCGAAATCGGGCCAGCGACCCTCCTTGAAGGAGGAGGGAGTGTCAACTCCACCGGCGTCCTCCATCAATCCAGAGGCGCCGGATATTTTGGCGGAAGCACTTCTTTGTGCTTCCGTCGTGGAAGAGCACTGTACCCTGATGGGTACGGTGGTTGAGAAGATTCAGTCTGCCAAGAGTGGACTGAACGAAGCTTTTACCAGCCTATTAACATGCTTTGAGGTATGCGATGTAATTCTCTAACCGATTTTAACGAAGGAATATGCTTGGGTATAGATAGTAGCCCCTGAGACTCTGTCTGGTTTTGAAGAAGTCGGACAGAGGATCACATAGTGTTCGGAAGAGGTGACACTCTATTGTACAACAGGCTTCCCTGCTAGCGGCGAGCGCCCAGTCTGTCGAAGTTTCCGAACTTACTCGGAAGCTGCGGCTGGCCGATGAAGAGGTTATCCGCATTAATAAGCGGTTTGACGAGACGCAAGGTATGCGTTCATTGAGTATATATCTTCAATTGTATATATGTTAATTTTTTGAAACAGACTAAAAATGTTTTATATGTGCCCGTAGTTGGCGCCAACGAGGTTGAGTCCCTCAAAAGCACCCTTGCCGACGCCAAGAAGAAGGCGGAGGAGAGCAAGGCGGCCGTGGACAAGGCAGTCAAAAGCTCAGAGGAGGAGCGGACCACCCGCCAACGACATGAGGCCCGGGTGGGTGAGATTTAAAGAAAAGCTCAAGGATGCCATTGCTACATGCGAGTCCTTGGAGCAGACGAGTTCGGAGGAGGTCTCCGAGCTCACTAAAGCCCGTGAGAGCCTGAAGGAAGCCCAGGCTGATGCCCAGGACGCTCGCCAGGAGATCCAAGAGGCGAGGCGGATTGCGGCTGGTAAGGCCTTTACTATGCAGAGTAGGTATGCCAGTAGAAGATATATTTTAATAACCCGAGTTCGGAGTTCTCCAGACGCCTTTGCCGACTTGCCAAGGAGCTTTACGGATGCCATCGCATTCTTCCGAACTAAGGAGGGGAACTCAACGGAGAAGCTATTCTGGTCGCAGTATCTTACGCCGGAGCTGCCGGTGCCCCTGAGCGACCAGATGAAGCAGCTGTCTGAGCTACATAGGGTGGCCGGCTTGGCCATTAAGGACGTAATAGTCCGTCTGTCGCCGGCCGAAGCCGTACCTAGCTAGCAGCCACTTCGGGCTCGTGAAGAGGCTGGTGGAGGCCCTTCCTCGGATTGATGCTCTTAAGCGGTCATCCTGTATTGAGGGTGCTCGGATGGCCTTTTCCCGTGTGAAGGTTCAGTGGGCGAAGATGAAAGCCACCGAGTTTGCCACTACAGGGCCACCGGAGGGCAAGGAGCACCGGCGGCCGGAGAGGTACTTCGACGAGGTCCTCGAGGGAGCCTGTATTGTAGAAGGCCAGTGCTCCAAGGACATAATATTTGAGTAGTTGTGTCCGGTTTGTAAGAGTTTGTAAGTGCATCTAGTGCCCCTTAGTGATTTTGGTGTATTGAAGACTTATAGGTTAAGGGACTGATGCGTTTGTGAGTGTACACAGGTCTATAAGTCTATGAAGAGTTTGATATTTACAGAGAAAGTCGAACCCTAAAAATGAAGTTCTTCGACTGAAGACTTTGATATTCTGAAGACTTTCTGAAGACTTTGAAAGTGAAGAAATTGGTGTGACCTTGAAGACTTGATATTCATTTGAGGAACATGAAGCGTGAAGACTTTTGTTTTCGTAGTTTCATTTTCTCTTTCTTGAGTCATAGGAAACACCGTACTGTTAAAGGGGGTTGAGGAAATACTAAGGAAAAATTTCCATGTGATGCTCAACTCAAAATCCTACACCTACCAATCCCTTCGAGTGAAGCCATTGGAAATCTCATACAGTTCAGTCAATTTCTTCAGTGACAGAGACGCAGTTCTTCTGGTCACTGAGGACTTTGCTCTGACTGAGGAGTTAGGGATTCGCCAGTGCGAATTGCCTACACAGTGAGGAACATGATAGCCCTGAGGAATTTGAGAGTCAAATTTCCGACCGTTGTTGTGCTGCGCGCCAGCTGTCCCAAAATATCCTATCCACCTAACGGTCATATCATTGAAGGGCATTTATGTCTTATCATGTTGGGCTGCTCCCTAGGCTATAAATAGCCGCCCCCTACAACCACTAGCTGGTTGGCTGCTCCGAGAGAACTTGACACTTGTCATTTGAGAGCAACCCATCCTCCGAGGACTTTGAGTGAAAATCATCAAGTGAGGAAAACCCAAAACCAAACCCCCACAAACCCAAAGTGATTGAGCATCACCGAAGAAATTGATCCTGCGTGGATCCGACGCTTGTTATCTTTGAAGACTGTGCTTCTTCCAGATGGTTAGGCGTCATGGTCTAGAGCATCCAAGAGGAATTGTGGATTGCCGAGTGACCAAGTCTGTGAAGGTTTGGAAGTCACCTGAAGACTTACCACGAGTGATTGGACGAGGTCTGCGTGGCCTTAGTTCAAGGAGAATACGGTGAGGACTGGGTGTCCTGAGCTGCGTGCTCAGTGACTGGGTGTCCGGGACCGCGTGTCCTCGAGTTTAAATACTCAGCCGCTCCAACCAGACGTACAACTGAGACAGCAATTGGAACTGGTTTACCAAATCATTATCTTCACCAACTAACTGGTTCTATTTCCTCAACCCTTTCATTTCCTCATTACTGTGTTGAGTGTTTGTTCATATCTGTGCTTGAAGACTTTGACTGAAGACTTTCTCAAATTCCTTAGTTCAATTTCTTCAGTCTGTTTGTCTTCATCTTGTGTTATCCTGTGATTACGCTTTCTGTACTCTGTGCTTGTCTTCATTTCATCATGATGACCATGCTTGTATTCTGTTATGCTTACGTCTGAGTACTTATTCCGCTGCAAGTAGTTCTTCGCTAAGGAATTTCCTCACCGGCAAATTCCTCAGTGAAGAATTCATAAAAATCGCCTATTCACCCCCCCTCTAGTCGATATAACGCACTTTCAATTGGTATCAGAGCAAGGTACTCCCTTGTTCTGTGTGATTTTGGTTTAACCGCTTGGAGTTTTAGTTATGTTGACCGCAGGTATGATCAAGGTCTCGGCTGGGTGTCCTACCTTTGATGGGACGGACTACCCCTACTGGAAGAACAAGATGCGAATGCATCTTGAGGCAATTGATAACGATCTCTGGTATGTTGTGGAAAATGGTGTCCCCTCTGTCTCACCCTCACTGAACACTACCGATGTGAAGAGATTCAAGCAACTCGATTCTCAAGCTAAGAATATCATATGTCGTCATCTGAGCAAAGGACAATATGGAAGAGTGAGTGCTTTGGAAACTGCTAAGCTTATCTGGGATAGGCTGTCCAAAGTAAATGAAGGAGTCTCAACTCAGCGTGACTCTCAAGTTGATGTTCTTCGGAATCTCTTCAACCGCTTCAAAAGACTCGACAATGAAAATGTCCAACAAACCTTTGATCGCCTCACTGACATCTCAAATGAGCTTCAAGCCCTTGGTGCCACTGACATCACTGATCATGAAGTAGTGAAGAAACTGTTGAGATCGCTTGATTCCTCATTTGATACTCTGGGATTGATGATACAAGAACGTGCTGACTACAAATCTCTTGATCCTGCCGATATCCTCGAAAGGCTAAATACTCACGAGTTCCATCTTGCTGAAAAGAGAGATCTCTATGGTTCAAACTATGGCAAATCACGTGCCCTGAAGGCCAAGGCTGTGTCTGACTCTGAATGTGAGGATTCTGGTAGTAGCCTTGGTGATCCTGAAGAATTGAGCCAGGAGCTAGCACTGCTCGTGAAGAAATTCCAGAAGTTCTCAAGACGTGGTCGCTTTGGAAAATACTCAAGAAGCAATGATTCCTCATCCAGTGACTATAAGAGAAGGTTGTGCCACAAATGCAAGAAACCTGGTCACTATATTCAAGATTGTCCTCAGTGGGAAAAGGAAATGAAGAAGAAGAAATACAAGGACTACAGTTCTGATGATGCGAAGAAGAAGAAGAAATCATCAAAATCTTCGTCATCAAAATCCTCAAAGTCTTCATCTCACAAGAAGAGCAGCTCCAAGAAGGCTCAGGCATTCATTGGCAAGGAAATGGATTCTGAAGCTGAATCTGAGGAAAATGAGGAAGAGGAGTCATCTGAAGAATCCGAATCTGGTGTGGCGAGTCTGGCCTTCGCTACTGCTTTCGTCAGCAAGTCCATCTTCAACACTGAAGAAACTGACCCCACCGACAAGCCTGATGAAGATAATGATGGCTACGCTCCCACCTATTGCTTCATGGTGAAAGGTGCAAAGGTACTCAAATACAACTCCTCTGAATCTAGTGAAAATGAATCTGATGAGGATCTCAAGCCTAGCTACTCTAAACTTGCTAAGATTGCTGTAAAACAACAACGGGCTTTTGAAAAGGTTCAAAACATGCTAGACAAAAGTGATGATATGTTGGGTGAAGAAATTGATCGCACTAAAGCCCTGACTGAAAATCTTCAGAGACTTCAGTCTAGGTTTGATAACCTTCAAAGTCATCATAACACTCTCTTATCTGATCATGAGAAACTTTCTTATGAATTTCTTCAAGAAAAGCAAGATCACGAGAAACTTTCTTCTGAATCTCTTCAAAGAAAGGAAGATCTTGAAAAGCTGAGAGTGTGTTATGAAGATCTTCAGAAGGAGCGCGATTCATTACTAGCTCAACAAATCAGCGCTTCTCAGGAAGAATTTGTTCCTCCATGCTTAAAGTGCATTGAACGTGAATCTGCTAATTCTTCACCTGAATGTTCAAATGCTTCAACAGTTATAAATTCTTCACCTGCCTCTGCTATCGCTAATTCCTCATCTGAGGACATTGCTAGTATCACTGACAATGCAGGGCTGAAGGAATTGTACATGACAGGCATGTACAAAAGCCTCAAAGGGCATCAGACTCTTTGTGATGTGCTTAAAAAGCAGATCCTCAACAGAAACCCTAGGAAAGAGGGTATTGCCTTTGAGAGGAAACTCAATGCTGATGGAACATATTGGAAGCCTGAGCAGTACCCCAAAACCTCATGGGTTGCTACAAAGGGACCTCTAGTTGATCCATCTAACTTATCTAGCTTTACATGTGAATCTCCTCATTCTTCTGATGAGTCATTTGACTCCAACTATAAACTGTTCAAAAATCAGAATGGTGGAGTATTTGCTAGATATGTTGGCACTAATAGCAGGAACGGTTCCCTTATGAGGAAAATCTGGGTTCCCAAAAGTTTTGTTGAAAGTCTTCAGGTGAATGTCCTCATGACACCACCTGTGAAGAACAGGAACCCCAGATCAAATTCTTCATATGGACCAAATTCTTCATATGGATCCAAGTCCTCATACGGACCAAATTTCTCAAAAGGATCAAAGTCCTCATATGATTATCATCGTGCTAACAACTCTGTCTCGCAGGGTAGAGCTAAGGGCTATGAATATGTGCATTATTCTTCAAACCATTATGTTCATAAGTCCTCGAAGAATTTCTGTGCTTATTCATATGCTTACCCTAACCCCTCTTATGTGAAACGAAATGGTTTGGCATCTTTGCCACCTTTCTCATATGGTGCTCGCAGAGTGATGAATTCTTTGCCACCCCTCCAGATGTGAGTGGTGAAGAAAAAGAACTAATCTCTTCTGCAGGGTCAGGTCTCCAGACGTGCTTTAACGTCTGAAGAATTTGCTGGGGACCTGACAAAATGCCTGAAAGGACGCATGCGAATCATGATGAAATGAACTTTCATTTCACACATCCTCATACTGCTATATCTGTTTACTGCTTGATGAAATTCATCTAATGAACTTGATATCATATTCTTCACTGATGAAGCATATGAGATTGTAAGCTACACTAATTCATCTGCAGGATGATCAACCCAAAACTACTGAATGGGTCCTCGATAATGGATGTACGAATCACATGACTGGTGACAAGAATCTATTGATGGATGCTCCCTTATCACTGTCACCTCTTAAGCATATCATCTTTGCTGACAAAGGCAAAAGTCAGGTATTGGGTCTTGGTAAGGTTGCAATCTCTAAGGATAAACACATGGACAAAGTCATGCTTGTTGAGTCCTTAGGATACAACCTCATGTCAGTCTCAATGCTTCGTGATCTTGATATGGTTGTTGTCTTTGGCAAGTATCGCTGTGTTGTGATTATGGAAGCTGACAATTCCAAAGTCTTCGAAGGCTTTAGGAGAGGAGATTTGTATATTGTTGATTTCTCTACAGGACCACAACAAGCCGTGTGTCTACTTGCAAAAGCTTCAGAAGGCTGGCTATGGCATCGACGACTTGGTCACGCAGGCATGAGGAATTTGCACACGCTTGCGAAGAAGAAGCATGTCTTTGCATTGAAAATGTCAAATTCCTCAAGGATCACCTATGCGGAGCCAGTGAAGCTGGAAAAATGACCAAGGCCAAGCATCCAGCGAAGACTATCATGACCACTACTCGTCCATTCGAATTGCTTCAAATGGACCTCTTTGGACCTAATTATTACTCAGCAGTCACTAATGATGCATCTCTATATAGTTTTGTCATTGTTGATGATTATTCTCGATATACATGGGTACACATTGTTACTTACAAACATGAAGTGCAGGAAGTCTTCAAACGATTTTCCTCGAGGGCTTCAACCAACTTTGGTGTGAAGATCAAGCACATCAGAAGTGACAATGGAACTGAGTTCAAGAATTCCAGTCTTGATGCCTATCTGGATGAACTTGGTATTACTCATGAGTTATCTGCTCCCTGTACTCCTCAGCAAAATGGCGTCGTGGAGCGCAAGAACAGAACTCTTGTTGAGATGGCTCGCACTATGCTTGATAAATACAAAACGCCTCAGCGTTTTTGGATTGATGCAATTGATACTGCATGCCACATCATCAACAGAGTATATCTTCACAAATTCTTCAAGAAGACGGCCTATGAACTCCTCACTGACAAGAAACCCAATGTGAGTTATTTCAAAGTCTTCGGTGCTAAATGTTGGATTAGAGATACTCACCACAACTCTAAATTTGCACCGAAAGCACATGAGGGTTTTATGCTTGGTTACGGAAAGGACTCGCACACCTACAGAGTCTTCAACATTGTTCTTCACAAGATTGTTGACACTGTAGATGTGCGGTTCGATAAAACTAATGGCTCGCAAAGAGAGCACCTACCTTCTGTGTTAGATGAACCAGCACCTCAGGATTCTATCAAGTTCAAGGCAACTGAGGATGTCATTCGTACTGAAGAATCTGCTGAAGAATTCATTCCAGTTCATGAAGAACGTCGAGCTGATGCACCTGAAGAAAATGCTGAGGAAAATGGTGCTGAAGAAAATGCTGATCAAATTCCTCAGCGACAACCAGCTCATCCTCGCGTTGCAAAAGAAGTGCAAGTGGAGAAGATCATTGATGACATTAGTGCACCAGGTCCTCTCACATGCTCAAAAGCTTCACACTTATCTAACTTTTGTGGGCACTATGCTTTTGTCTCTATCACAGAGCCCACTAAGGTAGATGAAGCATTTCTGGAGCCGGAGTGGATTCAAGCTATGCAAGAAGAATTACATCAGTTCGAGCTTAATAATGTCTGGGAACTGGTCAATCGCCCAGATCCTCGCAAGCATAATATCATTGGCACAAAGTGGATCTACCGCAACAAGCAAGATGAAAATGGCCTTGTGGGGAGGAATAAGGCACGACTGGTAGCTCAAGGCTACACACAGGTTGAAGGAATTGATTTCGATGAAACTTTTGCACCTGTTGCTAGACTTGAGGCTATTCGCATATTACTTGCTTATGCTAACCATCATGATATCATCTTATATCAAATGGATGTGAAAAGTGCATTCCTCAATGGTAAGCTTGAGGAAGAAGTATATGTTGCTCAACCCCCAGGTTTTGAAGATCCAAAGAATCCTGACAAAGTCTTCAGACTAAATAAGGCCCTCTATGGCCTCAAGCAAGCCCCTCGGGCGTGGTATGATACATTGAAGGAATTCTTCGTGAAGAATGGCTTCACACCCGGTTAACTCGACCCTACTCTCATTACTAAATCTTATGATGGTGAACTGTTTGTGTGCCAAATATATGTTGATGATATTATCTTTGTCTGTACTGACCAACGTTATAGTGATGAATTTGCCTATATGATGAGTGAAGAATATCAAATGTCTATGATGGGAGAGTTGAAATTCTTCTTAGGTCTTCAAATTCGTCAGCAGCGCAATGTCATATTCATATCTCAGGAGAAATACCTCAAAGATGTACTGAGGAAATTCGGCATGCAAGATTGCAAAGGCGTCAAAATTCCTATGCCCACAAATGGCCATTTATGCACTGATGAAAATGGTATTGACTTTGATCACAAGGTATACCGCTCCATGATTGGTTCTTTATTGTACTTATGTGCATCTAGGCCAGATATAATGCTTAGTGTTTGCATGTGTGCCCGATTTCAAGCTGCACCGAAGGAATCACACCATAAGGTTGTGAAGCATATTCTTCGATATCTAGCTCACACACCAACACTAGGATTATGGTACCCCAAGGGATCTGCTTTTGATCTCATTGGATATTCTGACTCTGACTATGCTGATGATCGTGTGGACCGCAAGTCAACATCTGGCACTTGTCATTTCCTCGGACGATCTTTGGTCTGTTGGTCCTCGAAGAAACAGAACTGCGTATCACTGTCTACTGCAGAAGCTGAATACATTGCTGCTGGCTCTTGCTGTGCGCAACTGCTTTGGATGAAGCAAACCCTCAAGGACTATGGCGTCAACATGAAGAATGTGCCTCTCCTCTGCGACAATGAGAGTGCCATCAAGATTGCTCACAATCCAGTTCAGCACTCGAAGACAAAGCACATTCAGATTCGTCATCATTTTCTTCGTGATCATGTGTTGAAGGGCGACATCTCCATCGAGCACGTGAAGACTTAAGAACAGCTAGCTGATATCTTCACTAAGCCCTTGGATGAGAAGAGATTTAGCAAGTTGCGGTGTGAGCTAAATATCTTAGAATCTTCGAATGTTCTTTGAAAAGGACACACATCCTAACACTTATGCAAAATTGATGACTTAGATGTGCAACACATGAAGAAACGTTTTTCTTCAATCAATGAAGAATAACACTCTAAGTGTGAAGAAATTAAGGAAGAATTTGATTCTCAGAACCCTACGACAATTGTACGCGGTGTCTGAAATCATCATTCTTATACGGTGGGTCACGCCACCACAAAAGGTTGAAAATCTTCAATTTGAGTTTTTCCTCATTTTTAAAATTCCTCAGTTTTTCAAATTCTTCAACTCTGCAAAATCTTCACTGTTTCCGTCGTTTTTCTTCATTGGCTATATATATACATATGAGTTTATGTCCTCTACAGCATTCACTTATAGCTATTTCTTCAAGTTGCGTTTTCTGCTAAGTGAATGTGATCGGACCCTTCCCCCTCTATGCTATACTCAACCCAATCTACTCACAAATTCTTCATGTGCGTTCTATTTGAAACTCGTTCAAAGTCTTCACTGTGTCCTTGTCAGCTGAAGAAATTGCGAACGAAACTTTAAAACAAATCTTATCCAGATTTTTGGTTTTGCTGCTCAAACCGTTCCGCATCCCACGATGCATTATTATATTCACCCACGATCTTACACGGTCTCATCTACACAGTACATGGGTGACACATGTCGCGTGAAGGAGAAAGGGCAGGGGCATGTTCGTCCCAAAATCTTCGGGCGAACAGTTTTTCACCGTGGCTATAAATACCCATCTCCCCTTCCTCACTTCATTTACTCCGCTCGACCGCTGTCTCTCGCTCGAGCTCCTCAAACCCTAGCACCGTCGCTACTCCATCGTCGCCGGTGAGGAAGAGCTTCGCTGCCTCGACCTCATCGCCGTCGTACTCGCGCCGGTTGCGGAAATCTTCACTCCGCCGCCGCCGTAGTTGTTTCCCTCTGCCAAGTTAGGGCGTGGGAGATCTAACTTGACGAACTTCACCTCTGTTCATCTCAGTTCGTCGTGTTCTTCACTTCGGGTAATTAAAAGTTACTTTTATTACTCACTTTGATTCACAAACTTTCCTGAAAATCTTCAAAGGTGTTTTATTCTTCAAATCTTCACATATGAACACCTCACACATTATATGCTCTTGATCCATTTCTCTAAGCAATCATTTTCTTCAAGATTCCTCAATTGTGTGGATCTTCGATCTGTACAACTCTGGAACCTAAGACAAAGAACGCTTAGTGAAATTCCTCAAGGCTCATCTGGTCAAATTCCTCAAAACTTGTATTTTCGAAAAACCTTATGAGAATGCATATGACCTCTCCAAATTCCTCGCACCTACACTCTGTTCACAGGTACTCATGTCCGCTGCTGAATCACTAGGTTCTCATCAACTTAACTCATTTGCAGCGTTCCTCGAAGAAAAACTACATACTTCTTCAGAGTGTTCAATTGTTCAAATTCCTCATCTGAAGAATATGGCTGAAGGAAAGAGACCGCAGAAAGGAGGAAAGAAACCTGAGGTCATGACTGCTTTCGAGATCCCTGATGACATATATAAGGACTACTGCACACCTGATGAAGCCAAGTTTGGCAAAGAGAACAAAAATCAGCGTAAAGTGCGCATTCAGAGAATTGAACGGAGATGGGCACGGGAATGGAGGGAGTACAGATATGTGACTCCAAAGTACATGAAGAAATTCGCCCTCAATCCTCCATGCCCAAGAGCTCCATTGGCACCTGGCCAAGTAGCTGATCCCACTAGCATCAAAAGTGGTGAGGACTTTCCTGAAGAATGGGCTAAGCGCCAAGCCAAATTGGCAAGACAAGCCAAGGAGGCAGTGAAGAAATTCAATGAGGATTCTGCCGCTGCTGCTGCTGCTGAGACCTCGGTCAAACCGAGGAAATCAATGCCAAAGAAGCCTGCTCGCAAGCCAAGTGCTTCACCAACAGCGCCCTCACGGCCGAGTTCCTCAGCTATGCCCTCACGGCAAATTCCTCAGACTGCTACTGCTCCATCAAAGTCCTCAACTCCTGTGCATCTGGCTACATGTCAAAGGACTACGGGTTTCTCAATTGCCTCTGGTGTCTCAGCAAGTTCCTCAGCTGCACCAATGTCCTCATCAGGTCCCACACTGTTGAAGACTAAAGCAACAGCTGGACGCGGTCCTCGACCAAGTCCAAGGAAGAAGCAGGTCGCATTCCATGTGCCCTCTGATGATGAAGCTTCTGATGATGAACTTGCAGAAATCATCAGAGACAGACAAGTGAAGGACGCTAGAGCCAAAGGCACATCTGTGCCACTGCTTTTGGATCCGAGGAAAATCCTTGATTACATTGACCTCTGGCACAAGGATCCAAACACCCCAATGCCTGATTTCCATCTGACTCCTGGTCAAAGTCACATGCTGACCCATTTCATCACTCACGAGAAATGGAAATTTGAAAAGGCAAGAGAGATCAAGAAGGCTCAATACAGGAAGGAGAAGCTCCTGAAGAAAAATGTTGTCAGAATGACACCTGAGGAACTTCTCCAGGCTCAGTCTGAAATTCAAGCCCTCAGCAAAGACTTTGATGCCTACTATGCTGATTGGCAAGGAGCCAAAGTGAGATTCGTCAATCTGACGAAGAGAATGACAAATGTTGCAGCCTCATCGCAACAAGAAAACCCTCAGGCTGCAGACTCTGCTCAGCCTACTGAAGAACATGCCAGCACCGCTGATGACTTTCAGCCTGCTGAAGAAAATGTAAGTTCCAGGGCTGATGACTCCATTCCAGCCGCTGAAGAAATTGCCAGGGCATCCACTAGTGGTGCGCCTGAAGAAACTGAAGAGATCAGGGCAACTGCATCAGTTGCGCCTGAAGAAAATCAACCAGATTCCTCAGCTCCTCCCGTGCCTACACCAACTCCAATTCTTCCTTCTTCGTATGAGGTGAAGAAGACCAAGGCTGCAGAGCGAGCTGCAGCGAAGAAAAGGAAGGCATCAGCTGCGTCAAATTCTTTGGCTGCGAAGAAAATGAAGCCAATGACCAGCTCACTTGAACATCCAATTGATGCTGTTCCAATTTCCTCCATGTCATCAAAGGAAATTGTTCCTTTTGGAGAAGACTATAAGATCCCACGCGGATCTGATGAAGAAAATCATTCTGCTGCTTCGTCAGAGCAGATTGATGAAGAAATTGAAGTGGATACAATCCCTTCAACGACAGTCAATTCCTCACCTATGCCTCAATTCACAGCTGAAGAGGCTGGTGTTGAGGAAATTGAAGATGAAGATGTGGATATTGGATGCACTACACCAGTGATGAATGATGACTTTTGGGAAAGTCAGCATCCCAATACTCCTCTATTCACACCTATCCAACAGATTCCTCAGTCCCCGGCAACAACTGTACAACTGGGCTCTGAAGAAACTCATCCCACTCCCTTTGTTCATGAAGATATTCCAGCCGCTAGTGCTGAAGAACCTGCTGCTGCTGATCATCAGGTCGCATAAGACGAGGAACCAGAAATTCCTCAGCCTGAAGAACCTGAGCTCGCGATTCCTGAGGTGGTGATGCAACTCACTGACATTCCTCTGCCGAAGCCAAAGAATCCGTTCTCAAGCAAACAGAAGTTCAAGGCTGAAGACTTCTTTTCCGAGCATGTGTTCTTCACTGACTACAACGCCTATGACTCTGCTCGCATAAGGAAGAGGCGTTTCTGGACTGCTAGTCAAGCCAACTTCTATTCCTCAGTGCTGTTTGACAAAGACAAAATCTTCGATCATGAACATATTCCTCACGTGGATATGGAATCTCTGCCATGCTTCGAGCCAGTCCTCAGTGTTCTTCATGATGCAGGATTACTGAATTTCTGCACTGACATTTGCGATTGGAATGAAGAACTCATTCTTCAATTCTACGCAACACTACATATCACTGGAGACGCTGAAGATGTCAATTCATGGGTGTTGGATTGGATGACCGAAAACACTCACTACAAGGCACCGGCAACTGAATTGCTTCGTGTCCTTCCTCTTGATCCTCCCCATGACAGTGCATGTTGCATCTACAATGACCCTGAACTGACAAATCACTATATGCAAGTGCTCATGAAGCCTTTGAAGCCTAGGAAGGCCCCACGAACCAAATTCCTCGTCAAGGAATTGCTCTATGTGCCTCGGACTGTCTATCGCATTCTGACGAAGACAATGAGTCCTATCAAAGGCCACGACTCAAATGATGAAGATGTCGTTGGCATCATGAAGAATATGCTTTTCAACATCATTCATGGCGTTCCCGTCAACTTCCATGGTTTCTTCATGAGGACTCTGGCCAATGTTGCTATGTCACCATTCGAGCTGAAGCCCTATGCGCCTTGGATTATGAGATTCATAAGGGCAAGGTCTTCACTGAATTACAAAGCTGACACTCTGAACCACGGTAGCTACTTGCCTCCCATTGAAGTCCTCAAACGGACAGTTTCATCAGCTGATGATAAAGGCAAGGCAGCTGCTGTAATCGATGAAGGCATTCGTCCATTGGATGGTCAATTTCGCCTGGCTACATCTTACTCTACCAATGACGACTCTGCCACACATGATTCTGCCGCAAATACCTCAGCCAAGCAAAATCCTCAAGCCACAGCACCCAGGGTGATGACTGACCGTGAGTTACTCCTCAGTCTTCATCAGAAGGTTGATCGCAATCACAAATGGGTAAAGCGTCCGTTTGGTGCAATTCTTCACAACATGACCTCAACACATAATGCAGTGAAGAAAAACCACTACTACCTTCATGAAACCCTCAACCGCACCTGGGCTGTCCTCACTCATGTCTATAGCACTGGAGAACTGAAGACTATGGGTCTCAAGGAAGAATTTGACTGGTCTGCACCTCCTCCGAAGAAATTCAAGAGGGTCAAAGTTTCTGATCTGGTGGCCAGCTCTTATTCTTCATCACGTGACACTGATGAGTATGAAGATTTGGACGACACTGCGGCAGGCCCTGCTACAACAAACAACCCCGACAACACTGGCGCTCCTCAGTTTCAATCCTTTTGGTCATTTGATGACAAAGGGGGAGAAATCTGAGTTAGTCTTCAAGCGGGTCTATATTAAGGGCGTTTTTTTTAAGTTACAACTCTCGTTCTTCCGAAACTTTTATTGGCTCGACTTGTAATCTTAAACCCGATGGTGCTTTGATACTTTTGGACGGTGCTCTGATATTTTTGATGCACTGTGCTCTGATACTTTTGATGTGCTATTCTGCATGCTTATTCCTCTTAATATTATTGCACGCATGCTGAATTTCATCAGGCACCATATTTCATCATGCATTTCAAATTCTTCATATTATATATCAAATGCGTGTATGAATTACAAGATATAGGGGGAGATCTCCATGATTCAACTTCTCAAATGTGCTTTGCCTCAAACGCAAATTCCTCACTATGCACAACTTCAGGGGGAGTTCTTCTATATCTTGCAATCAAATTTCTCAATATCAGTATTTACACTTCATATGTTTATCCCCGTTGAAAACTTAACCTATGTTGTCATCAATCACCAAAAAGGGGGAGATTGTAAGTGCATGTAGTGACCCTTAGTGATTTTGGTGTATTGAAGACTTATAGGTTAAGGGACTGATGCGTTTGTGAGTGTACACAGGTCTATAAGTCTATGAGGAGTTTGATATTTACAGAGAAAGTCGGCCCCTAAAAATGAAGTTCTTCGACTGAAGAGTTTGATATTCTGAAGACTTTCTGAAGACTTTGAAAGTGAAGAAATTGGTGTGACCTTGAAGACTTGATATTCATTTGAGGAACATGAAGCGTGAAGACTTTTGTTTTCGTAGTTTCATTTTCTCTTTCTTGAGTCATAGGAAACACCGTGCTGCTAAAGGGGGTCGAGGAAATACTATGGAAAAATTTCCATGTGATGCTCAACTCAAAATCCTACACCTACCAATCCCTTCGAGTGAAGCCATTGGAAATCTCATACAGTTCAGTCAACTTCTTCAGTGACAGAGACACAGTTCTTTTGGTCACTGAGGACTTTGCTCTGACTGAGGAGTTAGGGATTCGCCAGTGCGAATTGCCAACACAGTGAGGAACATGATAGCCCTGAGGAATTTGAGAGTCAAATTTCCGACCGTTGCTGTGCTGCGCGCCAGCTGTCCCAAAATATCCTATCCACCTAACGGTCATATCATTGAAGGGCATTTATGTCTTATCATGTCGGGCTGCTCCCTAGGCTATAAATAGCCGCCCCCTACAACCACTAGCTGGTTGGCTGCTCCGAGAGAACTTGACACTTGTCATTTGAGAGCAACCCATCCTCCGAGGACTTTGAGCGAAAATCATCAAGTGAGGAAAACCCAAAACCAAACCCCCACAAACCCAAAGTGATTGAGCATCACTGAAGAAATTGATCCTGCGTGGATCCGACGCTTGTTACCTTTGAAGACTGTGCTTCTTCCAGACGGTTAGACGTCATGGTCTAGAGCATCCAAGAGGAATTGTGGATTACCGAGTGACCAAGTCTGTGAAGGTTTGGAAGTCACCTGAAGACTTACCACGAGTGATTGGACGAGGTCTGTGTGGCCTTAGTTCAAGGAGAATACGGTGAGGACTGGGAGTCCTGAGCTGCGTGCTCAGTGAATGGGTGTCCGGGACTGCGTGTCCTCGAGTTTAAATACTCAGCCGCTCCAACCAGACGTACAACTGAGATAGCAGTTGGAGCTGGTTTACCAAATCATTGTCTTCACCAACTAACTGGTTCTATTTCCTCAACCCTTTCATTTCCTCATTACTGTGTTGAGTGTTTGTTCATATCTGTGCTTGAAGACTTTGACTGAAGACTTTCTCAAATTCCTCAGTTCAATTTCTTCAGTCTGTTTGTCTTCATCTTGTGTTATCCTGTGATTACGCTTTCTGTACTCTGTGCTTGTCTTCATTTCATCATGATGACCATGCTTGTATTCTGTTATGCTTACGTTTGAGTACTTATTCCGCTGCAAGTAGTTCTTCGCTAAGGAATTTCCTCACCGGCAAATTCCTCAGTGAAGAATTCATAAAAATCGCCTATTCACCCCCCTCTAGTTGATATAACGCACTTTCAGAGTTATGTAATGAACTCGTAATGTATGATAGTTATGATTATGCTTTATTACCAGTTTATCCTCCTATTTAGCTGTTTATATGTCTGAAAGTTTGCCAGTTGTCGGCTTCAGCCCCACGTAGATACTATAGGGGTGTTCGGGACTGCATGACCGCACTTTATCCAACGTCTTTGTCCGATGTAGGAGGCGTCATGCGAAGTGAACCAGGAAATAGGACTATGCGGTTTTAATACTTTCATTTTAGCCATAAGAGTCCATTGGTGGCGCTAAGTACTAGCCCCTCATTGCATGATCGGCAATCCGGAGTGAGGTGCCTTTGCAACGTGGTTGTTCAAAAAACCCAGCCCCTCCTATAACACGGCATAAATCACGAATGATTCGTAGTATAAGACTAAGTCACCAGATCACTGATCCGCTCTCGCTTATCATGACAGTCAGTTTTCGGCTTTCTCTACTGAGGTACTGGACCGGACGAACCGGAAATACAATCGCAGTGATTCTCCCTTTACTACCTTAGCCGAACTTGCAGAACGTAAGGTGGTAAACATAGGAGCCGAGCAACCCAACTATAGACCAAAGACATGATTCGGAGCAGATGCATATAATGCAATATCCGGACGCCGAAGAGTTCCCTATGGGTGTTCGGACTTAAGAATTTTAGCAAGCCGAAGACAGCCCCTGGTATGAAGACCGTGTCAAGCCACGTATGCCAATCGATCGTAAGGGGGAGCGCGGATGACAAGGAAAAAAATCCAAAAACCCAAGTGATAAGCATGTGTGCCCTTTATATCTTTATTGATATGTCGATGACAGGCAATGTCGTTCAATATTGGGGTCATATTGCATGCCCAGAGAAAAAGGAAAAGATTTTACATAAGGGAAAGTCTACCACGGGGCCTAAAAATCATAGTTCGGAAAAGAAACTCCAATGATGCCCTGCCGCACGTCTGCGCCCTTTCTCCTTAGTAGCGAGTCCTTTGAGAGGAGTATTTGATGGTTCAGAAATGCGCCCACCTTAAAAGGGTCTCTTGCGACAACCATCCTGCAAGTAGGGCTCTTGATGAACCTGCTTATTGGCCTACAGGGCCCAAGTTGTGCGTCTGAGGATCAATAGTAACAATGGAGAAGGGACACAGTGTTTACCCAGGTTTGGGCCCTCTTAATGGAGGTAAAACCCTACTCCTGCTTGAGTATATTCGAGGGTATAGGGGTTACAAGAGTTGATCTACCACGAGATCGATTCGGCTAACTCTAGACAGCTAGCCTAGCAATGTTATGATCCCACCCCGATCTAACTCTTCGGTTTATATAGACACCGGAGGGGCTTAGGGTTTGTATAAAGTCGGTTTTATAGAAAGGAACAATATATCCGAACACCTATACTTGCCATCCACGCATGTGAGAGTCCCCACCAGACACGAGAGATAATCTTCTGTCTTGTATCTTGACGGCACATCAGTCCGACCCACATAAGTAGACTGGACGCCCAAGGACCCCTTTAATCCAGGACTCCCATAGTGCGCTTCTCCGAAATTTCGAATCCCGCAAGATCCGGAGACCGCAGGGCATTCAATTGCGTCAAAGATTTCATGCTCTGATCCACTCAAAATTTTACTGCATAATTCACTCGGTGATCTCAACAACCAGAATCGGTCGAGGCGACTAAGGCAGGGTTAAAAATACCATTGTGCTTTCCAGATTCCCATAAAGCACCTCCGGAACATGGAATCGAATCAGAACCAACTTCAGCCCTTCTTCACTCGGACCTCAATCCATTCGGGGGCTAATGACGATAACATGTACCTAAGGTAGGGTCTTAGGCGTGACCTAGACACCCTACCCAAGGACACTGCATTAAAGTCAGAGACATTCAAAGTCCAACAGAGGGTACCGACTGAAATCACCTTGAAGTGTAATCCACTCGACAGAAAATTCCACTCGGATACCCCAATTCCACTCGACCATTATAGAGTCGCTTGACCGCATGAAGAACCACTCAGAGCACAGAAGATCTAAAGCCACCTCAGAATGGCAACGGTCAGGCGTTTACTCTATAGTCATAAAGATCATTACTGGCTGGCGTTACCACTAACGCCCCTGTCTTAACTCACATTGAACCTTGTGTAACTGAGGGCTGCGAGGGTCAAGGCGCACTCTATATAAGCCACCCCCTCCTCAGGCACAAGGGTTCGCACCACCTGTAACTTCCACGCATAATCCAGTCGACAAGCCTCCGGGCACCGAGACATAGAGTTGTTATCTCCTTCGAGAGGGGCCTGAACTCGTAAACTTGCGTGTACAACCTCACCGTAGCTAGGACCTTGCCTCCTCCTACGCACCCCCTATTCTTACTATCAGACTCATTCCCACGACAGGTCCGACGAAGGCCACCGCCCTTTTCGCTCCCACTGAAGCCAAGCTTGACGGGCTCAAAATCGTCAACCGATTAGCCACTTGCAGATTGTGCAGGTGGAGGCTACAAAGCCGGAGCTATAGTTTCAGTTCATAGGGCTCATGGCCGGCCGAAAATGGCGAACGGTCGTTGGCGGTCATTTAGACTAGGTTTAGAGTATGATTTAGCTCAAATATGTCGAAATGTAATTAGTTTGCTTTGAACTTTATGAAAAGCAGCTGATTTTATCTAAAAATTATTCAAGTATGAATGAATATCGTACTGTTTGTTTAAATATCCATCAAATTTGTTCACTTCTGTTAAATTACTTCCAAAGTACAACCATATGCAGTGCCCGT
>NC_041385.1:840004156-840011408 GCF_002162155.2 Triticum dicoccoides
GAATGTTTCTCCCACTAAAGACTATTCCATGAATCACTACTCTTTAATTCGATGGAAATGTGGAGCTTAAGTATGCGCAATGAAGGACGTTAGGGTGGCTTCTCACATGAACGCTTCATGATCCAAATACGGATAATTCAAGCCGTCGCAACACAGCCGGATATGCAACCTAATTTCAACATTTGTCATACTTGGATATAAGTGGAGCGTAGTGACAACTGAAGCAAGTTTTGTCAATTTTTCCACCCCTTGCAACGCACGGGCATATGTACTACTCCCTCCGTTCCGATTTACTCGTCGTGGTTTTAGTTCAAATTTGGACTAAAACCGCGACGAGTAAATCGGAACGGAGGGAGTAGTTATTAATAATTAGATAATTCCATCGATGACGAGCAAGGCAGAGGCTTCACCCAGATGTTCCTCGTCCTCAAGCTCATTGCCGACTTATTCTTGTACACTAGACATGTCCATTTCCTGAATTTCTGTTCTGTTACAAACCCATGATAGGCCTACATAGATAAACATGCTCTAAGTTAGGAATTTACAAGCTGAGAACTAGTACACACGACGGTTGAGCTAATAATCTATAAAAAGGACAATCTATTTATTATATATAAAAAGTACTTGATGGGTTAACCAGAAAAAAGAGAAATAGGCTAGAAATTACCACAAAAATTAGAAACATCCGTCCGTCAACTTAATAGATCAAGTTTTTATAGCCATTAGATAAGATTTTAAGTCAACAAATTACCCACCACTGCCATTACAATTATATTGAAAGAAAACGTTTCATTACTTGCAGGAAAATTGGGACGTGGGCTGCATCAATAAAAAAAATGTGGGCTGCTCCTATTTAAAGGACATGCAATGCTCATGTCCATTAAAGCCTTTGTTTCATACAATGGAGTCGTTTTGTAATCAAGTGATGCTAGGGAGAACTCCAGAGTTATTCCAGATGGAGGCGGAGGTGTTTATGCCTGGTCGGACAGAGCCGAACACGTGCGTTCTGATGGGCGACATTGCAGCTGCCATAATGGTTGCGTCTGACCGAACGGAGCCGGACATATGCGTTCCTGTACATGGCGGCTGCCGTAGTGGTTGCTCTTACGGCAACACCAACCCGACAATGAAAGCTGATGAGGATAAGAAGTCTGCTGCTGCCATGCAAAGAAGCGGTGAAACATGAAACACCATGGAGCACTAGATCAGTAATTAGTCCAGCAAAATAACAAGACGGGAAGATAGAGTAAAATAGAGAATCTGCTTCAGCTTGCTAGGTGCACGCCAGAAAACTAACTTCAACCATCATGTCACACACACGTACACACAAGAATTAGATGCCTCGAAGCCACAACTGAAGCTTTTCTGGTAACCAAAGCTAGGAGAGTAGGGCGTGCCTGATGCCTTTCATATATATATACCCGCATGCATCCACAAAAGAACGTCCATGGATTGCCTTAGGATCCTTGGGTTCAATTCTGATCGGGAGAAACGGGCCGGGTAGTAGGCTCCGAAGGACAGGATCAGAGGTGGGACGACACCTGCGGCAAATCTTCCAAAAGGATGATCGTTGTGAGTTTCCTTATGCTGATGAACATCATCTGCCTCAGTGTGGTTTTGCCCGCTTTGATCGAGCCATTTTGATACCAGCCCGCAACTCTCCGGTTCCAACGTCGTTCCATACATGACGACAAACAGCCAATGCCGTTCCCTTCTACATCTAAGTGTCCATCATGGAGTTATGAACTCATGGATCCAGGTATAATTTTGAGCGGAGGTCCATACACACTAAAATCGATTATTTCTTCTGGTAACAAATCTTAATTCCGTTTTCAATGAGGATCTAAAGGATTTCTACTTGTCCTTTCACTATGGGAACACAGTAATGCATATTTGTTGTCATCTTCTTTTCATAATCGATGCATCCAATTAGTTTTTAGTATGTTTGGTCGTCTGTGCATATGTCCTATTGCTCAAAGATTGGTTATAACTTATCAGGTGTTTTCTAGCCCAGCTTAACAGGTGTTTCACATTCTTCCAGTTAACATATGTTTGTGTGTAATAGTTCTGTATAGAGAAAATGGCATATACTATACATATGATATATGCCTATACGGTAATAATTTTTCTAGAATTTTTGATTCAGTATAATGTATAATGAAAGCTGACTAAAAATGGGACTTCTGTTACACATTTAGAGAACATAAATAATCATTGTTGTAAATGTCAACATATAGATTAATAAAATTGTTTTTCTTTTCTTAGGAGTGTGCCATACATGGATCATTAGTGACGCACACACAGAATGCTGTTTTGATGTGTGATGGTGATTTGGATAATAGTCTATATTCACATTAGTTCTGTATCTTCCAACTTCTGCAAGCATAAATTTCAAATATGCCTTGCCATCCGGCATGGTTAACTTAACTGGATCTGGAAGATGAACATGTACATGGTCCATTGCGTTCTATTAGAGATGCTATTTAGTTACTACATCATTTTGTCAGGGATTCATTAATGAAAACTCAATGAACCCCAAAATTAACCATTTTTATGGCAGATTTTGTATCATAGTCGGGGAAATCATGCACGTGGTATGTCATTGTTATGGTTATGATGGCTATAACATTGTGTGTGTGTGTGTGTGTGTGTGTGTGTGTGCTCAAGCATGAGGATCGCATGTTTGTAAATTTTCTGTATCCCTGCAGCCTTTTAGTTGTACAACATATTCTATGCATTTGTTCGACAACAAAATATGCTAAAGAAGTTGTTTTAAGTATCCAAACTTTCTATATATAAAATCAAATAGTTTTAATTTCATATTCGTTCTGGATTTTTTTAAAATGAGCAATAAATATTTATAGTTAGGAGTAACTTAATTTCAACCTTAAACTGATTAAACATGCAACTATTAAACTTTACAAGTTCTAGGCCGCGCATCGAGCGGGCCACTTTGCTAGTTGAGCTAATAATCTATAAATGACTTGCTTTGCCAGCCCTTCCCTGTAATTTACTAAAAACTGTTTCATAATTATACACTTGTAAAACACATTTGTTAATTTGGGCCCTGCTTAAACATTTTGCTAGATACAAACTATGTGGGATTTATGGGCATAGCCCAAACCTGCCTTTACCGGAAAGACAATATAATGGTTGGCAGCAAGCAGTTCTGGTGTGGCTGCACTACAACAAGAAAAAGAAAACCAGTAAATTGACTCCCACGCATCTATTGGAGGAAAGATCAACGGAGAAAACAATCCAAAAAATATACGGCACCGCTGAGTGTGCATAAAGTTCATGTGCCTGATACTGAGGCATGGGTATATTTTTTCGATGGATAACTATTTTTATATTGTTTTTGGCACATACTACTTTTCTTAAAATTGATATTATCCATTCCAGTGTCGTTTCGTATGTGGTTTAATATATATTTTTGCAGGGATCTAAAATTTAATCCTTACAGACTAGCAATTATCTTAGTATCTTTTCGCCAGTTTCCATTACCCCAAAGAAACAATGTCTGCCGATTTACACCACAGAGCCCTGAGATTATGCACTTACTTTTTGCAACTCGCTCTCGAGCTACAAAAAGGAAACCAAACCAACACCATGCAGCATGGAAACTGGCAACATAGTTCAAGGGTTTTAACAAAATGCTCAGACTAACCCCGCAAATATAAAAGCTCAGACTAAAAGCCACAAACAAAAGTAGTATTGAGAAAGACATTAGTTACCTTGTCAAGCCTGCTTTACGTCCAAGAGATTCGACCATGCTGCCGATTCTACCTTGAACTGCTTTCTCCAGGCTGGCAACATGTATAGGAAGCCCATAGTTATTAGTTGTGTCAACATACATATACTACTATTTTTGTCCATGGTACTCATTGGCCATTCCCAAATGGGATGAGTTATTGTAACTGACAGAGCCACAGAGGTAAATGGGCCCTTAAGACTGACTAATTAGGAAACTCACCTTTGTTAGAATAACGTTCAACTCTTTATCTTCATCCTTCCAGTATTTACCGACATCGCTAAGTTGGACACCTTCAGTTACAATTCCATTCCACACAAAAATCTTGTCTTTGCACTGCATGTCCTCCGTTTGATTTTCCTTTAGGGTCCTTCTTACCTTGATTGTTTGCGTGGATTGTGGTGGCAGGATCCCTGCACGCGGTTCTATTGCGTAGGACGCAGAATTGTCTTCATGAGCCCATGTATTGAAACCGACGATGTGATCTGTAACATTGACTATTTTAAGCAAGCGCAACATGGACACCCGCATGTTGGGAAGGTAGTTGAACGGGAGCTGTGGAGGATCAAACTGAATCAACTCGTCTGAGCTGCATAAGCTGCTTGTCTGCAAAAAAAAGGAATGCAGCTGTTTCAAATCAAAAAGTCTGAGGATCTTGGATGAAGAAAAAATATGGAGTACAACAAGTTGAAATGTGTGCGAGTAGCAGGACAAACGTTTTGTTTTATATTTCAAGACGGAGGTAGTAGGACAAAAAATGTTGCAAAGCTAACAAATTTTAAAAAAAATACCTACCCATGCTCATTGAGCTTTCAAGGTAGGAGGATTCTGCTATCAATAGTAAATTAATTTTTAAACACATTCGTTGCATAACTATGGAACTTAATTACCTTGTTATAAACAATTGGCAACTCCTTACTCCCTTCGTCTATAGCACAACCATCAAGGTCGCTGGCTTTGGCACCTTTACTCACTAAGCAGCTCCATACAAGGAACTTGTCGTCTTGGCACTCACTAAGCAGCTCCTCCTTTTTCTTTGGTACCCTTTTTACAACCAGTCTTTGAGTGGACCGTGGTGGCTTAACTGCATTCTCGGTGTAGTACCGGGCCACATTCGAGATTTTGAGGGGACCGTCTTGGCATTGCTTCTTTTTCTTTGGTACCCTTTCTACAACGAGACTTTTAGTTGACCGTGGTGGCATAACTGCACCCTCAGGTTGTGCGTAGTACCGGGCAACATTTGTTTCCAGGTTATATTTTTCAAAACCAACATAGCACTCTGCACTGTTGACTATATTAACTGAAAACACCAACGGCTTGTTTGGTATCAAGGGGAGGCTGAGCTCTGGCGGGTCAAACTGGATCAGCTCCTTTGAGCTACATGCCGGGCTTGCCTGCAAAGAAACAATATCATCATCAGTTCGCTTTTACTGATTCATCGTTGCCATACAAGAAAAAACATTGCATTATTAGGAACTCACCTCATTAAGAATAATAAAGGGCAGTTTCTTACTCTCTTCCTCAACCATGTAACCAGTGATGTCTATGCTTTCGACACTTTCAGTCACAACACGGCTCCACACAAAGTAATCTTCTACGGGCAGATGACATATACATTGTAGTATTTGTCTTTTAGTGGATCGTGGTTGCAGGATTCCTTTCGATGCTTCAGCTGCAGGTCTCTTGTCCCGCGCTGCATTCCTGCTGATGATATATACATTGAAACCAACGTAGAAATCTGTAGTGTTGACTACATTTACTATGAACTTTATTGCCTTGTTTGGCCAGTGGGGCATGCAGAGCACGGCGGGATCCAACTGGATCAGCTCATCTGAGGTTAATGAGCTTATCTGCAAAACAAACACGACTTTCATGCAATGAGAAAAATTCTTCGTCAATTCGTTTCTGCTGGAATAAAAACAGTTGGACTAGAAGTATATCACCATCAGAAACAAAATATCACAAGTGGGTTTGTGGCGCATCAATCATCACAGAGAGATAGATTCAATGATCATTTGACTACTTAGGCCTCCCGCCAATATTATTATCATAACGGTTATCAGTGCTATGTAATAAAAATATGAGGCGGCATTGTAATTAAGAGATTGAGAGAGAGAGAGAGAGAGAGAGAGAGAGAGAGAGAGAGAGAGAGAGAGAGAGAGAGAGAGAGGAGAGAGTAGTAGTAGTAGTACCAAATTAAAGTTTAATGATGAATTGCAAGTGGGTCACCATATTTATGATACTTGCATTGTGAGTGGACTTACGGTCTGCCAAATACCCAAACCCCTATATCTCGGGATGTTTTCGCCTTGAGGTTTAACCACTTGGCTGAAAACGACTCCCTGCTAATCCAGCCCAGGGCACGTGTATTTTTTGGAAATTACCGTGTAGGAATGTGTGGTGTATCTAGGTTTCCATTTAAAATAATTTGAACATGTGTACCGTTTGCGTTGGTTCGTTTAGTGTTTTTTGCTTCGTCAGTGCCATTTTCCTTCCGTAGACAGCGGTGCTGCTGCGATCTTTCCATTCAGATCAGTCTTTATCTGTTATGCGCTGCCGTTTTCCTTCCGTAGACAGCGGTGCCGCTGCGATCTTTCCATTCAGATGTTGCTGTCGCTGCCGCTTTGACTATTGGCTGCAGAGCTTGCTATCGTTTCTTATTGGTGCTGCTTTTCCCGCGTTTTCTGGAGTTTTTCCCATATACATGGTGCTGTCGCTGCCGCTTTGATCGTTGGTTCCAGAGCCTGCTGTTCTTTCTCATCGGTGCGGATTTTCTCGCGTTTTCTGGAGTCCTGCTGTGTGGCGCGGGGCTACAAATAGGTTGCTTCCCTTGCTGTAGTATTGCTTGCGGTTTTCATTGGTGTCTTATACATCCATCGTTGCTTCTTCGTCCAGCCGTAATGGACCGCGTCGCCCTGGACGGCCTTCTCGCTCGCGGGGGGCTTCGGTTGGTCGGCGCGGTGGTTTGGGCCGTGGTGCTGCTTCTGCTGCTTTGCCGGATCGGCCTATGCTTTTGCGAGTTGTTTCATCCTCTCATTCTCCCCCCGTCTTCTCGGGTTGGTCACTCTGTGCGGGGTTCGCGTTCTTCGCGTGTTAGTTCTGTGAGATCTCCTGTTTCGGTGGATCTTGTTAGCCTTAATCTTGATCTCATGTATTAGCATGTTTGAGTTTTGCATGTAGTTTATCTTAGGACTGTTCCGGAAAGTCATGGCTGCAGCGTGCAAGGGAGCGAGATGCCATCCAATCGTGCGATGCGGTGTGGTAGTGCCGTGTGACGCGGCAACGTCGTGTGAAGCGGCGAGCAGTGTGAGCAGCTGGAGCATGACAAGCTGCATTGTCAAGTAATTCGGGCTGATCTGGGTGAGTAAGTATCAGTTTGTTAGCATGCATGAAGTATGTGGCGTTAGTTGGTTAGTGGCCAACGTGGTGGTCGGCTTAGTGGGTGTGTCCTACCCCTGGTGTATATATGTGTACTGCATTGAGTTAATTAGCATTGTGTCC
>NC_041385.1:840011929-840025992 GCF_002162155.2 Triticum dicoccoides
AGCGGGCGTCTCGGGGGGTGACTCCCCTCCCGCCGGCGTAACCTCCCTCTCTCTCCATCTCTCCTCGCCGCCGCACGAGGCTGGCGCCGGGCCATGCCTGGGGCGCGGTCTGGGACTGCGGCGGCGGGGCCGGCTCCGCTCCGATCTGCATCGGAGGGTCTCGGATCCGGGCGGCGGCCCCTGGCGAGGCTCCCTATCTCCTGCGGCGGGCAGTGGGGTTGGCGTGGTGCCGGCGATCTGGTCGGCTGGCCGACGGATCTCCGGTGGCCTAGGGCCTCGCGTGGCTGCCTTGGCAGCTGGCGGCGCCAGATCTGGCTGCTGGCCTTCTTCCCTGATCGGTGTGCTTCTCCTGCGAAGGTCCCTGGGTGTGCTGGATGGCCTGCATGTGGGATGCGGGCGATTTTGGTGGTCAGGATCCAGATCGGGGGAAACTCGGGTCGGCTCCGGCCGGCCGCGACGACGACGCCGCCCGCGGGCGTCGATTTCTTCATGGAGACGTCTGTCAAGGTCTGCCCTTCCACTCCCCACCACCTAGCTTCTCGGGTGAAAACCTAACTCCGGTGGGCGACGGCGGCGTCTTTGGCGCCGCGACCTTCTTGAAGGCGCCGCTTTGAGGGCTGGGTGGTGGCGGGCGCTATTTGGGGTCGGTGACAGCTGCCGACGGCGTGCCCTTCTTCGCCCAAGCCTCCGCTTTTCCTCCGACGTCTCCAGGTTCTCCTGGGGGCGTCGTTTTGGAGTAAGTGTTGGCTGGGGGGATGGTGGAGCGGTGCTCCATCTCACACATTGATGGCGGCGGATGTCGGCGGCATGGCGCTGTGGAGGCTCGATGTCTGATGCACGGAGATGGACTCGCGCAGGAGGAGGTTGTTGTTTGGCGTCATGGTGGCGTCAATGGCGAAGTGGCCAGACATGGTAGATGCCTCAATTTGATCCGAAGACGGACCTGTGGAAGATGGCGGCGACGACACATGAGTGCGTCTGACCGGATTATGCCCCAGACCCGGTATGTGGCTCGGCTGGGGCTTCCGAATGTGTTTCGGCTTCCGGCTTTTGATGTTAGGTTTACGTGAGTGGTCTGGGTAGTGGCCCGACTAGCACCCCTTCATCATATTGGATAGGAGTAGTGGCATATGTTGCCAAGATGGTGGATTCAGGCACATTGGTGTAATACTTTGTATGGTCCTCGAGAATAATCAATAATTGGCCGTATGCATCTTCCAGATGCAGAGGCCGGGGGTCATCCTCCTTTTCTAAAAAAAAATTGAGTTAATGAAAAATGAGGCCGAGAGGGCTAGAGAAAAATGTAGCATTGTGTACACCATGGGAATGGCCTCACGGCAAAGCTCTTGTGGTCTCCCTTGGTACATGTGTGTGTGTGTGTGTTTCTTCTTGTCTTGTGTGTTCTTATGAGACACCATGAAAGAGAGAGGAGAGAGTCATGTGAGAGGAGGAGGAAGAAGACGGCGCCGCGAGGAGGTGGCGCCAACAGATCTTGCGGCGCAATCTGGCTTGCCTCTTTTTTTTTTCTTTCGTTTGGTTGTGTTTGGCTGATTTTGTGGACTAACTGTTATGGTTTGTTGTTCAAATCAGGTGGTGATGTTTCTGCTGGGCGACACAGGGAGCCGGTTGGGCAAGCTCCCTGTTGATTCCGCTCTTGGTTTGTGCTTTTAGTTTGATTAAATTTTATTGTTGGCTGTTGTTTGTTGCCTGTCTCCGCTATCCGCTGCCATCGTCTCACCCTCGGCAGGCCCTCTTCGCCTCCTCTGTTCTACAAAAAAACAGTAAGTAATCCTTACCTCTCCATATGGGATGATAGATTGCAATTGTATCAGTACTAAGGTTGAGATGTATGCACGTTATGATTGAGCAATAGGGAAGACCATGCAATTTGGCGTTTGATCCTAGGCTGGAGGCTAGCTGGTGCAAAAGCTATGAATTTCCCTTCCTGTGATGCATATAGTAGGCTAGCTTTCTCTTAGTTTCTTTCGTCCGCGCTTTGGCATTTGTGCAACTGCTACATATATCTCAATGAAAAAGCTAGCACTTCCCGAATCTTTCAAAAAAAAAAGCAAGGCATGAAGTTGTAGTCCCATGTGAATTATATTTTATCTTACTCCAAAATTAGTTCAGATATATGCATATGTTACTGGCAGATTTCTATATGAAATTTACATTCTTTATTTGCGTTGTTAGATTTTTCATGGAGCAGGCAAGCTTATGAACTTTACAGGCTGGCCTCGATGTATCCTCTGGTTATTCTGACATAACCTCATGTATGGCCTATAGGCATGTAAACAGACTTGCAGATAATAGTACCATGATGATAGATACATGCCAGTGTTTGCGGTTTCTGTCGCCTTATTAGATCAATGTGTTTGATGTTGTTTCACTGAAACTCATATTTGTTCCATTTGTGACTTGCAGTTATGTACGGGTTTCAGTCCAACAAAAACAAATTCTGGTTTATAATAAGTGAGATACCTCTCAAAATAATGTTATTATGCCAGCGGTACGCTCCAGTTTTTTTTTTAAATCTTGATGTTGAAGGGGAAAAACAGCTACGTACAATTCATTGGTTTGTTTAAGCAAGGCATGGAATGTTGTTCCCTGTATGTAATACAGTATGCCAAACAGCCCTCTGATCTATTTATCATATTATAGGTCAGGCACTCCCTTCTTCCTCCGCTCTAATGCCAAACATCACACTCATTTTAGGAGTTGGCCTAGGAATCCATGGAAGATAATGCTGAGATTAAGCAATGGCTTACTTGGGGAAGAATACAATGAAGAAGGGTGGTCTAAATGAGTTTATCCGACCATCACTACGATGTTAAAATTTTGGCTATTAAACTGAACGTTACACATATGTAACTTGACTGTAACAGACCCTACAGAAAATCTATGAACTAACCATTATTAGGGAAAGATTATGCTTTTCTGTAATACATCAGAACCAACAGAATTAAGATTTTAGTTTAATGTCTAGGAACTGTGAAAACATCTCTTCCTTACAGTTTTATAGAGTTTAAATGATTGATTGCACACACAAATTGTAATGTATCGGTTCACTTAATGGGGTAGCAGGGTGTACTCGCTAATGATAATATATGCTTTCTCACCCTCTGATTGTCCCGCACATGGTAATAAGTGACCTTCCCTATATTCTTTTTGTTGGTAATACTCTCCTTGATGTGTCCCAGAATTTTATTTGAAGGAGAGCTTTTTGAGGTGTTATGTAATTTGCGCTCTTTGGGTTGGTACATACTCTACTTTAGGTGTTACATTTTTCCTCGGTGTTAAATCTCTTTAGAAGACTCTGCTTTGGATTTGGAAAGTGCAAAAGCTGGGTTGTCTGCTTTGTTCTATTTCCAGCAAAAAGTGCACAATCACTTAGTTGCTCCTGAAAATCACCATCAGAATTAACTTTCCTGTTCATTTCAAGATCATGGTTACCATAAAAGTGGCATTTATGTTACTTACACTTCATTATGAACTTCACAAAAATTGGAGGGTGTGTGCTTCCCTTTTAATATTCATAGCTACATGTTTTCATGATAATGGGCAATGGAAATTGATATTGTAAGATTGATTATCCTATATTTACGCTCATCAATTTAACAGTAACACGTTCAGTTGTTGATTTTTGTAAAATTTAGATATTTTCTTTTGCCAACTTAACCAGTGCAATCTCAAACAAGTGAATCAAAGCTATGAAACTGCATGTGTGGGTGCTATTAAATTGAGGCTCTTAATCAACTAGCTAGAGTTTTCAGTAATGACCAATGCGATTCTATGGTTTAGAGATTCAGTTATATGTCTTCATGCAGTGTTTCCATGTTCTATAGCCGTCATATTTTGAAATTGCACTATCCATCATGTACACATGGAAACCCAAATTATTTCCACACTATTATTGCCAGATTAGCTATTCATTCCTTTTACTGATTGGTGCTAATGGACGATATCAAATGGATATGCTCGACACAAAGCATGATAGAAGATTTTGCAAGTCGAAGAAGTATGAGTATGAAAGGAAAAAGAAGGAACTCCCAGTGGAGCTAATCGAAGTTCTATTGGAGTGGAGCAAAGCCGGAACATTGCACTGTCATGTATTGCTACAAGTCTTTTGACTAAATTTTGCATAGTTTTTTTTACTTTCCTTGATCATTGTGTCACTTCTATTCCTGGTGTAGAATGACATTTACATAGTTCTTTAATTTATTTTTCTTGATTACTGTATCACTTCTATTCCTGGTGTAAAATGAGATCAAGGATCTCAGCCTAAAAAGCCAAAAAATCCATGTGTATTTTCGTGTAATAAAAAATTCCTTTCTGAACCGCTCCAGTGCCCATAACGTACTTAGTAATATTTATACAAACGTCATAACACACGCATGATGACAATAAATTTTTTTCCTTGTATCCTATTTTTCCATATCCATAATTTTGTGTGTCATAATTTTCCTTCTTAAACTAATAAAGCTTTCTTTAAAGAGTAAACACAATTCACATATAGCAATACATACAACGGACGCTGGGTGCCTCTGCGTGGGGAAAGGCTAGATGAATTATCCGTAGAAGCAACTCATTTTTTCAAGAGGCTATGCTAAAATTCTATATGTGGTTTGTTTGAGTGTTTGTCAAAATATCAGTATTGTGAAAATCAGACTGATAGTGTTTAGTTTGATATATCAGCCATTTTTACTCTTGCTATTGGGTTATCTGTGTGCACATGCCTAGCATCGTTTTTCATAGAATCGTCTCATTATTCCCACTATTTTTGATATACTACAATGTGCCATTGTGAAGGCACCAAGGTAATTAGAATGGCTGAACCCAAATTCATTCTTCGGGGGTGACAAGTCCAGATGGATCTTCAATGTTATAAGTACAAATCCTGGTTATATATACTCTAAGCCCCATAGTCCTGCTTCTGTATATACCACTGCTATATATTTTGAGAAGCATGTCTTTCTTTGTAAAATATATCAACTGTTCAATGTAAAAAAAATATATATCTCTAAGTCTTAAAATCTGCTTTGGCACATTACATATCTTATTATAGCTATAAGTCATATTTTACCGTAGATTGTAGTGGACTCGAAAAAACCCTGCAAGTCAGCAGTACTAACGCAATATGTTGCTATTTCTTTGTTATTACATGCAATAAATTTCACTGCAATACATCGACTGGGCGCGGCGTGCCGCCGCGCGGGTATGGCTAGTATACACTACTGGGAGAAGGCAACATTACACAACGAAGTTATATGTGTATAGCTGCATCTGTAGCACATTAATACCTGTACACCGCAATGCATGCCAGCTGCTCTCCCACATACCTACATGATTAGGTGCCCACCCTCACTCTGCTTACATTGCAACTCGTATTAAACCTACTCCTAATCTCTCTCTCTCCCAAAGTGTCTGCATGGTAGTTGCACTTTATGTTGTGGAGAGAGAGAGAGAGAGAGAGAGAGAGAGTAGTGTCGGATGTATGAGGTTTTACTAGCTGTGGGAGAGAGGCGGGGCGGATAAGGTCATGCGTAACAATGACGGGCGGCACACAACACCCGCCATAGCTATATTTGAGAGGTAGGTGGCAGGGGTGACCAAATATAGTTGTGGGCGCCCGGCACTGGAAACTATTAAAATTTTGAAACTTGTGGGCGCGGGTCACCGAAATATAACTGTGGCAGTTGCCGAAATTGCCCGCCACTGATTAACGAGGCACGAGTGGCGGGCATTTGTACCTTCCCGCCACTGCTGTTTTCGCCCATGAAGAAATTAGCAAGAGTGTAATAGTGGTGGTTCCGTACTAGCGCCCACCACTGTTATGTGGACAGCCCATTGTCTCCATCCGCACTGATAAGCACACCTCCCCTCTCTCTATTATTGGAGATTATAGTTGTTCTATTTTGCCTTGTATAAAATATCCAAAAAACTAAGTCTGCGTCATTAAAATAATGAAAGGTTACTATTGAGATATTAGGCAATGTGTACTTGAAATATAGTTGTAAATCATGCAATAGCTATTAAATATAGCACAATAGTCTACATCAGAGTTAGAAAACAGAGTGTGATGCATGTAGGCTAATTTTTTTGTGGGATTTGAAGTAGATCAGCAGAGAAGAAAAACACATAGAAGTGTAGTTAGTTTCATGATGATATCGACAAGAAAAACATTGTTTTTTTAATTTAGCTTTTCTATGTAGCTAATTAGAAATATGTATGAAGTAACTATAAGAATTTACATAGTGTCGCAATTCTACAAGTTTAAATTGATATTATAGTGAAAATTACATGTTGGCAACCATATGTCGTTTGTTCAATTAAATCCGCATCACCTGGTAGGATCTAACATCCGAGAAACACCTATTTGTTTAAATAATAAAATTAAAGAACTTACTTATCTTTTGATGCAATAGTACAAAGTGTTTCTTCCGTTATCATGACGATAATATTGAACATTTATTTTTTTCTAGTAGAAGTTTGCGTGTTCTATATGGTCAGTCATCTAGGTGACTTTTATCCACCTTTGATCTGTTGCAAATATCTTCTGCAGCTGGTTGGAAAGCATTGATTGCAAGAGTAGCATTGCCATAGGGGTGCGAGCGGTTGCCGTATTAGTGATGGATATGTAGCATTGTTTCCATTTTTTGGTCATGGTTTTCATTTGACCTTTAATCATGGCTGATCAATTTTTTGATGAATGTTCGATAATTTTCCAAATTTCATTGGACCCCAAAAATTTCCCATTCCAAAATAAAAAAACCATGGGAAAAGAAAAAGATGGAATCTGTCAATTTTTTTATAATAAATTGAGCACAGAATCATGAATTTCCCCGCAAGAAAAATAGTTAACTAACCTTTTCAAGAACAATGGGCAGCTCCTTGCTCTCTTGGTCATCCATGTAATCGCTATATTTGTTGTCTTTGACATCTTCAGATAAAATGCTTGTCCACACAAAGTACTTTTCATTGAACTGCTTATCTTCTAATACATCTTCCTTTTCTTCTCTTGTTACCATAAGTTTTTGCGTTGACCGTGGTGGCAGGATTCCTCTTGGTGGCTCTGTGTGGTACCATGCCACATTTGTTGACCTGCTATATGTATTGAAACCAACATTGTAATCTGTAATGTTCACTATCTTAATTGAGGACAACACCTTCTTGTTTGGCAAAATGGGGAAGTGAAGTTCCGGGGGATCAAATTGGATCAACTCATCTAAGTTAGATGAACTTCTCTGTTGAAAACAACATGGCATCTATAAATTAGGCCGGGTAAAATATGCAATTAGAGAACACAAGGTGAGTTTGATCATTAGGAAAAAATGCAACAAAATGGCTGTGTAAATCAGTTGATGCAATGGACAGGGTTTGTTCCCCTTTTAGAAAAATAGCATAATAGTTGTATATATGTACCTAGGTTTGCAATAAATGCAATCAAACACTAAGCGTATGCTACTCCTATTTGAGGAACTAGTACCCCTGTTCCTAAAAAATAAGGCATTTTTTTCAAAAGTCAAACAATTTAAAGTTTGATTTTGTTTTTGGAAAGTAAACATTAATTATCTACAATACCAAATTAATACCATCAGATACATCATGACATATATTTAGTGTGATATAGTTGTTGATAGTTTTTTTCGCTGAAAACTTTGTCAAACTTTACATTATTTGATTTTTAAGAAAATATGCAGGCCTTCTTTTTAGAAGCGGAGGTAGTTGTAAACAAGTAGTTGTAGTCATGTTGTTCTGTATTCATTGGCAGCACATCTGGTTCAATATTCTTCACAACTACATATGGCTCTTCTTAGCCTTCACATATCTACTAGTGTTCTATTTTTGTTTGTCTCGGTTCGTTTTTTTGGAAGTGAAGGTTAGCCGAAATAAGTATGTGCCAATGTGTTGTAGTTCGGCCACATGGAGCTCAGTAGTAAAAGGTATGGGATCTCCAAAGGTAAAAAAAATCTAAGACATATTCAATACATATAGAGAACTCACCTGTCTGAGAACAATGGGCAACCTGGTACACTTTGTCTCGGACATGTTATCAATAACATCGCTAGCTTTCGAATCTTCACTCACAATGCCGTTCCACACCAAAAACTTGGTTTTGCGCTCACTGTCTTCGAGTTCGTTTTGCTCTGCAATCCTTGTTACCAGGATTACTTGCGTGGATAGTGGTTCCAAAATTCCTTGTGATGGATTAGCGTTGTACCTTGCTGAATTTCTTTTCTTGGTGCATACTCTGAAACCGATGTACTGGTCTGTAATATTGACTATCTTAGCCGAGGACAGGACTCTCTGGTTTTGCAACAGGGGAAAGCTGAGCTCGGGAGGATCAAACTGAATCAACATATTTGAGCTTGTCTGCAAAATGAAACATATATAGTTGTGGATTAGTTGGTCCTTGAGAAACATGCAGGCAGGGAATATTTAGTATTTGGTTCATCCAACACTCTTGCATCTAAGGGTGCAAAACTTTTTGGGGTGGTCTTGACGGGTGAATATCTTGTCTAGTTTTAACAGTTGAGAGTGTCTAGTTTAGGTGTTTGAGAGATGTGCTAGTCAAATTCTATTTACTACGTTCAAAATATGAAATTCAAGAAAAGTATGGGAAAAATCTGGTGCAATTTACTCTTTAAAAATTAATAAAATGTTTACATTATTGTAAAAAAGTCTCATTCCTTGGAAATTTAGAAGAAATGGTAGTAGTTTGAAACTAACGTTGCAAGCTACTACTTAATGAAATCAATGGCTCAGATCTATTTTACCTTCCTACCTGTCATGTGAAATGAGGAGGTAAGAAGGACCATGTTAAAATTTGCCTTTAATACGAGCTTTATTGAGTGGCACAAGCTACAACACTGACTAACACCATAGCATAGGAGAGCTATGCACCTAGGAGCCGAAACGCCGCTCTCCTATGCTATGGTATATGCACCTAGGAGCCAAAACGCAGCTCTCCTATGCTATGGTGTTAGTCAGTGTTGTAGCTTGTGCCACTCACCCAGAAGACAAAGGCAATTACCGCATAGGAGAGCGGCATTTTGGCTCCTAGGTGCATATGCACCCATTGTCGAAACACACACTTTGAAAAGTTGAAAAATTCGGAACAAAAATCCCACGTGTATATCCGGACATTTTATGTGCGTTCACAAGGTTTCGGTGAAAAACGACGTTTTTTTTGGCCTGTGTAAAAAAGATAAAGAAATGCCTCGTGAATAGTTAGAATGAAGCATCAGAATTTGTATTTTTTTACACAATGGGTGCATATGCACCTAGGAGCCAAAGGCAATTACCGCATAGTATAGTATTATAAAGGTGCAAGAAGCTCCAACGAGTCATCAACACAGGATTCCATTGCTTTAGATCTTATTTTCAGGGTGGTGGGGAGTGGAAAAGAGTAAATGAAATTTAAAACCGATGCATTACAAAATTATGAAGCTTACCTCCATAAAAACTATGGGCAACTCCTTTCTCTCATTTTCAGGCATATATCTTGTGAGGTCATTGACGTTGATATCTTCAGTCACAAAGCAGCTCCACACAAAGTATTTATCTTTGCACTGTATGTCTTCCAGTTCAGGTGCCTCTTCCTTGGCCACCCTTGTTACCACCAGTTCTTGTGTTAACCATGGCGGCAGGATTCCACATGGTGGCTTGGTGATGTACAACGCCACATTTGTTTCCTCCACTTGTGTATTGAAACAAATGTGATAATCTGTAATGTTGACTATCTTAATTGAAGATAACAGACGTTTGCTCGGCAGGAAGGGGAAGCAGACCTCAGGGGGTTCAAACTTGATCAGCTCAACTGATGTAGATGAAGTTACCTGCAGAGGAGAGGAGAGGAGAAGATGGATGATCAGAGACACGCTGTCATCTCGCCGAGTAAAGTACATCATCAAAATAAGGATCAGGCAGCGGGCGAGACTCTCTAACAAACGTTTCGGAAACGCCAACTCGATAGAAGATGGTACAAGAAGGGGAAAAAAGAGTAAGAGTAATGCGTTTCTGTAGTTAGGGAATTTAACTTACCTTATTATTAAGAATTACGGGCAACTCGATACTCTGTTTTATGTTGCGAGACATGGAACAATCAAGGTCACTGACTTTGACGCCTTCACTGACAATGGCATTCCACATAAACAACTGCTTGTCGTCCTTGTATGGTGTATCTTCTGTTTCCTCTCCATTTATTAGCCTTGCTACGACGACTCTTTGAGCAGACCGTGGTGCCAAAATTCCGAATGGATCATCTGTCTGGTAGGACACGACCGCATCTTTTCCAGGATTACCAAATAGATGAAAAGCAACATAGTAATCGGTGACGTTGACAATGTTAATTGAGGACAAGCCTGTGTGGTTTCGCGGAAAGACGAGGCGTGCAGGATGGTCCAATCGGATGAGCTCGTCTGAGGTTGAGGTAAATGGGCTTATCTGCAAAAGATGGACACAATTGTGCATCAGGCACCGGCGCGGAATGATGCAAATGAGGACCACCTTCTTAAACCAAAATCCACCTCATGATTCCAATTACTAAGCTCCTATATTTTTATTAGGCAGGATCGGGGATGCAAAAGTTTTACACGAGTATTTTTTTACAAATAATGCATTGCTTAATTAGGGAACTCACATTATTGTTAAAAATGAAGGGCAACTCCTTGCTGTCTTCGTCACTGAAGTGATCCCTGAAGCAGCTGGATTCAACACCTTGAGCCAGAATCATGTTCCACACAAATATGCTTTTTTTGCAGTGCATGTGCTCTTCTGCTTCATTCTCCTTCAGTACCCATTTTACAACCATTCTTTGAGTGGACCGTGGTGCCAGAATTCCTTGACATGTCTCTGTCTCGTAGCACATAGAAACCTCCTTGAAGCTCCACATATAGAAACCAATGTAGCAATCTGTAATGTTGACTATATTAAACGAGGAGAGTGAAGTCTTGTTCGGCCAAGGGAAGCTTAGCTCGGGTGGATCAAACTGGACCAGCTCAGTTGAGGCAGTACAAGAAGAGTTTTTCTACAAAAATGAAAGGTGAGTTTCAGAACCATGGTCCACCCGATCATATAGTGGGCGTCGTATGATATACTACCGTTTCACATGTGGATCTGTTCCCTCTTTGAATTCAAAATTTTTCATTAGCCTTAACCTTCCCTAACCATTGTTAACCATTGTATTTACCAACATACTAGTAGGCCTGCATGAGCTCATTTTTTTATTTTGAACGAGATGGGCTGGCACATGTACCTAAGAACTGTATCACTTTTTAAAAAATAGCTCATGAAAATCGAAGTTTTCTCATGGAAATTTCTAAACAATATGAAATAGACTGAAACCCTTGGGTCTTTTAATTCATACGAAGAATAAAGAACTGTACAAGGATAACTAAAGTTGTAAATCTGTACTGACATACTACAGCTCGTGAAAATCGAAGTTTTGTCCTGTCAATTTCTAATAAAATCTGAAATAGACTGAAGCCCTCCGGTACAGCTCGTGAAAATCGAAGTTTTATTCATACGAAGAATAAAGAATTTTGCAAGGAACTAAAGTTGCAAATCTGTACTGACATACTGCAGGTCATGAAAATCGAAGTTTTGTCCTGAGTTTTTTTAATAAAATCTGAGAAGACTGAAGCCCTCTGGTATTTAAATTAAATTCATACGAAGAATAAAGATTTTTGCAAGGATAAGTAAACTTGTAAATCTGCACTGACACACTGCAGGTAGTCTCTAATATCCATAAGACTGTACAGAATGATTTGAAATGCTCAGTTAAGTCTTACAGCCTAAAAAATGTATGCCGCATCCACAATACGGTTGAGTTTTACAGCTTATAAGAAAAGTATGCGCCAAAATTAGGCTACAACTGGGAATAAAGAACAAAAATAAAACAAGCAAGCTCCCTCATCTACCGGGAATAAACAAGTATGAACAGTGTTGGTGCATAGGAGGCAACATTCGCATGGTTCGAAGGAATATGGTATTTTATATTACACCCATGGTGTTAGCATCTACTTGTAGGTTTACTTAATTAGCAAACTACAGCCCACCTAATCTCCCTTTTAATGACTCCTGTGATAGTTTACCTTTCCTGCTGCGCACAGATCCCGATGAATGGTGTCTAGAGATGAGTGGCCCTGAGCATAGGTTCGGGTAGACCCTGGTTCTACCCAACATTTTCGTACAAAAATGAAGGCAAGCAATCAAAAAACATTGTAAATGCTAATTATCCAACTGCTAATTAATTAGCGCACACCCGTGGGAGGCGTCAGGTGTCGCATGCTCACATTTCTGAAAACAGCGTTAGTGTTCCAGTTGGGATATAACTATAAGGTGAGTAATCCCATGTGTAAAAACTAACAGTCTGTTCACTTGGTGGCCGACATCTCCGTGCATGCGTGGCATCCAAGCAGGGAAGCTGCTTCGGCCCTGTGTCGTGGCTTGTTCATGGCAGACTCCCATCCTCTCGGCTCGTGTGTGTGCTTCTTTCTCTCATGTGTGTGTGTGTGCGCGCGCGGATGGATACCTGTACCAGTTGGTTCATGTCATGTTTGGATCGAGCTGAGTGCTAGCTTGGTGTGTGTGCATAGACCACTATGCCGCATTATATCAAACATTTTGTACTCACGCAAGGAGTGTGCCAGGGGGATCCGATATCCCCCTTTTTATTCAACCTAGTAGTGGATGCTCTCGCGGCTATCCTAGGAGGGCTGGTCATATCCATGGGGTATATGCCCTCATATTATTGGTGGTGGTGGGATAACTCACCTCCAATATGCCGATGATACGATACTGATGGTGCAAGAATCAGACGAGGACATCCAACACCTGAAATTTCTCCACCTCTATTTCCAGAAGATGTCCGGCCTGACTATTAACTTCACGAAGAGCGAAGTCATGATAATGGGCTGTGCAGAGGACGAGAAACTACAAATTGCAAATGGTCTTAATTGCAAGTTGGGCTCCTTCCCCACAACGTTCTTGGGGATGCCTATTAGTGATGCTCGTATTCAGGAAAAAGACTTACGATCTACGGTGTCCAAAGTCCAACGAGTCATGGCAGGGGAGATGGCTATCCAAAGCGGCAATGGTAGTCCTGATTAACTCCTCCATGACTACTCTCCTGTTGTATCCGACGGGATTCTATAGCGTCCTGGAATCTTCATCACGACATTGCCAAATACCAATCTAGGTTCTTTTGGGCCGGCAATAGAAATAAACAAAAGTACCACATGATTAAGTGGTTGGAGGTTTGTAAACCTAAAGGTCAAGGTGGCTTGGGTTATCTCCTCCATACAGATGACACTACAGGAAACTGCTAGTTTGCCGTCAGTGAGCGGCTTTGCCGTCAGCATTTCGTCGGGTAGACGGCAAAGAAAGTTTTGCCGTCAGGAGCTGACGGCAAAGTATGACCAACGGCAAATCTGCGCTTTGCCGTCTGTGAGCGCGCTGGCTGACGGCAAACCTAGCGAAAGGATGACGGCAAAGAAACCAAGACGGCAAACTGGCTCTTCGCCGTCTGTTGTTTCACTGACTGACGGCAAAGGGTGGACACGTGTCTAGTTTGACGGTAGGTAACGGTGCCCCAGTTTTGCCGTCTGTGTTTGTCATCCACTGACGGCAAAGTTAGTTTCTTTGCTGTCCGCCTTCTATCCTACTGACGGCGAACTAATAGAAAAAAAACCTGGCACCGAGCCTTTCTTTGCCGTCTCCTTTTGGTCCCACTGACGGCAAACTTATGGAAATTAAGAAAGAAAAACCCCCACCCGACCGCATCATCCCCGATTCCTCTGTCTCTACCGCGCGCGCTAGGGTATCCCCGCCCGTCCCCGACAGCACCGCGCCGCCGCCACCGCCCGTCCCCGGCTCCACCGCGCAGCCGCCGCCCGTCTCCACCTCCACCGCGCCGCCGCAGCTGGTCCCCGCCTCCACCGCGCCTCCGTCGGGACCATTGTCCACTGCGCCCCCCACCCGTCCTCCTCCAATGGTGCGACCGCCACCGGGCCGTCCTCCCCTGCCCTAGCCGTCCCCCACCGGGCCGTCCTCCCCTGCAC
>NC_041385.1:840026451-840055080 GCF_002162155.2 Triticum dicoccoides
TGTTTGTATTCTTTTAGATGGATAGATGTATGGATTGCAGTATGTGGATGGATTTATAGATGTATGTAAGGATGGATGCATAGATGGATGTATGTATAAGGTTGTTCTGCCTAAATTTTTTAGTATAAGGTTGTTCTGCAAGGCAAAATTTCAACTTTTGATTAATGCTCGTAGGAAATTAAATGCTCAGTTTTTTGCAACATGCTTAGATTGGAGAAGACAAGCCAGAGAGTCTAGTCTTGCTACACATGTATATATAGTTGTCAATTGTGAGATGATGTTCATAATGTTTTTATCAGATTGTTTCACGAGTGCTTATGTTGGTTGTGCCGGTGCTTTTCATGTGCAGGGATTTTCTCTTCACCTCGAGGAGCATTGTCCGTCCCGTTGCCATTGCCATCGTTGTTCAACTACCGCCTCTACGGTCTCGGGGTGAGCTTGACTGTCATCTCCTCCCCCTCCCCTATTTGCTTCGTTCCGTTCGTCGTGCCGATGCCACTAGATTTTATTTTCATGTCAAGTCTCGTAACCTAGGTGTCTCCCGTTCGAAAGGGTGGCATCTATAAATATGCATGTCTTTGCATATTTATAACCGTCGTCCTTTCGAATTGTCCACGTTATCCATGGACAGCCCGAGTACGTGTAGATTGGGTTTCGTTTCCCGAGCTCTACTTCGGTCCTCGGAAAAATTTCATCAGCGCCACCTCGTTGTTCTCCAGGTGCACATTCTCTCGGCTTGTTGTCGAGACGTGTATCTGGAGAACAGCGGAGAGGTGCTGCCGAAATTTTGCCGAGGACCGGAGTAGAGCACGGGAAACGAACCCAATCTACACGTACTCGGGTGGGATTAGGACCCATCTTTACCTATTAGAGATAGGATTCAATCCATGGATGCACGTTTCCCTTTTGTATGGTAAAAAATTAAAATCATGGCGTAAATAATATGACAATGGTAATTAGGTGTGTATCTAGTCTTAATTACATTATACATATCTTGATGAATATGAATTTGGTGCCTCTATTGTTAGTGCAAGTACCAGTATGGATGATCGTGAGTGGATGTACACTGGACACCCTAGTCAGGCTGGCATGACCACTGAATGGGTGAAGAAGACCAACGAATTTGTGGAGGCAGCATTTGCTAGAGGCCAAAGAAAAAGTTGGTGCCCCTGCTTGAAGTGTCGCAACGGCACAGAACAGTCGAAGAAGACGATGTGTGTGCACCTGCAGAAGCATGGGTTTAAGCGTGGGTATACCCGGTGGACCCTTCATGGCGAGCCTGAACGTAGCAGAGAGGAGGTGGTGCGTCGGCGAACCGACAACAATGGTACCGGGATAGTTGACATCGTAGCTGACTTCAACGATGCACGTGAAGAGGGATCAGAGGAAGAACCGGAGGAGTCTGCGAGGGCCTTCTTAGAAATGTTGAATTCGATGGTGACATCTTGGGGTCGCTCTCTCCCCGAAGGTCACAAACTGGCTACAAGTTGGTATGAAGCGAAGAAAATCCTTCGTGCACTTAAGATGCCCTATGAGCAGATACATGCTTGTCCAAACGGATGTGTCTTATTTACGAAAGAGTATGCCGATGACACGTATTGCGCCAAGTGCAAAGCCTCTAGGTATGTCGAGAGAGACCTCAGTGATGGTACGAAGAAGCAGAGCAAAGTCCCCGCAAATGTTCTTCGATATTTTCCAATCTTGCCAAGAATTCAACGCCTTTACTTGAACGAAGATACAGCCAAACAGATGACATGGCACAAATATGGGATAAGACACGACAAAGATGATCATGGGAGACCAATGCTGATACATCCGTCTTGTGCCCAAGCTTGGAAGAGTTTCGATCGCATACATCATGAGAAAGCAAAAGAGGCAAAGAATGCACGAGTTGCCATCGGACTCGATGGGTTCAATCCGTTTGGTATGGTTTCAAAGACATATAGTTGTTGGCCCGTGTTTGTTGTTCCCCTCAACCTCCCCCCCGGCGCCATAATGCAACGCAAGCACATGTTCCTGTCGTTGATAATTTCAGGACCCAAGTATCCAGGGAAGAATATAAGTGTGTACATGCAACCACTGGTAGATGAGTTGAAAGAAGCTTGGGTGAACGGGATACGGACATACGACGCTGCTAGCAAAAAGAACTTCACAATGCATGTTTGGTACCAGTACTCATTTCATGACTTACCGGCGTATTCACTTTTCATGGGGTGGTCTGTGCATGGGAGGTTCCCATGCCCAAGGTGCAAGGCAAGCATGAAGTGCCGTTGGTTGCAGCATGGTCGCAAGTATTCTTGCTTCAATTTTCATAGACAACATTTGCGTCTTGACCATCCATTCAGAAAAGACAAGAAGAACTTCATGAAAGGTGAAGTCGTTGAACACTCGGCACCACCTGAGATGACGGGTGAACAAATTCGTGATCAACTAAATGCTCTCCAGCCTGATCCCAAACGTCCAGGGTATTTCTTGGGATATAACGAAGAACACGCGTGGACTCATAAGCCATGCTTATGGGATCTCCCTTACTTCCACCAGCTCGAGCTTCCACATAATATTGATGTAATGCACACTGAAAAGAATATCGCCGAGGCCATTTTTGGCACATTGTTCAACATTGCTGAGAAGACGAAGGATAATACTAAGGCTAGACTTGATGTAATGAAGCTATGTCATAGACCCGAACAAAACTTGCGACAACCCGAGGGCAAGAAAAACTAGAGGACGCCAAAGGCGAGGTTTGTTCTTACTAGGGAACAAAAGAAGGAGATACTCATGTGGTTCAAAACTTTGTTGTTCCCTGATGGGTATGCAGCGAACCTTATGAGGGCAGTGAATCTTGATAAACTGAAGCTCAATGGGATGAAGAGTCATGATTGGCACATATGGCTTGAGCGGTTAATGCCGGTGATGATTCGAGGCTATATCCCCGAGGATGATTGGGAAGTATTGGCAGAGCTTAGCTATTTCTTCCGTGTTCTTTGTGCTAAAGAAGTGTCTCCTACTGTGATAGATGAGATGGAAGAACGGGCCCCCGAGTTGCTCTGCAAGCTAGAGAAGATCTTTCCACCGGGATTCTTTAATCCGATGGAACATATGATTTTACACCTCCCTTCCGAGTCAAGAATGGGTGGCCCTATGCAGAATCGTTGGTGTCACATCCCAAGTTCTGACAATGCCTAGTGCATGCATTAGAATGTTACATCATGTTTAAATTTCATTTAAACCTGAGATGGGGATTGACTAAGCCCTAGCACCAAATGAATTCAACTAGGGTCAAAATAAAACCTTTTTCATTGAACTCAAAATGTCCTCTAAAAATGTTCAACATTTCTGGTTTGAGGTGGAAGCATCTACCAAAAATGGTTTATATTTTTGCAGGACATATTTGGTCACTGAATTAAACCATATTGTATTTGACTTTGGGCATTTAAATACTATAAATAATTTAAATGTTCAAATAAATGTTGGAAATTGTTAGGGGTCACTGAAATAATTCAGAAAGCACCCATAACTGTTTCCAGGATTTTATAAAATGATTTGATATTTTAAATCAATCAAAATCAAATTGCAGAAAATAGAAAAGATAAAACAGAACAGAATTATAAGAGAGAGAGAGAGAAAGACCCGTACCTGGGCCACTTACCTGTAGCCGGCCCAGCTCCCCCCCCCCACCTGGCCGGCCCAGCCCACCTCCTCCCCCTTGTCATCTTCCTCCCCTCGCACCGAAGCAGCTCGGTGGCGAGCGCCGATGCCGCCTCGGCCACCTCCTGCTTCCACCGAGGCGTTCCCGAGCCTCCCCCTCACGCCACGCACTTCCCCTCGCCCCTGCACCTCCCCTCTCTTCCCCTGGACCCCGTTCCCTCCTCTGCTTCCCTCCCTGCACGCGCCCGAGCGGAGCCCATCGCCGCCGACGCCGTTACCGGGGCCACAGCCACCCCCTCGCTCCCACTATGCATCCCTGAGCTCCGCCCTGACCCCGTGAAGCTACACACGCGATGCACGCGACCAGAGGAGGCCGCAGTCGACCGGAGCATCGTCGTCTTCACCTCCGGTGCCCGGAGATCGACTCCACCGATTCGGCGCGTCCAGAGCTTCCCCGACTTCGTCGTCTCCTCCGCTAGCCCCTCCGTGAGCTCTCCTACGTTTCCCCTCTCTCCCCGTTGGTTTCCCGTGCAGTAGCCATGCTAGCCACCGTACCGAGCGCCGCCGTCCGCCATGGACGCCGGGCATGGCACTGACGTGCTGTTGCGGCCAGTCCGACGAGCCTAGCGTGCTCCTAGCTGCCCCAGGAGTCCGCATAGCCCCTCAGCCAGCCCCCTAGCGCTCCGTAACCTCGCTCCGCCCAAACCCGAGCTCCGGCAGCCGCCGCGGCCTCCACTCCGGCGAGCTCCGGCCACCCCCGCACCTCCCGTTGGCCCCCCTAGATGCGCACTGGCACGGGCTACCTTCTGGTGCCCTTCGCGCGTCCAGCCGCCGCCCGTAGCGCAACCCCGGTGAACTTCCGCCGCGTTTCGGGTCGCCGCCGGCCGAACTCCGGTGGCCGGTGATGTGGTACGTCATTAGCCACTGATGACCCCACTAATTAACCTCCAGTGAAACTGACAGCCGGGCCCCACATCCTAACTAACTGGCTAACTAAACTAGATTAAGTTTAATCTAATTACCCTGGACCCACACGTCAACATTGACTGTGCTGACGTGTCCGTTGACTGGGCCCACCTGCCAGCGACCTAAACGAGCCCTAAGTCACTGACTAATGGGACCCCCTGGTCAGGTTTGACCCGGGGCAGCCCTGTTGACTTGCTGATGCAAGCATGACGCAGTGCTGATGTCATAACTCATTTTCTGGATTTAATTTAATTCTGAAATTCCAGAAAATGCCTAAAACTTCTAAAAATCATAGAAAATTAACCGTAACTCCAAATTAAATAATTTATATATGAAAAATTATCAGAAAAATTCAAGGAATCCATCTGTACCATTTTCATGCATGTTAGAACAACTTATAGGTGCTGTTTAGCACAAATCAATTAAATGGCATTTGAATAATCACATATGGAGTTTGAATTTGAATCTTGTATTCAAACCAACTTCATTTAATCTGCTGCTAGTTGCATTAGCCCAAAACACATTCATTTTTCCATGTCACGATCATGCATCATATTGTGCATTGCATTGATTGTGTTCCTTTCTGTGTTGCCGGTATTTGTCCCCTCTCGATAGACGTGATACCGATGATGTGATCGTTGACACTGATGAAGACTCAATGTTATCTTCAGAAGTGCCAGGCAAGCAAAACCCCCTTGTTCATTCCGATACAATCCCACTCTCTCGCTCCTGCTCTCTTTTACTGCATTAGGACAACACCGATTCATCTGTTACTTGCTGCGGTAGCTGAACCCCTTTATCCTTTGCATGACCTGTCATTGCCACAGTAAATAGATGAAACCCACTAGCATGAGTAGGAGTTGTTTGAGCCCTGATGTGCCTACTCATTCATGCTTGTTTGTCATGCCTGCTACTGCTTAGAGTTGAGTCAGGTCTGATTCATCGGGGATGAATCAGAGGCGGGTGAACATGTCCTACTGTGTGAGCTAAGTGTGTGAACACGATTTGGTAAAAGGTGTCGGTGAGAGGCCATGTAGGAGTACATGGTGGGTTGTCTCATTGAAGCCGTCCTCAGGAACTGAGTTCTGTGTTTGTGATCCATGATTCAGCTACTACCATACATTGGGCCCTGAAATATGACCCCGCTCGACTTCTTATTCACCCTTGTCCTCTGTCCAGGAGTTGCAAGTAGTTTCTGGTGTTTGTAGTATGCTGGAGGCCGTGGACAGCGCTGACCGTAGGGGTGGGCTGTGATGCGGTAGGCACGTGGCCGGGTATACCGGGCGCCCGCTTGGTGTCACGGAACCCTGTTCACATCGTTTGGGGCTGTGAGCGAAACTCCGGCCGGATCTCCTCATGGATGGAACCCGAATAGGCGATAAACCTGGACTAGAGACTTGAGTGTTTAGGTAGGTCGTGGTCTACACCCACGTCGGCTTTCGCTTGAAGTCTGCCGAGCACATGTCGTGTGCAGACGCTAAGTGGTGGAAACATGTATGAAGAAGTACACCCCTGCAGGGTTAACATCATCTATTCGAATAGCCGTGTCCGCGGAAAAGGACTTCTGGGTTGCTTATATCAGTTCATAGACAAGTGAAAGTGGATACTCTAAAATACGCAAGATAAGCGTGAGTGCTATGGATGGCGTTCTCGTAGGGAGACGGGAGCGGATCCATAGTGGTGTATTGATATGGTGAATATGTGGACTCGTGTGCGCCAGCTCAAAAGAGTTACATTGCAATCGTAGTTTAGGATAGCCACCGAGTCAAAGCTGGCTTGCTGCAGTTAAACCCCACCATCCCCTTTGTTGATAATGATGCATATGTAGTTAGTTCTGATGTAAGTCTTGCTGGGTACATTTGTACTCACGTTTGCCTATTTTATGTTTTTGCAGAGAGACTTCGGTCTCACTAGTAGTTCCGCGTGGACTTCGACGTTTAGCTTGTTACCTCAGCTACGATCTTGAGCCCTCGGCAGGATCTGGTAGATAGTCAGGCTTCTCAGCCTTTTTCTTGTCTAGATGTCTGTACCCAGACATGATAGCTTCCGCTTGTGCTTTGATTTGTATGCTCTGATTGTTGGGTCATGAGACCCATGTTTGTAATGTCTCGCTCCTCGGAGCCTATTGAATAAACTACTTGAGTCGTAGAGTCATTTTGTGATGCCATGTTGTATTGCACATATCGAGCATATTGTGTGTATGTTATTGAAATGCTTGGTATGTGTGGGATCTGACCATCTAGTTGTTTATCTTTAGTAGCCTCTCTTACCGGGAAATGTCTCCTAGTGTTTCACTAAGCCATGGTAGCTTGCTACTGCTCCGGAACACTTAGGCTGGCCGGCATGTGTCCTTCTTCGTTCCTGTGTCTGTCCCTTCGGGGAAATGTCACGCGATGAATACCAGAGTCCTGTTAGCCCGCTACAGCCAGGTTCACCGGAGTCCTGCTAGCCCAGTGCTACAGCCTGGATTCGCTCGCTGATGACCGACACGTTCGATGCTGGGTCATGGATGCCTGTCCCTGTAAGTCTGTGCCACTTTGGGTTTACGACTAGCCATGTCAGCCCGGGCTCCTTATCATATGGATGCTAGCGACACTGTCATATACGTGTGCCAAAAGGCGCAAACGGTCCCGGGCAAAGGTAAGGCGACACCCGTGGGAATACCGTGCGTGAGGCCGCAAAGTGATATGAGGTGTTACATGCTAGATCGATGTGGCATTGAGTCGGGGTCCTGACAGCGTTGGTATCAGAGCTTGACTGCCTGTAGGATTACCAAGCCAAACTGGTCGAAGTTGAGTCTAGAAATGCTTTAGTTATATAAGGGAATTGATTGTGGGATGGAACGTAAGGCTCTTTTTACTCCTTATACCTCATGCCCTTCTGATCTGAGTCATCTTATCTCTCCTACGGGGTTAAGAACTAGGCTTTCTCTTCTTTCTATTAGGATCACGTGTTACTAATCCGTAGACTTATAGATTGTTGGACTTAAGCCTCGTTTCAGTTCCGATTACTTCCATATGCTAATTGTTGATCTCGAAACCTTGATATTGTGCTTCTGAGTGGTTATGCCACCATTTTTGTGAATGTCTCAAATCTTTTCTGAGCATTTACAGCCGTTATGCTGTCCGAGTCATCCCAGGTTTCTAAAGAGTCTGATGCATTTGCAAAATCCTTTTCCTCTGGTTTCAATGTCTTTTAGGCCAAGTTAATCACACAAATTGTTGAGTTGAGGTACTCTACTGCCTCGACCTTTATGTTGGAGTTATTATTATGACCCTAGGTGTCTCAGGGGATCATCTAGTAGTCTAGCCATGTTTTGTGTCCCAGTGTGATGATTCTGGCCTTTATTCTCAAAAGCATCCCGTGATGCCATCTAGTTAGTAGGTATTCTACTCCTGGGTTTTGAACCCGAGATTCACTCCACTTAGTTCATCTTGATAGTGTTTGCTAGTTCCTTTAGGATATTAGTAACCTTTGCGATAATCCTCGATGTTCGTGGTATTCCTTTCTTCCAAATACTATGAACCGCTTATGGCAGATGTTCCTCGCTGATCGAAAGATCACAATCAGAGTGCTCTCGATGGGTTCTCGATTCTACATTGTGACTCTGCCAGTTCTACCTTTCTGCATGGGTTATCCGGAAGAAATATGTGGAATTCGTTCGACATGCTAAACCATGCATCCACAACTCAGAAAATCATATGTTCTTTTGAGTTGTCCCATCTTAGTTGTTTCCGACCCTCGCCTATCAATTGATAGTCAACAGTATGCGTGCGTTCGTTTATCGATGCCTATTACTTTTGTGGTCCGTCAAGCCATTCTATCGCGGAATGACTAGGAGAAACAAACTCCAGTACCTCATCCATATCTAGGATTGGGTCAAAGTAGTTGTATTCCGCAGATCAAATGCCAATCCAGCTTTTGCTCTGTTCTACCTTGGAGTATTACCATCTTTTATATCGGGATTGTTATAGGAATTGCACACCATCCTATGAACTCTTGGTACAGTGATACTTTTGCCATCATTATTCATTCCTCGGTTCCTGTGTTATTGCAACCGGAATACCGACAAATGAATTGTGATGTGTGAAATCAATACTCCCAGCAACCTCGTTGCTTGGTAGTTAAATGGACGATAACCTCATTCTTAGCGTGTTGGTTTTTGAATCATCTTTCTAAGACTGATCGTGCTACCTAGTCCTTATTTCGGTGCACCCTTCGATTGATGAGTTAGGATCTTGTCAAGTCCTCACTCATTTGATCATATCGTCTTGCCCTCAAAAGCGAGATTGTTCTCGAGCTTAGTAACATATCGGTGGTTCGTGATTTTCTGAATATCTTCTCAGAAGTATTACCAGGTTGTCACCTGACCGCTATGTTGAGTTCGTGATCAAGTTGGTTTATTCCTGTAAACCACCCTTTCTCCAAGAATCCGTGTTGGATACCCTGAGCTAGTTGGTTAAGCTAGACAACAACTTGGAGAGTTGGAGGATAAAAGCTTGCCTGACTTAGTTCGTTCCAAAGGGATATCTTTCTGTGTATGTGTGTTGAAGAAAGATGATATCTTCATTAATTGGTCCTTGTGATCAGTTGTTGGACCTATTGTCTTACCCCATCTTTGATTTGAGTATGGGCTATCATCCAATCAGACCAGAACCAACGATATTCGTAATGTTGTCTTACTCGTGGTTGATCCCTCGAGCATACACCATTACATCTTTGGTCTGACCAATGCTATCACCGTGTTCACTTAACTATGGAATTCTTTTTAAAAAGGAAACCCGGATGAATTGTTGTTGAGCCCATTGACAACATCCTTATTCCCTCCATGATTTTGTTGAACATTAAGCTAGTGTTGGAAACTTTTGAAAGCATTTCTTCATGCTAACTCATGAAGTATTTGTTTGATGAAAGGAGTGACTTTCTCTTATACACGTGCATATGGTGAAAGTTGCCGCCGTGAATTTGAGAAAGTTAGTTTTGCTTCCTTTGGAATCATCCCAAATCAGTCATGCACACGTGCGAAGTATTCTGTAGTCTGGAGACTTGCAACCTTCATTCTATATGTGTCCCTAGCACACTAAGCCACTGATTGACTTGTTCAAGGAAAAGAAGTCTATGCTTGGGATCTAATCCATGGACCTGCGTAAAGACTTCGATATCCTCGATGATGGTTCTCCACCTGAACTCGGTAGTGTTTAATTAAGACTGCTACGTGGCCATGCTTGTCTGGGACAACGTGTTCACATGTTTGTAGCAGAACCAGCTCATGTTTTGGAGCTTACTATCGTAGTTCATTCCCCCGAGAATCCCGCAACATTATCTCGTCGATTTGTGTTGCAAACTTTCATTTTTCTTTCTAGACTTGATGAGTCTGGGATATCCTGACACCAACCAGATCTGAATCTCAGGCAGATGTGATGGTTGGAACATTTCCCAAGAATTATAATATTGGTTCCTCGATAACTGGTAAAGTGGATGTCGTGGCCAGCACCACCCAGCCGAAAGACCTATTATTGTAGTATCTTGATTGAAGAAGTTGGCCACCTCCCCATAAGGATTTCGTAGGATTTACCTCTGTAACTATCCCTTATGGATTCTATTGCTTCCGAAGTCCGACCTTTACTTGATGTTCTAGTTATCGAACCATATCTATGAATGGGTTGCACTAGCACGTCAAGGAGAACATTGGAAGCGGAGTGCTAAATGTCTCTCGGTCGAATGTCCAGATTTTGTTCCTTGGCTCGCTAAGGTGAAATCTGAGAAAGTGTTATCCTTCTTTGCATCTGCATCGTCCATCGCTATTCATCATGGTAGTATGTTGTGTTGTCAGCACCCTTGACGCGGTTGTTGATAAAACCTTGATGATTGTGGAAATGCTCAAGTTCTTGAGAGCACGTACAAGCGCTAGGTGTTATCATCTGCACTAACTGGGTTTGCTCTCAGTTCCCTCGGCAATGCTGTGACCTTCTCAAACAGTGAATTTACTCTCTATTGCTGGGTTCTTCCCCAGTTACCAGAATCATTCCCAGCATTTGCATTCTGTTCCCAGCTTGCACCGCCATTGTGCCATTCTACCATGGGTCTCTTCCATTTCTGGTGGTAAGCAAATTTATCCATTACGTTGTCTTCAACAAGGTAATCCACATCATCCAAGTCTGGATATGCCATTCTACCGACCCCCTCCAAACGATCGCTCGAAAATTGCCTTAGGCTGGTTTAAAGAGTTTCAATGATCTTTGAATCAAAGGTAATTCTTTTTGCCACTTAAGGGGATATTTCTATGAGTCACCTTCCCTAAGGTGCATCATTATGGTGTCATGTCAACTTAACTCCTCGCTACATTGACAATCGTTTACCACCTTCTTAAGTGTGGAATTGTTGTCTATCTAGTGAACCTTCGTCATCCGTTTCTTTCCACCCCTCTCGATGTGTATCTCGTGTCTCAACCCGAGAGATGGTCCTATGTCTCATTCCGTGAGTTGTTCGATCTTCGAGAAGACCGATCCTTCCAGAGTTTTCCTTTCCTCTTCGTGCCATGATTAGCTGGAATTCTCAGAGCAAGACGACAAGACAATGATGGTGAATGAATCAACGTTCAACTGAAGTGCAACCTGGATCGTGAGGAGTGTACTAGTTTGCGTTTCCCCTTCACCTTACCCTACGCTTGAATCTCGAGACGAGATTCTTGTTTAGTGGGGGTGAGTTGTCACATCCCTAGTTCTGACAATGCCTAGTGCATGCATTATAATGTTACATCATGTTTAAATTTCATTTAAACCTGAGATGGGGATTGACTAAGCCCTAGCACCAAATGAATTCAACTAGGGTCAAAATAAAACATTTTTCATTGAACTCAAAATGTCCTCTAAAAATGTTCAACATTTCTGGTTTGAGGTGGAAGCATCTACCAAAAATGGTTTATATTTTTGCAGGACATATTTGGTCACTGAATTAAACCATATTGTATTTGACTTTGGGCATTTAAATACTATAAATAATTTAAATGTTCAAATAAATGTTGGAAATTGTTAGGGGTCACTGAAATAATTCAGAAAGCACCCATAACTGTTTCCAGGATTTTATAAAATGATTTGATATTTTAAATCAATCAAAATCAAATTGCAGAAAATAGAAAAGATAAAACAGAACAGAATTATAAGAGAGAGAGAGAAAGACCCGTACCTGGGCCACTTACCTGTAGCTGGCCCAGCTCCCCCCCCGCACCTGGCCGGCCCAGCCCACCTCCTCCCCCTTGTCATCTTCCTCCCCTCGCACCGAAGCAGCTCGGTGGCGAGCGCCGATGCCGCCTCGGCCACCTCCTGCTTCCACCGAGGCGTTCCCGAGCCTCCCCCTCACGCCACGCACTTCCCCTCGCCCCGGCACCTCCCCTCTCTTCCCCTGGACCCCGTTCCCTCCTCTGCTTCCCTCCCTGCACGCGCCCGAGCGGAGCCCATCGCCGCCGACGCCGTTACCGGGGCCACAGCCACCCCCTCGCTCCCACTATGCATCCCTGAGCTCCGCCCTGACCCCGTGAAGCTACACACGCGACGCACGCGACCAGAGGAGGCCGCAGTCGACCGGAGCATCGTCGTCTTCACCTCCGGTGCCCGGAGATCGACTCCACCGATTCGGCGCGTCCAGAGCTTCCCCGACTCCGTCGTCTCCTCCGCTAGCCCCTCCGTGAGCTCTCCTACGTTTCCCCTCTCTCCCCGTTGGTTTCCCGTGCAGTAGCCATGCTAGCCACCGTACCGAGCGCCGCCGTCCGCCATGGACGCCGGGCATGGCACTGACATGCTGTTGCGGCCAGTCCGACGAGCCTAGCGTGCTCCTAGCTGCCCCAGGAGTCCGCATAGCCCCTCAGCCAGCCCCCTAGCGCTCCGTAACCTCGCTCCGCCCAAACCCGAGCTCCGGCAGCCGCCGCGGCCTCCACTCCGGCGAGCTCCGGCCACCCCCGCACCTCCCGTTGGCCCCCCTAGATGCGCACTGGCACGGGCTACCTTCTGGTGCCCTTCGCGCGTCCAGCCGCCGCCCGTAGCGCAACCCCGGTGAACTTCCGCCGCGTTTCGGGTCGCCGCCGGCCGAACTCCGGTGGTCGGTGATGTGGTATGTCATTAGCCACTGATGACCCCACTAATTAACCTCCAGTGAAACTGACAGCCGGGCCCCACATCCTAACTAACTGGCTAACTAAACTAGATTAAGTTTAATCTAATTACCCTGGACCCACACGTCAACATTGACTGTGCTGACGTGTCCGTTGACTGGGCCCACCTGCCAGCGACCTAAACGAGCCCTAAGTCACTGACTAATGGGACCCCCTGGTCAGGTTTGACCCGGGGCAGCCCTGTTGACTTGCTGATGCAAGCATGACGCAGTGCTGATGTCATAACTCATTTTCTGGATTTAATTTAATTCTGAAATTCCAGAAAATGCCTAAAACTTCTAAAAATCATAGAAAATTAACCGTAACTCCAAATTAAATAATTTATATATGAAAAATTATCAGAAAAATTCAAGGAATCCATCTGTACCATTTTCATGCATGTTAGAACAACTTATAGGTGCTGTTTAGCACAAATCAATTAAATGGCATTTGAATAATCACATATGGAGTTTGAATTTGAATCTTGTATTCAAACCAACTTCATTTAATCTGCTGCTAGTTGCATTAGCCCAAAACACATTCATTTTGCCATGTCATGATCATGCATCATATTGTGCATTGCATTGATTGTGTTCCTTTCTGTGTTGCCGGTATTTGTCCCCTCTCGATAGACGTGATACCGATGATGTGATCGTTGACACTGATGAAGACTCAATGTTATCTTCAGAAGTGCTAGGCAAGCAAAAACCCCTTGTTCATTCCGATACAATCCCACTCTCTCGCTCCTGCTCTCTTTTACTGCATTAGGACAACACCGATTCATCTGTTACTTGTTGCGGTAGCTGAACCCCTTTATCCTTTGCATGACCTGACATTGCCACAGTAAATAGATGAAACCCACTAGCATGAGTAGGAGTTGTTTGAGCCTTGATGTGCCTACTCATTCATGCTTGTTTGTCATGCCTGCTACTGCTTAGAGTTGAGTCAGGTCTGATTCATCGGGGATGAATCAGAGGCGTGTGAACATGTCCTACTGTGTGTGGGCTAAGTGTGTGAACACGATTTGGTAAAGGTATCGGTGAGAGGCCATGTAGGAGTACATGGTGGGTTGTCTCATTGCAACCGTCCTCAGGAACTGAGTTCTGTGTTTGTGATCCATGATTCAGCTACTACCATACATTGGGCCCTGAAATATGACCCCGCTCGACTTCTTATTCACCCTTGTCCTCTGTCCAGGAGTTGCAAGTAGTTTCTGGTGTTTGTAGTATGCTGGAGGCCGTGGACAGCGCTGACCGTAGGGGTGGGCTGTGATGCGGTAGGCACGTGGCCAGGTATACCGGGCGCCCGTTTGGTGTCACGGAACCCTGTTCACATTGTTTGGGGCTGTGAGCGAAACTCTGGCCGGATCTCCTCATGGATGGAACCCGAATAGGCGATAAACCTGGACTAGAGACTTGAGTGTTTAGGTAGGTCGTGGTCTACACCCACGTCGGCTTTCGCTTGAAGTCTGCCGAGCACATGTCGTGTGCAGACGCTAAGTGGTGGAAACATGTATGAAGAAGTACACCCCTGCAGGGTTAACATCATCTATTCGAATAGCCGTGTCCGCGGAAAAGGACTTCTGGGTTGCTTATATCAGTTCATAGACAAGTGAAAGTGGATACTCTAAAATACGCAAGATAAGCGTGAGTGCTATGGATGGCGTTCTCGTAGGGAGACGGGAGCGGATCCATAGTGGTGTATTGATATGGTGAATATGTGGACTCGTGTGCGCCAGCTCAAAAGAGTTACATTGCAATCGTAGTTTAGGATAGCCACCGAGTCAAAGCTGGCTTGCTGCAGTTAAACCCCACCATCCCCTTTGTTGATAATGATGCATATGTAGTTAGTTCTGATGTAAGTCTTGCTGGGTACATTTGTACTCACGTTTGCCTATTTTATGTTTTTGCAGAGAGACTTCGGTCTCACTAGTAGTTCCGCGTGGACTTCGACGTTTAGCTTGTTACCTCAGCTATGATCTTGAGCCCTCGGCAGGATCTGGTAGATAGTCAGGCTTCTCAGCCTTTTTCTTGTCTAGATGTCTGTACTCAGACATGATAGCTTCCGCTTGTGCTTTGATTTGTATGCTCTGAGTGTTGGGTCATGAGACCCATGTTTGTAATGTCTCGCTCCTCGGAGCCTATTGAATAAACTACTTGAGTCGTAGAGTCATTTTGTGATGCCATGTTATATTGCACATATCGAGCATATTGTGTGTATGTTATTGAAATGCTTGGTATGTGTGGGATCTGACCATCTAGTTGTTTATCTTTAGTAGCCTCTCTTACCGGGAAATGTCTCCTAGTGTTTCACTGAGCCATGGTAGCTTGCTACTGCTCCGGAACACTTAGGCTGGCCGGCATGTGTCCTTCTTCGTTCCTGTGTCTGTCCCTTCGGGGAAATGTCACGCGATGAATACCGGAGTCCTGTTAGCCCGCTACAGCCCGGTTCACCGGAGTCCTGCTAGCCCAGTGCTACAGCCTGGATTCGCTTGCTGATGACCGACACGTTCGATGCTGGGTCATGGATGCCTGTCCCTGTAAGTCTGTGCCACTTTGGGTTTACGACTAGCCATGTCAGCCCGGGCTCCTTATCATATGGATGCTAGCGACACTGTCATATACGTGTGCCAAAAGGCGCAAACGGTCCCGGGCAAAGGTAAGGCGACACCCGTGGGAATACCGTGCGTGAGGCCGCAAAGTGATATGAGGTGTTACATGCTAGATCGATGTGGCATTGAGTCGGGGTCCTGACAGTTGGTGCTATGGACTTGAGAGAATGCAGAAGACTCTTCGAGCTAAATGTAGAAATAAATGTAGAATTGAAGCCTCCATAGCCGAGGCATTGTTGGCAGAGGAGATTACAAACTTCACGACATCACGCTATGCAGCCAATATTCCAAGCTTGCATAATGCAAAGTCTCGATACAATACTGGCGACCCTAAACATGAATCCAAGCTCAGCCTCTTCAAAGGGCAACTCGGACCTGTGGGTGCTTCTGGTTCAAAGCATTTGGATCCGAAAGAGTGGAAATCGCTTACTTTGTATATCCTCACCAACCTTCAAGAAGTGCGGCCGTACAGTGAGTAAGTGTTGGTACATTATGTAACATTTACTCACATGTTTCTCTCTTAACTCCGCTCATTTCTCATTGGGCAGTGAATTCATTGCCCAATTCTCGAATGGAGGGGTCGAACATGATTTACTTGAAGAGTATGAGCTTCTTGCTGGTGAAGGAGACGGCAATTATGGTTTCATTTCTTGGTTCAGAGAAAAGGTAAGGTATACTTCTTGGAACACTTGAAGTTGGTATTACGTGCGACTAATACACCTATCCTTCTCTCTTAAACTTGTAGGGTACGTCGATATTGGACAAAGAGTTGAAACAAGTTGCTAATGGGTTTGACTATAAGGTCGGTACATTTGATAAATACGACATCAATGGGTATCGCTTCCGCACACATGGGAACGAGGAACGTCGGGACGTTCTAAAATCAAGGAACACGGGAGTGTCGGCTATTTGCAATGGAGTTGAGTATTATGGAAGACTTGATGAAATATATGAACTGCATTACTTTGGGGCAAATCCTCCGAAAGTCGTTGTCTTCAAATGCCATTGGTTTGATTCGGAGAAGGTTAGGCGGAGGGATGATATTGGGCAAGTCGAAATTCGACAAGACAGCAAATTATAATGTGAAGATGTCTATATTGTGGCTCAACAGGCGACACAAGTTTTTTATCTCAAGTATGCATGCCAAAAGAAGTACCTTAAGGGTTGGGATGTCGTGTATGATGTGCCGCCACATCGTAAACATCCTTCCCCCAGTGAAGAGGATTATCAACCTCACATCGACCCTGACACATATGATGGAGAATTCTTCCAAGAAGAACATGGGCCTAGAGGCCGTCTCAACATCCATCCACGCATGGAAGTACACATTGACAGTGAAGAAGAAGAAGTCGAAGAGGAAGAAGAAGAGGTTACGAACGTGGAAGACCTCTCAATGCTTGAACGGTTACGTCTAGGAATTGCCGATGAAGGTGACGATGACGGTCAACATGAGGACAACATCCTTGACGACACGTATGATACTGATGATGAGGCTAGAACTGACCTTGAAGAAGAGACGGATTGTGATCCAGATGATCCCGACTATTTTTAGTCGTAGTGTTGAACTGTAATGTTGATTTTGTACTAGTTGCTTTACCATGACCCAGATGATCTCAAACATGTTGTAATGTTGAATTTGTAATATTTTTGAACTTATGCTTATCTATTTGAAGTATAATGTAATTTTTGTACTATAATTGCCTGGTAATTCTCATTGCGTATGTTTTTTGAACTTATGCTTATTTGTTTGAACTATAATGTATTTGTACTACAATTGCATTGGTAATTCTCATTGCGACAATTGTTTGAACTTATGCTTATTTATTTAAACTATAATCTTGTATTTGTACTAATTGCTTTACTTTTTGTCATAGCAGGTGAGTGAAGCATGGTGGGCCCGCAAAGGAAAAAGCTCGGGCTCCCCATAGCGAGATCTTTGCTTAGCACTTTTATCGCCGATCCTCCGCCTTCCTCTCATCCTCAGGCTCATCGAGGGAGAGGAAAAGGCCGGGGAAGAGGTGCACGTGGAGCAAATGCTAAGAGAAACCCGGTTCGGCCAGTGTCTCACGCCCCCGTGTCTAAGAGGGTGGAGGACGAGCCGGTGTCTCACTCCCCCGTGTCTGAGAGGGTGGAGGACGAGCCGGTGTCTCACTCCCCCGTGTGTGAGAGGGTGGAGGACGAGCCGGTGTCTTACTCCCCCGTGTCTGAGAGGGTGGAGGACGAGCTGGTGTCTCACTCCCCCGTGTCTAAGAGGGTGGAGGAAGAGCGGTTGTCATCGGAGGCCTCTGACGAGGAGGCCCCGACCTCTGACAAGGAGGCCTCGACCTCTGACGAGGAGTATGTTTGTTTCATCCAAGTTGAGGAGGGTCGGTCCGTGTACCTACGTGGTTCCTCAAGGCTCCCGGAACGAGGGCTTCCTGTGGAGCAGAGGCCATGTATTGCTCCATGTGGAGAAATGTAACTAACTTTGGCTTCCCATTTTCTACCTTCAATGTATGCAACAATTGCTAATAACTTTGGCTTCTCATTATGTAGCGGTTGGAAGAAAGCTGGAGCTAGCACGGGAAAGTACCGACACGTGAACGAAGTCCTTGGGAGCCTCATTAAGGAGCATTACCCTGGCATGGTTACTTTGCCTGGGGAGGGCAAAGTTCCGGAGCCAGCATGTACCTGGGACCACTACAAAGCCTATGAGGATCTTGGTGTAGCCAACAACATCGAGTTTCACAACAAAGCCGAGCGGGTCTTTGCCGAACTTTGGGTAATCATTAAGTTTCCTTCACACACTGCAGTAGCAAAACTATCTAGGAAACTTAGATTTAGATTTTACTTTTTCTTTTTCTTAATAGAATGCTAGCAGACTATAATATTGCAGTAGCAAAACTATCTAGAAAACTTAGATTTAATATTCCTGTGTTATTGAATAAACCTGACTGTATAAACCTGGGTGCATATATATAAACCTGATTGTGTTATTGAATAAAAATCACACACTGCAGTAGCAAACCTGATTGTGTTATTGTGTTATATATTGAATAAACCTGACTGTATAAACCTGGGTGCATATATATAAACCTGATTGTGTTATTGAATAAAAATCACACACTGCAGTAGCAAACCAGATTGTGTTATTGTGTTATTGAATAAACCTGACTGTATAAACCTGGGTGCATATATATAAACCTGATTTGACTATAAATAAACTAGCAGATTTTACCTGTTTCTATAAATAAACCTGGGTGCATATATATAAACCTGATTTGACTATAAATAAACCCGTCTCTATATTTTCCTGTTTTCACTATAAATAAACTAGCAGATTTTACTTTATTTAGATTTTATAAGAAACCTCAGACTTAAAGGTTTGAAAATTACTGCACCAAACTAATTTTCTCTATATTTGCAGGATTTCTATAGATGCGAGGATGGAAAGTTGGAGGAGGCACGAGCAGTTGTCAACAAACATTGCCCGAAGCTTGTGCATAATCTGATGCATGAGGCGCGCCCTTTAGCCGTCCGCAAATATATGGCAGCTCAAGGCTATAAGAGTCTTGATAAGAAAGCTGGTAGGAGACTCCGTCTTGAGAAGGACAAGTACATGCAGGTAAAGCATATTCATGCTTGTTATTTCCTCAACAGGCTGGCACTCAATTTCTTTTTGACATATATGAGATGCAATTGATCAATTAGGTTACTCTGAGATGGTGCGTCGATAAGGGGGAGTGTTGGGAGCGGATCGTGGACTATTGGTGTTCCAAAGAGTACAGGGCGAAAAACAAAGATTATAGAAATCGGCGAGCCGGAATGCTGGATCCACCACATCATCAAGGCAACTTGAACGTTATGGAGTACGGTGAACGTTGGGTATATCTTATGGAGTTCTTCATAAGCTTTTTCTTGTCATACATGTTGCCAATCCTTGTGATGAAATCTTAATCATGTTGCTTTGGTTGCAGGCGTCTCACAATAATGCTCCAGTGCCCAACCTTTTCGTCTCGTATGCTTTGGCCCATAAGGCACCGTACAGAACAGCCAAGCCTTACGATGAGAATGACACAGCGTCCGCGTACTCCAGCAAGACCGCCTACGATCGGATGGAGAAATTTAAAGGGAAGGCAAAAGAGTTGAAAGGGCCCGAGTATGATGTGACAACAGAGCCTCTTGACCACGCGTTGGTCATGATCTCTGGAGAAGGCAGGAAACATGGCAAGGAAGCAATTGCAGGAGGCATGTTCCCTAGTTCCTCCCGTAGCTCTCTCCCTGAATACAAAGCTCGGTTAGGTATCTCAAAATCTTCTACATGTAAACGCTCGACTCCAGCTATGGTTGAGATGGAGGTATTCTATACAAGTCCTTCTATATATGTTTGTTTCTTACTTACTGTTGGATTGAAGATGCGATTGCCATGCCATATTTTGCAGGCGAGACTGGCGGAGTTGAGGCGAGTGGCGGCGGAGGAGAGGGCGGAGGAGAGGCGACTAGCTGATGAGAGGATGCAGCAAGCGGTGCAGCAGGCGGTGTTGGCACAAACTAGTCAATGCTTTGCAATGTTTGCGGTTAGTTCCTTAATTGCCAAACACATACATAATCTTCACTCAATCATAATCTTCTACTACCAGTACTTAATCTTCACTCAAACATAATTTGCAGGCTTATTGTACCCAGAATGGTATGCCCGCTATGCAGATGCCTCAATCAGGCCATGGATCTAATGCTGATGGATCTTCACATGCACGAGGCCCAAGCGACAACAACCTTGGTGGTTCTCCGAATGTTTGAGATCGAGTATGGTTAGTGCGTACATATCTCATTTACGTAGGTCTCAAATTTGTCAACGTAGAAACAAGTAGCTATCTTGATTCTTGAAGATCAAACTTATAAGTAGAGACAAGTAGATACCATTTGAACCGTTTCAAACTATAATCCATTTGAACAATTTCAACCATGATCTTAATTAAATATATGCATTCTTGAAGCTATTTAGTATCATGATTTAGAGAACACTTGAAGATATTCATGATTTAGAGACAAGTAGTTACTTATTTTCATGATTTAGAGACCATTTGAAGATCTCCATGATTTAGAAACTTGTAAGTAGAGACCGTTTGAACCATTTAAAGATCAAACTTATAAGTAAAGATCTAGTGTTAAATTAGCATGTTCAAAATTGGATAAGTGTTCAAGAAACTCCATATGTACTAGAAGCTTTTTATTTTGGAAACTCACTATGGAATATGGATCACTATTTATTTTGTAGTGTCGAAGTACTTTCTTTTGTCTATTTGGCATATTGATGATTTCAAGCACGTTATTTGACACACATCATTCAATCTTGTAGGTTGCCACCTGGATGCTCTTTGGACTACGACATGGACATGAAGGCGTTTGTTGTAGTGCCAAATCTTACGTAGTGATGCCATCTTTGTTCATTGTGTATTATATGCTGTGGAACTTTGTTTTGGGACTATATGCTATGGAACTTTGTCCCGGGACTATATATATGCTATGGAACTTTGTTTTGGGACTATATATATGCTATGGAACTTTGTTTTGGGACTATATGCTATGGAACTTTGTTTTGGGACTATATATATGCTATGGAACTTCGTTCTTATATTTGTTCATTGTTGCTTATATTTGCTATGGAACTATGCTGTCCTGTTATGGTTCTGTGCTGTTATGGTTCTATACTGTGTATTAAACTATTTAATTTCTGATTTTAAAAAAAAGGAGCTTTGCCGTCAAGTGACAGACGGCAAAGATGCCACATGTCACCAGCCTGTGCTTCCGCTGGCATTTTGCCGCCTTGCCAACAGGCAGGTTGACGGCAAAGAGGTATAGTTTTGCCGTCTGAGCCAGCACCAACTGACGGCGAAATATAAGTCTTTGCCGACTGGGAAAGGAGCACCAGACGGCAAAGTCCTGCTATTTTGCCCACTGGGTGTACAGTGACAGACAACACAGTATGCTTCTTTCCCGTCTGCAAAAACTGACAGTTGACGGCAAAGATAATAGACTTTGCCGTCTGGTTGGACGGCCGGTAGACGGCAAAACACTTGACGCCGGCTGTTAGACCGCCCGTTCCGTCTAGTGCAATATTTTGCCGTCAACTTTCCGCAGACTGACGGCAAAAGTATAGACTGACGGCAAAGTCTTTGCCGTCAGGGAAAAAAAAGCAGACGGCAAAGTATTCTTTGCCGATTAATCTTTGCCGTCTGACTTTGCCGTCTACTTCCTGACGGCAAACTCTTTGCCGTCTGGATTTATGTCTTTGCCGTCTGTTATGCCCAGACGGCAAACTAGCAGTTTCCTGTAGTGTGAACATCGCCCTACTCTCCAAATGGCTTTGGAGAAAAGCCGCGGGCAAAGGTGGGTTATGGTTAGACATCGTACACGCAGTATTTGCGTGGCCAGCCTTTGGCGCTTGCCCCTCGGTTGAGAGGATCTAAGTTTTGGCAAGCGATAGTTAAACTACTCCCGGTCCTCCGCATAGGATCCTCTATCTCGGTAGGATCTGGGGTTGGTACCATGTTTTGGTTGGGTTAGGATCCTCTGCGGTAGCATATGGTGCAGTACGGTCGCTGCCATGTGGACCCGACCCCACCTGTCATCTGCATTACAGCAGGGTGCAGTACTGTAGAGGATCTCAACCCGTTTTGGTTGGACCGTTGGTCGGGTACCATTCCTTTTGCGGTACGCTTTTCGTTGCTTTTCGGCATTTGTGCTAGGCCTCATATCTCTGTAGAAGATGCCTTTGGGAATCTGGCCAACCTCACATTCGGACGTACTTTTGGTCCGGCAGAACGAGACCAATGGGATGAGTTGATCGAGTGTGTGGCGCTACACACCCCCTCGCTTGAGAGTGACACCATCTCATCCTGGCATCTCAAGTCGAGTGGACAATTCTCCTCTAGGTCCTTATATAAGGCCATTGCGGCCACGCCGGGCCCGGAGGAACTTAATCTCCTTTGGGAGATAAAAGTGCCGATGAAGATCAAAATCTTCCTATGGCAATTGGTTCGAGGTCAATTACCCTCGAGTACCGAGGTTCGAAAGGGAAGTGGCCCCAGCGATGGAAACTGCCCACTATGTGTTGTCCCAGAAGACTCGAACCATATCTTTTTCAGATGTCCGGCAGCAATCTTTTTGTGGAGCACCCTACGGGAGGGGATTGGTGGCGTGTGCTTCCATGACAACCTCCCAGATATGTTCCTGAAAGTGCATAACATGTCGCCTAGTCAACGACCCATAATGTGGGTGGTAGTTAGCACCTAGCGTGGACATTATGGACCATCCGTAATAACCTTGTGATTGAGCGGGTGATTCCGGAACATGCTACTGCCATGGTTTACAAATTATGTGGCTTTTTACAGCTATGGAGACCGCTCGGTAAGGAGTGTGCTCGCAACAGCATCGATAGGATCATTGCCGAGCTTCGTTTTGCCGCCTCCCAGCTCGCGCCCCCGCCCCCGCCACCACCACCGGAGCCGGACTAGCTTGTTGCTTTCTTTTATGCTTTGGGGATGTTGTGTTGTGCCCCAAGCTAACCTTGCACTCTTTTCGGAACTAGACTCCTCTTTTGTTTTGTTTGAACTGTACTGATGATGAGACCTTGTTCTGCTTGGTGGTTGTTTTATAATATAAAGTGAGGGTAACCCTTTTTCGTCAAGGGGCATTAAGAGACGGCGGCGCCGGCCTACTGGCGTACTTGCGCATAAATAGCATTCAGCCGCGGGCGTGCGCACGCACCCAGGCCCAGTCTAGTTGCCCTCCTTGCACCTTCCTATGTTCGGTGCTCTCTTCCCGGGTCATGCTCGTCAACGTGCAGGGGGTGGCATCTCCTGGGTGCTCCCTGGCGGGTTCTGCCGGAGCTCGGGTCTACAGCGGAGCTCCCGCGCTGGTCCACGCCCACGCATCCGGCTGATTTCCCCAATGACCTCATGCCCCTGCTCCCACGATCCCATATGTCATATCTCATATGTGTGCCGCCGCTCGAGTGGACAAGCCATTTGGCAGGACTCAACAGGCCCGCGCATCTGGCTGTCTTCCCCGACGCTTTCCTACACGTGCTCTTGTCCGTTTGGATGCTCTGTGCCCAACAGGTGGCACAAGCTGGTCGGGATCGTGGCACAAAGGAGGCGACGGATGACCCCATGCTCACCGAGAGCGAGGGGACCATGGCGCGGCGGCTATCCTAGGGCGGCGCACGGGTGAGGATGGGCAACCAACAGGGCGATGCGACGTGGGCGGCAGGGCACGGAGTGCAGAGGCAGAGTGCGAGCAGCTGTTTGCGGCGATGGGTAAAGGTGGTGTTCTGTCTAGCGCACACAAGGTGCTTGATGGAATTTACAAGAGAGAGAGAAGTTTGTGTGTGCATGCTGACGGGTGGGCCCTACGCCCAGTGTAGCAACCCAGTTGAGGGAGTCCTGGACTAGGCGGTCCTCAGGTTGCCGTCCTATCTCTCATGGGCCGGACAGTTGGGCCGCGCTATGGCTGTTGAAGGGCCGAACTACGGGGCGGCACTGTATCCGGCCAGGAGGCCTTCTGTGCCTTGGTGTGTACTCCAAGTCAAGATAGGAGATTTGGCATGCTTGTTCCCTTGTTGTAACCGACTATTTGTAACCCTAATACCCTTGGTATCTATATAAACCAGGGGACTCGGTCAGTAGATGCCAGAGAACAATCACCATCCTACTAGTTTAGGGTTTAGTTCATTTGATCTCGTGGTAAATCAACTCAATAATCCCCATATACACAAGCAATATAATCAAGCAGGACGTAGGGTATTACCTCTTAGAGAGGGCCCGGACCTAGGTAAATGTCGTTTCTCACGTCCCTTATTCGTCATCGATCCAAGATCCACAGTTCGGGACCCCCTAGCTGAGATCCGTCGATTTTGACACCAACACCAGTCAAACGGTGTCGAATTTTGTCGCCATGTAAGGACTGACGGCAAGCCCCATCGATTAGATCCAGTGTAAACACGAATTTAGTGATTGATGATTGCTTTTCATAAACTGTCAGCACAATGGTGATGGGTTTTGCAAAAATACGAAATGTTTGGGTTTTTTATTTAAGGCCCACAAATGTGGTCGTTTTTTTTGCAATTTATCACTACTAGGAAAAACCTTATACACAGAATCTTAACACTAGCGCTGGCCCCAAATAGGCACTACTGCTACAGGCTTAGCAGTACCAAGGCTCGGTAGGGCCATGCTACTACTAAAATTCCCCGACCATTCCCGCCACGCTAGGTTTAGCAGTAGCGCGGTTATTTAGCAGTAGCGCGCCCAAACTAACCGCGCTACTGCTAATGTAATAGTTGTAGCACGCTTTATTTGCAGGTCGCTACTGCTAATTTTGAACCTGGCCACGTGGCGGGCCCCGCTTAGCAGTAGCGCCTCTTCCAGAAGCGCGCTACTGCTATCTTATTTGTAGTAGCCATACCACTTTTTTCCTCCCACCTTCCCCTCCCCCATCCTCTCTTCCTTCACTTTCCCCTAGCTCCCACCTCCTCTCTCCCTCACTTTCGTTCTTCCTCACTACTTATCCCCCCATTACTCTCCTTCTTCTACCTATCTTTCTCTCTCTTTATTACTCCTAGCTAACTACCCCACCTTCATTAATGCATCTCCTTTTTCTTTTTCCTTCCCCCTCCACTAGTTGAACTTGTCTCCTCCCAAACTAGCTAGCTAGGTAGATCTAGCATTTAGTAAAGTGACCTATGTACCTCCCTAACTGGACCTAGCCATGTCAAGAAGAGCTTGTCCACTTTTGATCATTCCATAGGTGTGTGTGGCCACACCTATATATCGACATTATCATCACCGTGCTCGATCTCAAGATAGGTGATTAAAAATTTATGCTTTTGCAAGAATGGAAATATGTGTATGTGTGCGATATGACATAATCGGGCGATACCATGGAAATTATGTGTGCGGCATGAGTTGCTGCCGAATTGTGCTTGTGAGTTGCCTATGTTTTGCCGAAATGTCAATTTATTTCCGTTTCGGCGAATTCCGGGCAAACTCTATATGTCCTATTTCTAGGGAAGGTCATGCGAATTTTTGTATGACTTTGATGCATGCATGCATTTTCATAATCAATTTGTTTATTATTGCCGTGCAGGCATTCATGATGGTCAGTGGAACGATGGTGGACAGGTGGTTGCGGTCGGTGATGCAGGACTTGAAACAAAATAACTTGACAGAGATTTTATGCCCGTGTCGAAGACGCAAAGGAGTTTGGCTCGACCCCTATGACGATGGTCGTGTGATGGCGCACCTGCTCATGACTGGTTTCATGGATGGCTATACTTGGTGGATAATTGAAGATGAGGATGATGATGTTGAGGACGCCGACAGGGCAGGCAATGATGACACGGGGCAATACAAAGAGATGATTGATAATGACGGCGAAGAAGGGGCCGGACATGGCATCGGGGAAGAGGCCGGATATGGCGGTGGAGAACGGGTCGGACATGGCAGTGTAGAAGGGGCCGGACATGGTGGCGGAGAAAACGTGGACTCCACGCTGCAGACTTCATCGGTACTAAGTTCAATCGTGCGAGACCCTCATGTTCAAGCACTGCTTCACACGGAGACGACTACTAATAGAGTTGCTTCTAGAAAGGAGGCCAAGCTATAGCAACTGGTAGTAGACTTGAACACTCCATTGTATGATGGTTGCGATCTCGAGGTGACCCGCTTGAGTTTCACGGTTGAACTCCTGAAGACGAAGGCTAAAAACAAATGGACCGACACTAGCCTCGATGAGCTTCTCAAGTACCTAAAAGATGTTCTTCCCGCGGGGAATCTATGTCCTACGAGTGTGGATGAGGCCAAGAAGATCGTGTGCCCTCTTGATCTTTCGCACGTTAGATGCCATGCATGCATCAACGATTTGCATAATTTATCGGAAGGAGCATGAGAAAAAACCAGTTGTCCGGTGTTCATTGCTTCTCGATACAAGAAGGCCGGAAAGAAATCTCCCTAGAAAGTTGTATGGTACTTACCGATCACTCCCCGTCTGCAACATTATTTTGTAGATCCCAAGGAACCAAAGATCATGGTGTTGGCACGCGGAGAGGACAAAGCCCGACGATTGAGATGATCCGAAGCTGAGACACCTCATGGCTGGAAGCAAATGGAGAGCGTTCAATGTCGAATATCGGTATTTAGCATGTGATGCAAGGAACATCGTGCTTAGCGCATGCCAGATGGAATGAATCCGTTTGGCAACCAGAACACCAACCATAGCACATGGCTTGTGATTGTACTGATGTACAACCTCCCCCCTGGTTGTGCATTAAGTCGAAATACATACACATGAGCATGCTGATTCAAGGGCTGAAACAACCGAGAAATAATATTAATCTATATCTGGGGCTACTTCAAGAGGAGTTAGACACGTTATGGAAAACACTGGCCAAGACATGGGACGCCAGCAAAGGCGAGTATTTCTATATGAGAGTTGCGCTGATCACGACGGTGCACGACTACCATGGTTACGGATATGTCGTAGGCCAGGTGTGCCATGGATATTGCGGATGCACGCGGTGCATTGTGATACTAAATGATCTTGAGATGTACTTCCCGCCCGCGTTCTTTGACGTCTTGGTGCATCTGTGTGTCCATATTGTGGATGACATAATAGACCTGGGGCCGTCATTCCTGCACAACATGATGTAGTTCGAGAGGATGAATGGGATCATAAAAGGATTCGTTCGTAACATGCCCCGTCCGGATGGAGGCACCGTCTAGGGCTATCTGGCACAAGACTGCATCTCTTTCTGCCAGAATTTTCTATATGGCGCAGACCGGCCGCCTGGTGTTGGTTTTCCTGTTAAGAAGCACGTTGGGAGGCTCGGAGGAGAAGGTCACTGCAATGGTCGCTGGGAACTGCATGTGGCCTATTCAGATCGACGCATCGACTTTGACAGAGCAAACTTGGTAGTGCTAGAACACCTAGACCAGGTAGATCCTTTCGTGACGCAGCACAAAGAAACTATCGCAAGGAAGTATTGTGACCGGGGGTATGAAGGACGGACGCCGAAGTTACTAGAGAGCACAACTCCACTTTCTTGCAATGGTTCAAAGTGCATATTCTTGCTAATCCCCCGGAAGAGGGCTCTAAGGATGCATTTCTCATATACGCCTTAGCACATGGCCCCTCTCCCAACCTTGTCACCTATCAGGCATACGATATCAACGGATACACGTTCTACACGGAGGCCAAAGATATGAACAGTGCTTTTTAGAACTCAGGGGTGAGGATTGAATGCATGACCGACAGTGACAACAGCGCAACTAAGAGATTTTATGGAAGGGTCGAGGAGATCTGGGAGCTTGACTACTTTGGACTGCACAACTCGACAATGTTCCGTGTCAAATGGGCTAAGAATGTCGAAGAGAAAATCGGTATTTCACTACCATGACTATACCCAACGCCAGGAATGCTACCGTGAACGCCATCGCAAAAAACAAGCCATGGGTACACGCTAAGCACGTGACACAATGCTTCTTCATAACCGACCAGAGCAATCTCAGCCATGTTGTCGTGAGGAGAGGCAAAAGGAACATCGTTGGAATGGATGGAGTCGCCAACGAGGAAGACTACGACCAGTACGGCTACCCAATGAGGGAAGTTGACGATGACGATGAAGTATACGTCAAAATAAGAATCGATACTACATTAGCTAAGAAAGATCGTACTCCATGCAAAAGGAAAAATCACAATGAGGGGCTCAATTATTCGTCAACGAACAAGAAAGTAAAGAAGCTCACTCAAAAACGAAAACGTCAAAGCTGCGAAACCGCTATCGGTCAAATGATGTAATATATATGTTCCTATTTTGTATGCACACTTAACCATTATGCATGGGTCAAATGATATAATATATAGATTCCTATTTTGTATGCATACTTAACCGTGAAATGATGCAATATACATCGCCTTAGTTATATACATTATATCACCTTCCCTTCGTTCCTGCTCTCGGAATAAAGGAAAGAAAAGAAAAAGAAGAAAAGAAAAGGAAAAGAAAATAGAAGAAACAAACAGGAAAGCTGCTATAACTACTGGTGATAGCAGTAGCGCCTTTCTTGAAAAGCGCTAAGCGCTATAGCTACGTTAGATAGCAGTAGTGTTTTTTGGTAAAATGCGCTATAGCTACTGTTGATAGCGGCAACTCTTCTTGTAGAAACGCGCTATAGCTATAGCGCGTTTTGTTGAAACATGCTACTTCTATGTTGACTTA
>NC_041385.1:840055668-840062418 GCF_002162155.2 Triticum dicoccoides
CCCTCGACCCCGCCCCGGCCCCTACCCCAACGCGACACGCTCCCTCCTCTGCTTCCTCCCCTCCCAACCTCGGCCATCGTCGGGCTTGCCTCCTCGCCCTGCACCTTTTGTAAGCCCCCCACCGCTCCTCTCTCTCTGCCATTAGAGTTCTAGCTAGGGTTCTTAGGTTAATTTACTTATGTTTTAGTTAGGCCAGTAGGTTAATTAGGTTATCTATTTAGTTAGGGCGGTAGGTTTATTAGGTTATCTATTTAGTTAGGCTAGTAGGTAAATTAAGTTATCTATTTAGTTAGGGAAGTAGGTTAATTAGGTTATCTATTTAGTTAGGGCAGTAGGTTAATTAGGTTATCTATTTAGTTAGGGCAGTAGGTTAATTAGGTCATCTATTTAGTTAGGGCAGTAGGTAGTTAGTTTTTTTGCGGTGATGAATTTAGTTATGAACCCTAGCTAGGTATCAAATTTAGTTATGCATTTAGCTAGGTATGAACCCTAGTTATGAATTTTGCGGTGATGAATTATCAAATTTAGTTATCAACCCTAGGTATCAAATTTAGTTATGAATTTAGCTAGGTGTCAAACTAGGACAAAAATTTTATTCAAGGAATTTTTATTGGTATTTAGCTAGGTATCAAACAAGGACATAAATTGTATTCAAGGACTTTTTTTGGTATTTTGCTAGGTATCAAACTAGGACAGAAATTGTATTCAAGGATATTTTTTTTGGTATTTACCTATGTATCAAATTTTATTCAAGGAGTTTTTATTGGTATTTAAAAAATCAGAATTGTCGCTATTTGATTTTTTTAGTTAAAGTTATTGTTGCTATATGAACCCAATATGATATGTGGACATGTGATTTCGACATATTTGAAGTAGACATGTGATATTTCGAAAATGATGGTTATGTGCAAGGTAATTGATCCGAGTGGCCTATGTTTTGCGGGAATGTTGATTCATATCCGTTCCGATGAATGTCAGGCGCTCGATATGTCCACTTTTTAGCAAAGGTCATGCCAAAATTTCCGGTGAATTTTGGCATGAATTGTGCTAGAAAGTAGGCATATCGAGTGCCGGATTTGCTGCGACGAGAATGAAACGGCATTCCGGCAAACCATAAACCTTTATTTATGTCATTTCTCATTTTATTATAGTTTTAGAATTAAACAAGGAGACATAATCATAGGAAACATGTCGAACAATGAACAAACCGAACCTTCTGACCAAGATGGAGAGGAGATGGATTATGAGGGTGAACAACAATACCTCAATGTTTGCAGGGCAGCCTCAATGATGGTACTGACGCTGACATCGACACCGACGGTGCCGGCACTGATGGCGGCGCCGAGACAGGGGGGAAGGTATGGGCGGGGAAGATAGCGGCGGGGAAGGTACCAGCACCGAAGCCGCTACCGAAAATAAGAAGCAGAGGATACGAAAACCTAACACACTCAGCATCGGGCGACTGGTGATCACAAAGATGGCCCCTGCCAAGTTTGAGCCATTAGAGCCGGAAGAACCTCGCAAGTGCTATGGGAACCAAGTAGGATGCATCCTACGGGAATGTGCGAGCATCAACGATGATGACTTAAGGAGTAAAGAATATTTGAGGCAGTTGCTCCTGACGAAGTTGCACAAGAGATTCAAGTTCCCCGACCGGGATGATAGCATAGAACAACCGTAGGATTATCTGAAGAGCAAAAAGATTAACAATCACGCCATGGGCATGTTCAGCAGTGATTTGGCCTCCTGGAAAGGGAGGGTGAAACGAGCTATTGAGGCTGAGGAACCACTGTCCAAGATTCTGGAGGAAAATCCGACACTTACGCAAGAGGAGTTCCAAAATTTCAAGGACACTTGCGCTACCAAAGAAGCCAAGGCCAAGGCTGCGAAATTCAAGAGCCTTCAGTAAAGGAACACGGGGAACCAACACCTCGGAAGCCATGGCTACCTTGGCAAAAGACCCATATGGGATAAGGAGGACGCGGAACGTGAAGCCGCAGGTCTCCCAGACCCCTTCGCGAAGTTCACCAACCCCTTGGAGTGTGACTTCATCAGGGCCCGCTACAAGTGGGACAAGGAAAAGAAGGTTTTTTACACGGATCTAATGACGAGGAAATTGATTAGATTACTGGTAACTATTCTTTACCACCTTACATTTAGCTTCTGATCAAGTCGACTACACATTCGTAAACGGTTCATGTTCCTTCTGCAGGAGAAGTAACACCATCTTATAGCCGAAAATCAGTCTTCGTCGATGAGGCCCAAGTGGGACACCCCTCTCAACCGGGCCTTGAATGAACTTAATGGACTCCCTTTGGACCGACGGCCACAATATGGACGTGTGTACGACGCTGGAGACGGTTCTACATGGAAGGCCTTTTACAACGAGGGCCCAGAGGCCAAGAAGCAGAAAAAGAAGTTTAGTCAGGCGGAAATCAACGAGAAGGTGAAGCTTGCGTTCGAGAAAAATGTAGCGGATCACGCGAAAAAAGCATCCGAGAAGAAAAATGAGTTGCTACACCAGGCAGTCGCTGCAGCTGTAGAAGCCTGCAGAAATGATTTCGCTATTACTTGATCCCGACTATCATCAACTAGACCAAGCAAAATCTAGACAAGACGATAGATGATTTCCACATGCTCAGTTTTGTCGGGAGCAACTCGGTGAACAACAACACCGCACCATCACCTGCTCACGCAACCGCGCCTGCTCCCGCACCCTAACCCGCGCCGGCACCCGCTCATAGCAGCCCATCCTCAGTCTCTGGCGCGCTAGGCGGCCCTTCGTCTTTGGCTGAGCTCGATTCCCTCACGGTAATTACATGTCGCACCAACATATATCTAAAATATTTCATTTTCGTTGCCTTTCGGATGTTTTACGCCGCAGACATGTATTTGCAGGCCGATGAAACCCCGTGCACCGTACTCTACTTGACCAAAGACCAGAAGGTGGACGTGGGAAAGGTGGTGATAATGAAGCCCTTGGAACTCACATTCCACGGCCGACCGATGCACGGTGGGCACTTCAGGGTGAACTTGTCGAGTGTGAAATCGGGGCACGAGGATTTGCCTCCTGCAGTATGGCTAGGGGAGAGGACAATGAGACCTCGCAGCGGCTTGGAAACTGCAAGGGTTGAGTGCTGCTATGGCCGAAGAATCTTCTTCGTCTGGAGCTGACCGAGAGCACACCAATAATCGCACATCAACAAGCAGTATGGACATCACCATCCCGCCTACGCAATTACCAGCGCATGTAGTGCCGGGTGAGAGCGGCGGATGATGAGATGAAGGGGGTCCAATAGTGGCTGATGTAATTGCCCCCGTAGAACAAAGAATGGATGATGGGATGGACGAAGACCCTCTTCGGTTCCTCAATACAGGTGCCTATGACAGTGACTTATATATGATTAGTCAGCCATATGATGACTCGGGCTATCAGCATGCTGATGAGGATATGCATGATCTTCCCGGGCAGGAACGTCCTAGTAGGGATTGCAAGAAGTCTCTCTTCATGTAATCCTCACAGGACACGCCTGAAGATGCCGCCTCAACACAGGCTCAACTAGCCGAGGTTCATACAGTGCTTAGCTTGACAACACTGATGCAGGGGAAGAGAGGCTCTACTGCCTACAAACAAGACAGAGCACATAGCATCCAGACGGTGGATTTTGAAGAGCGTGTACCTGTCAAATGTGCAGCCATGTTCCATGTCACGGGCGAGCCGATGCTACTGCCAAACCTGCTGGAGGCAATATCGGGGTATCTCTGGAGACTGCACGACCGTGTGTTGTCGAATGAGAAAAGCCTACTAGCCTCGAAGGATCCAGGATATCCGACATACACAGCTCGTGTGCCTGACGGGAAGTGCTACATCGACACACGGCCCACAGAGGTGTTCTTCCTGCGGTTTGAGCATATCTTCGAGATGTTTCTGCTAAGGCGGCTCGATTGTACAATCGTCCTCCTTTTTGCACTACATATGAGCTCCGTCATCAAGAGAGAAGAAGTCTCGCAAATCTGTACGAAGGATCCATACTACATGCATGAGTCCTCCTTGAGTCTCGGCGACTTTGAGCGTAAAACTGCTAGGGAGTACCTCAAAAACTTCATGGTACAGAATAAGGACCAGGAAATTGTCCTCCTGCCTTATCATCCAAAGTAAGTCAGTGCCGGAAAACCCTTTCTTACATTTCAATCATTCCTTCTCCCTCATATGGAGAATAATTTGAGGTGTTTTTTTCCTGCAGTAACGGGCGCGCCGTCCTTATCGCTCTTTACCCGCGAGTCTCCCACGCTGTGTATTTTGACCCTACCAGTAACTACGAGAAGAAGGACTACACCCACGTAATGAATATTCTAGATGATGCTCTCCAAGGCTTCAGCTTGAGGGGTGGCCACCTGCAGATCAGGAAACAAAGGAACAAGAAGACGGGTTTCTCGCATAAAACTAACTTCTACTGCATCCATGTCCCAAAACCAAGCAAGAACGATGGATTCTACCTCCTCCATCTCATGATGGAGTTCAGAAGGGATCACCAAAATCTTTGCATGACAAACAGAAATGATGATCATGTCCGCAAGTGGGTAGAATCTCATGGAGAAGCGGATAATAAACTTAGAGATGACTTCTTTCGGATCCAGAGGGACATTGTGACGATCAACATGAAAAAAGTCGTCGAAGAGAAGGGGATGTTCCACCACGGCCCTATATCGCGAGCTGATGTCCGAACTCGCATAGGCATGCAACGCCAGGACCTCATGCCGTTCAAGAAGCTAGGGTGCATCCTCGATGATATGGAACGATGGGAGTTCTAGTGATTTACGATGCCAATGATGATGATATGTGTCGGTTGAACTTGTATAGTTTCTGTAGCGATGAAACTTTGTGATGTCCACAGTCCCTACTGAACTTGCGTAACGCTACTTTGTTAGTTTGGGTACGATGACCTGCACACCTCTAGTTAACTAGTTTGCGTACAATGAAACTTCGTTGATTATTTGTATGTTTACTATATGTTGCATCTAGTTGCTAACCCTTTCTTTTTCGTGTTGCTCAAGTATATTTTGTTGCATATGATTGTACATTCTCTTAACGAAGATGCATCTCTAACAGGTACCTAGATTCTTGATGGCAAAGAACAGTGCTATGTCGTGTACAAAGGGAAGGTTCTAGGACTGTACGACGAGTGTCTTGAGTGTCAGGCGCAGGTGGAGAGGGTCTCGAGCGCCAGCCATAAAGGCTTCAAAAGAAGACAAGAAGCAGAAGCTGGTTACTTGAGGTTCACGCTAGCGCGAGAGAGGACTCATAACCGCCGCCTCATGTACTGCATAGTTTCACTCTCACTCATAGTGATAGCTCTTCTCACGTGTATCATTGTTTAGATGGATGACGATGTAGTTGCAAGTATTCGAGAGTTGTATCGCTATTTTCAAGATGATGACGGGAGACCATTTTGTGTTGGATGATGATTATGATGATGACATGATTTGATGAGACTATTTGTATGTATATGCTATGATTACATTTGTATGTGTATATGCTAAAGATTATTGTATAAAGCATGTTCAAATACAAAACAAATATGCAAAAAAATAGAAACTAATAAAACTAGCAGTAGCAAAGGGAATAAATTTAGCAGCAGCGCGCTCTTACCAGTAGCGCGGCTTAATTAAAAGTGTTGCAGCTAATAACAGTAGCGCGTTGCTCCAAAGCTCGCTACTGCTACCCATGTATAGCGATAGCATGGGCCAGCCCGCGCTACTGCTACATATTAGCTGTAGCGCCCGCGTTACTGATACACCAAATACACGCGCTACTGCTAGGCTTATCCCTATGTATGGAGATCAAATCGATCTATACAGATTAATTCACATTTATGTTTGTTTGATTTTCTCTTTTTATTTGTCAGTTTCACAGCTGCCATATGCAGCACTTGGTACTTTTTTTTTGGGCTATCGCAGTATTTTGCCTCGGGTCCAGACTCGGGTTTGCAATGTCTATATATTTGGGTCTTCATGCCGGGCTTGGGCTAGGTCTTGGAAGGTTGGGATTTTGCAAGCCCAGCCCAAACTCGGCCCAGACCGAGGAATTCCTAGGTTTAATGGTGCGTTCTGACGACAGCGAGATGTGGAGGGGCGGTGGCATGCAGGAAAGACGCACATTTTGAGGGATAGGTTGGGTGTGGTGACCACACCTCCCAAAAACCTATGAAAATATGAACGAGGGGCGCTAGTTGGTGGAGACCTAGACACAGATTGCCTAAATAGCAACCAAAAGTTTATACAGTATAAGGTGCAAGTTGCTCAAACAACATACACTAGCTGCATGGGACAAATAGTCAATTGTTTTCAGGGTGGCAAACTTCACACCACGTTTGTTGTCCGAGAAAAGAGGCATTCAGAAACATTTTTTCTGCTATGACACGCCACTTTAGCAGTGCACTAAACCAACTTCACACCACTTTTAGAACCAACTTTCCAGTTGCCAGGAGACAACTTTTGTTTTTGCAAGAAAACTTCCGATCCATTCATCTTCAATCTTAGCAGTACAACAGACACCGGAAATAATAAGAATTACATTCAGATCCATAGACCACCTAGCGACGAGTACAAGCAGTGAAGCGAGCCGAAGGCGCGCCGCCGTCATTACCCCTCCCTTGCAGGAGCCAGGCAAAACTTGTTGTAGTAGACAGTCGAGAAGTTGTCATGCTATGTTGCATTATTTTTAGTACTGAGTTTGTCTAACATTATCCT
>NC_041385.1:840062634-840078372 GCF_002162155.2 Triticum dicoccoides
CGTGCCCAGACCGCAAAGAGGAGTGACTGCTAGAGCGATTCCCACGCTAATGGTTTGGAGGTTGGGAGAGGAGCGTGGGGAAGTCGTCTATGGATGGGAGGGAACGAATGCATGTCGGGAACTAAAGGCTGATCGTGGATGGTTATCGGGACAAAGCCCTTGCTTCCATGGTTGCCAAGGCTTCCTGTGTGGCGATAACGATCGACATTGAGTTGTTTTGATGGGTGGTGAGCGTGCATCAGGGCATGGCTCATCCGTGGCACCTCTGTGGTTGACGGCTTTGGCGGAGTCGCCTTCTCAAGGCTTCTGCTTTCATTACGGGGTTTGGCACTTCGGAAGCTATAGTGGAGTCGGAGTTGCCAGGTCGTGGGCGCGATGGGTGATGATGAGGCGGTGCTAGACATCACACAACCTTCTTTAGTGCATTTGAGTTTAAGTCGTGTTTCTTGCCTCGGCTTGGTAGACAGGGGGCGCTCAACGCCCGGTTACTAAGCATGTTGTTCTTGTTCGGGTTTCACACGGTTTTTCATACTAAACTAGACAACTCTTCTCATAATGTAATGCGGGAACTTCCTGCCCTTGGTTGGCAAAAAAAATCTAGAAAGAAAAAAAAACAGATTCAAGAGCGGACAACAATGGGGTAACTAAACTACAAGAATTTTAGAGGAAAAAAGTGTCATTCGCTCTAATTACTAAACTTCATCAAGCGAAAAATAGTGTACTTACCTTTGTTAGAATGACATGCAACATCTTCTTGTCCTTGTAATCATCCCGATCAAGGTCGGAGACTTTGATATCTTCAGCCACAATGGCATACGACACAATGACTTGGTCATTGAACTGCATGTCTTTTACTGAATCTTCCTTTTCTTTTCTTATTAATGTGAGCCATCGTGTGGACCGTGGTGGCATGATCGATCTGCGACTGCTTCCGAAGTACACCGCGGAGTTTTCTTTTGGGAAAGATAATAATATACTGACATACAAATCTGTAATGTTGATTATTTTAACTGAGGATAACACCTTTTTATCTGGCACTAAGGGAAAGCAGAGCTCGGGGGGATCAAACTGGATCACCTCATCTGAGCTAGATGCACTTATCTGGAAAAGAAGACACGTCCATGGATAAATGAGCATATTAGAAACATACAATTGTAGATCATTGACTTGGAATAAAACTAGTATCTATGATTAAGTTTTGTTTTAAGTATGAGTGTGGCTGTTCTGCACCCACGAACATTGCACCCCTGCTATACCCACGGTCAAAAACCTAGCAAAACAAATCAAAAAATCTAAAACTTTTCAGATCCTATACAAAAAAAAAAAAACAAAGCTTGTGCTCAAATATAAAATTATGAATATGGGTGCAGAGCAAGAGTTTGTATTTCATTACACATGTGGATCATTCGATGTTATTTGGCGGCCAAACTTTGCAAGGTTGTAAAACAATTTTGCTCAAAATCAATGCCACAAAGTTTCAGATTTTTTTTCTATTTTCAGATTTTACTGTTCATTGCATGGGTGCATCCAACATATGAGTGCAGCCACGACTTTCCCTTTAAGTATATCCCATTTCACTTTTTTGAGATACTTTTCCAGCACGTATTCCTTTAAACACCTCCACACTAAACTATTTCTAGTGGTTGTTATTACTGTATAGTAGAATAACTCGCTAACATGCCATTCTCCAGAAGTAACAAGTATCATGTCAAATAGGGGTCATTCTATCTCTTATAATTTGGTTGAAGTGCAAGTCGTGAAAACATCATCTATTTTCAAATTGAGGAACTGATTTAGCACATCAGTGGTTTCTTTCAAACTAGAGAAAAAAGCACCAATCTGGGAGTGGTGTATGTACCGTTAACACAACAGGACGATTTTTTATTCCTAGAACACCAATCATCAGGCGTAACCATGGATAAATGATTGATGTTGTCAACCATTTGAAGCTTCACGTTTAGGGTACATCCAGTATTTATTTATTCTTAAAAAATAGCGATGCAACGGAATTAATTAACAATAATATTGATAAACTGTTGCTTACGTTAAGACTACTTTTTGACAACCATTCCGTAAAAAACAATGGTACTTTCTGCAACAACTATGACCAATAGAACTATCTAGTTTGCATTACCATTGGCCAACCAATAAGAGGACCTTCTGAATATTGCACATATATAGTACTCATACACTCAGAATATATGATGTCATAGAAAACAGAAATATGAATGTTATGCAAGCAAATCAATCAAATCAGGGTTCTATTTTCTACTCCCTCCGTCCCATAATGTAAGACGTTTTTTGACACTAGTGTAGTGTTGAAAAACGTCTTACATTATGGGACGAGGGAGTATTATCTAATAAATAATTAGAGGAGGATGATATATTATATATACATATAGTACAAAGAAATTCTTTTAATTTTATTACTAGTAAAATTTCCACTATCCACATCAGTCGGAAGTGTTGGTGAATATCTACACATATAATGTACAATATTTACACATATACATGGACCATAGTTCCTAATGCCAAAATTGTTGCCATCAAGGGGAAGTGGACAATCTCATTTCTAAAGAGAGAATGAGATAGTGAGAACTGTCCTATTGTAGGACACTTGGACTATAGGTCCACATTTTTTTTTGACTCTAAAGGTTGCTTACAGGGAAAGTAGGTGTCATAATGAACTAGGCACACTACCGCGAGACATCTGGATTTTGTTCTCAACCAAGATTAGCAACTACTGAGCTCATCTACTCAAAAAGGTAATCTGAAAATTTATATAACTCATGCATAGATGACATAATCGAATCAAATAAATAACATTCAAGATTATGTTCTTAGTCAAAAAAAACAAAGTGGCGCATATTTGGACCGCCTAATGATATTTTTTAATTTGTTTACATTATGAAATGCACAAAAATCATAGATGGCATAGTCAAATCAATTAAATCGCAATGAGGATTAGACATTTTTTGTCAACCAGAAGACCAACATGGCTCATATTTGCACGCTCTCTGGTAAAATATTTATTTGATTCCATTTTTACCCCCAAAATTCACCAAATTGGTAGGAATTACCCATTTGTGAAAATCCTGAATTTATAAACCCATTTTAGGCATTTGTTCCACATTTTACCCTAATCAAAATTTTCCCCAAATGGTTTCTGACTAGGCATGCCACGTGGGTGGTTTTTTTTTAATTTCTCGCTAGTTTATTATATGTCCATTTTTTTCTTGACGTGCTTTTGGTTCAGTAGGATCGATCCCACCCATCAATTGGTAGAAAATCATAGAAGTGAAAATTTTGTTAGGGTGGGGTTTGAAACGAAGACATCAAGCATGGGCTGGGATCGTGCAAACCACCTAGGCTATCACATTCCTTGTTGATAGACATGATGCTTGATACTCACATTCCTGGGTAAAATGTGTCACAAATGTCTAAAAAGGGTAATTCCTATCAATTTGATGAATTTTTGTGGTACAAAATGGAATTAACTCTGAAATATTAATTACTTTAGTGTGCATGTGTAGTTATATACCCAAGCCGACTACATCTAAATTGTTAAAAAATTGTAGGTTCTTCTAAGGAAAGTGATTAAACTCTTCACAAGTTCAATTAAGTCACTATGCTCACCTTGGATTCTGCCACAGCTGACATCACATTGGATATTTGTGGACCCTGCAAATTTCTTATGTCTGAATTTATAGGTGATCCAAGTGACATATCCACTTGGGATTCCTCGGCCTTATATGTAATCGTTAAATTCACCTCATCCACCAATTTACCCTCCTCTCTTTCAAATAAATCTTTAGTTATGTCCTCAGTTATAAGATTCTCATTCACTTTGGTGCTCTGGACGATAAAATCACCAGTGTACTTATCTTGTGGTGCCTTGTCTAGTGGTTGCAATGTTATATTCACACTATACTTTGATTGTGGAGCCACAATGTCTTTATCTGGTTGTATACAGTATGGCAGGGGGCTCGTCGTCTGGATGTTGAATGCAATAAAAGCATTTCTTTCATTGGTTAGCTCAAGTGAGCATGATATCTGACTGTTGATCTCGAAAGGAAAGCGTAACTCGAGCGGCTCAATCCCAAGCATGTCATCCTCCGAGTAGGGGCTTATCTGCAAAAACAAAACAATATGCATTGCAACAATGAGAAGTACTTTTCCTGGAATCTCATAAGCTTTGTTTTCATTAAGGTGGTAACTTCTACGATTAAAATAGTAGGCAAGAGGTAATGGTTGTTTTTAAATTTTAATTAAAGCTTTGGATTAACACTGATGGAAATGAAGCACCAGGTCATGGTCATAGGCACACACTCTTGCATGTATACTATCACTTTTTTTTTCATATATGGGTGCTTAGCGGAAAGAATGCATCTACACTATGAGCACATATCTAAGAGTCCTCTCCTACAATGTAGGATCCACTTTCTTGGTTTGTTTCTCGTCTGCATGTACATTTATATGGGACTTCCCTAAGGAGCGTATCACATAGTCTTTACTTCCAGGTACTCTCTTCCAAACAACATAATGATATCTAATGAACAATGTAGGAACGATTGAAGTATTGCTGTTATTGAAGTTATGAGGAGCACATGAGCTTACCTGCCCTATTGTAGATTCGTTCGCATTGCTGATTTTCCTATCTGTGCTTTTCAGTTCATTGATAACACATATTATATCTGATATAAAAGGCCTCTTATAGGGGTCCTCTTCCTGGCAGAGTAGCCCAATCTCGATGAGTTTATTTATCTGTTGGTATCTGAGTGGTGTTTCTTTCCCTGATTTATGCAATCTGTGCCTCCATCTTCTAAGCACCTGCCATTTGACAAAGCTGATATTTAATGCTCGTGATTTGTATAACCATAGGGTAGACAAACCATGCCAACACAGTTCTGAAATCAAGACATCAGTTTTTTAGATCTCTTTTAAACTGTAGCACCATGAAAAATTCAATATGTCATCCAATAAGTAGGTGGGAGGGTAGTAAACGATGTTGCTTTTGTGATCAGGATGAAACAATACATCATCTTTTTCTACAATGCCCAATGGCTAAGTTATTGTGGCGGACCATTCACACACTTTCTTTAACGTATCTCCGACTCTCATGGTTTCACATTTATTTGGGACTTGGTTAACTGGGGTAGAGCCGAAGACTACGACACATATTCGAGTGGGGGTGTGTGCATTACTTTGGGCCATATGGAACGGTCAGAATGATGTTGCTTTTAACAGAGAAATCATTATCAATTTCTTGTAGAGGTTATCTTCAGAGTGTCTACTTGGATCTGTTTGTGGTCGTTAGTCGTTACTCGATGGATATTGGGTGAAACCGCTGGGTTACGGTCGAATGGAATAGTTACAACCGATTTAGATGGCGGTCCAACAATAGGATATGTGTCTACTCATCTTACCCTATTTTCGCCGGTTGTGGCAACGTTTTCGTTTAGTTTTGCCAGTTTGTCTGAGATATTATTACGAACCTGTACCTTTTTAATAATACGACTGTGTGGATCAAGAGATGCAAAGTCCGGGGGTATTCCTCCTTTTCGAAAAAAGAAATCCAATGCTTGCAATGCAAATTAAGTAGAAGTGCATTATGTTGAAATACAATCGTATAAGGATATATTTTACACATTAGAGATGTAATTGCTATTCCGCTTACAACACTTATGGGGTGCTCAATCACTATTTAGCTTATTTCCCCTTTGATTAAATTAACGGATTTTAAAGTCACTTGAAAGAGTATATTCGGTTGTTAACCAGGTTAGTCGACATTCTGTAATTAGGCACATATTAGACCTGTCACAAGATGAATAAAGTTACAAGGTTTTGGACTGGGGGTACCTCGTCTAGACTCTAGGAATACCCACTTTACATGAAACACGAGGGAGAAAAACAAGTGCACAAAACTGGTGCTTATTGTCTCGCATGCGGAATTTTGTGGATAGTCATCAAGCTAAATATCCATCAACATGCGACTATATTACCCTTCTTAACCAAAAGAGTATGTTTTTAACTTTGCATCGAGCCATAGTACAAAACCTTGTAACTGTATGCGACAGAAATATTTTGGCTATATCTGTAAAAGGAGGCCACCTACAATATAAAAAACACTTACATTATTACTGTCGGGAATACTCCTATGTCCTGTCACCAGTTCGATTATTATGATTCCCAAGCTATACACGTCATACTTGACTGACATTTTGCCTTTGTCTATGTATTCTGGAGCGGTGTATCCTCTGCATGAGAATACATTAATTACAGAACATGAAAAATGAACTGTAACGAAGGTAAAAAAAAGGTTTGTTGTTTTGGTAAATGCTTACGGTGATGAAACCCGGGTTGTACTTTTGGTTTGTGCATTTTCCTCCATTCTTGATAAACCAAAATCAGTTATTTTGGCTACCATATTATAATCTATTAGTATGTTCGCTGGCTTCAGATCCCTATGAATAATTTGCTTTTCCATATGAAGATACTGCAGACCATCGCATATTCCCTTTATTATTAAAAAGCGAGTGTCCCATTGAAGCCCTCTTAATTCATCTGCAGAAGAAGAAGGAACAAGAGCATGAGGTCTTTGAACATTTAGTTGTGCACTGTTAGACATAAAAAATGATTTAATTGTTAGCCAGTCCCTTATAATTTGTGGCCCTGCTATTGAAGAGTAGATGTTTAAAAGAGAGAGAAAAGTTTGACATCCAGAGTGTACCTGTAATATATTTTTCAAGACTTCCGTTGTTGATGTACTCAAAACAGAGTATTCTTTCTCTATCCTCTGCATAAATGTAATCTCTTGATCCTTCATTTTCGAATACTTTATGTTCTGTGTGAGAACAGAAGCCAAGAAACCGAACTATATTCTTATGGCTGACATGCAATAAGCTGTTAACCTCCCGACGAAATACATTCTCATCAATTGTATGGTTGCTCTTTATCCTCTTGACAGCAACTTCTCCATTTCGAAGGACACCCTGTTTAAACTTGTTGGATCACATTAGATATTATCTGAACACACAATGGAACAGTATGTGATGTAATTTGGCATGCATACAACTCAACTTTGGCAACATACCACCCCAAAGTATTTTGCTTGGCGGCATAGCACAGACACATAGCGGTAATTCGATAAAATTCTGCATTTATGTACTAAACAAAAATGAACATTTTTTTTGAGTAGTAGTAGTTTATTTTGCACTTATATCGAAACAAATGAAAAGTTTGATCAAGCATGTGAGACATTTAGGCTGTCTAAACAAAAAGGTCTCTGAAAAGTGAAGTTTACCTTGTATAAGGTTCCAAATCCGCCCGTACCAACTATTCGCTCTTGTGAGAAATTTCCGGTGATGCTCTGTAGAGCTGATAACTTTAGATCTGTTGGTTTGATGGTTCCCTCAAATATACGCTCCAACTCCAATACGCCATGTTCCGTGATTCCCACGTCCATCCTAAGTGGAGTACACGGGGCGCTTAATTCGACGTACTTACATAGTAAATCTAATACAATTCATGAACCATGAGAGACTAAGCTGCATCCAAACAACGAGTTGTGAACTTGTTTATGGAGATGTCCAAAGACTTGTTCAAACAACCTTGCATATTAATCTTAATGAAGATGCTGAGATGTGGGCAAAAAATTGATAAGAGTAAATTAGTCCAATCTGAACCTTAAACTCATAGTAGCTAGCGAACTAATCTTTCCCCAAGGTCTCTCTCTCAGACTCCCGAACGGATCCTATCCATTCAGGTTGACTTGGGTGTCGTTGTTGCTACTTATTTGTACAGGCTAAATCCACGGTTTGCAGTTTAGATCTCAACTTAGTTGGGCAAACCAAACAAAACCAAACCAACAAATTTTTGCAGAGAGAAGTGGATCTTGGAGAAGTAGTACCCAAGTACAACAGGAGCTAACAAAACAAAAACCAAAAAGACTCAGGATGGTCGACTTGTAAGTACCTGGTAGCAGTGCACCAGGCTGCAGGATGAAGAAGATATGGACTGTATGTATTCTGAAATGAGCAATGAAACGCCTGTGGTGTATGTACATACACCACGGCTGCTATAACAAAAACGGCTGTTTACCTGCCCTCTGAGTTTCCCTTGTTTCTTTATTATATATAACCTTTGGAAGACCCCCTGGACACAGCTCCCATGAATTTTTTTCCTGCATGGACTGCACCCCGATCGGGATGAAACTAATTTTTTCCATCTGACCCCCTGGCAAAAATATCTCAGGATTTGGCCCCTGTGTTCGGCGCCAATGGCAACGCACGACCTGCACAACTTGGGCGCCATTTTCAGTGGCGCCGATAATAATCACTACAACATCCTAGACATCAATCGGCATTCAAAAATGCCTTGGAAAGCTCTCTAAATGATTGGAACTTGCCTGCTGAATATTTGGTTCGCCGTGACTAGAATGTTATATAGGTATATCAAGAAGTGGAAGGTTGCCTGCTGAATATTCCATCCTCCTGCCCTGACTAAGAAAAACGTAACTGACATTTCAAGGCGTTTTCCGCCCGGAATGCCTCCAAAATAGCCTTCTGTTTATAACGCGTTTTCTTATAACGCCTCTAATCAAGCCAATCCAAGGCATTGTTTTAAACGCCTTCGGTTTTTTGTCTTATATAAAATAAAAAATAAGACCAACTTGTAATCTCAACCATTTCAATATAGCTGGCATGAAGTCGTCGTTTTATGGCACTAGCTGCTGATTAATTATATCTGAATCTGATGATAGCTTAACCAAGCGTGTTGGCGACGCTATGTTAAACTACCACACTACCTACCGATCAATATCGAGGACCCGCATGTGACAGTGACGGTGCATACTTAGCTCATGTTTTTATTTCTTTGATGCAGGACTCCCCAAGTGTTGTTAAACTCCTAAATTTGGTTGAATTATTCAGGCCTGCCCACTTGTTCTTGAAATATTCTAGAAAAATGATGATAAATCGTATGTGCGGCTGCAACCTAGCGGTTTCTTTTTCTTTCACCTAGAAAGGCGACTTTATTCCCTCTATCTGCCGCCGGCGAGGCCAGTGGTTCCTTCCCTCTTCTTCCACCGCTCTGGCAACGGGAGAGGGCGGGAACCCCTATCATGTGCTTCTGGTATGGAGATAGTAGGGTAGTGGTTCCCGGAGTTGTCGTCATGGTGGGGGTGGCGGTGGCGGTGTGGACTAAAGTTGTTGGTGGTTCTCTGTCATCACAGTGAGGCATTTGGCAGAGTTGGCGAACTGTCGGCTTTAGGTGCTCTTGGATCCTTCGATATGGTGAGCTTTGGTGCTCCGATCAAAGCGCTGGATCGGCAGGCGCATGTTTGTCGTCTCTGGATCTTTCCAAGTTCTAATCCTCAACGGTGGTGGCGACGTCTCTTCCCGTTCGCATGATGTGCCATTCGATTCAAGGTCAGGCCAACTACGAGGAAGCGGCGACAGTGCACATGCGTCTCGCATTGATAGATGAGGTTGTTGGGTGCCCTTTGGACCCGGTTGTAATTTCTGGTTTCTTTGGGATGATTTGTACTACTGCTAGTCTTTGTTATCAGATCTGGGGGCCCTTCGCAAAAAAAACATATGTTGAGCCGATATCACCCGCGGCTCAAAGATTGATATATTGCTTTCGTCAACTCAAGTAGAAGAGTGCTTCTTTGAGCAGTGGATGCTCATCAAGGAGGGTCGCCGGATCTGCACTACGCAAGGGCCGCCGCGACCGGGGGCCGCTGGATCTGCGCTGCGCGGCATTGGGGCGGTCAACGTTGGCAGCGCTGGGCATCTCCTTTGCGTAGGTGGCGGCGTGGTATCTCTCAACGGATCCGGACGAGTTGGTGGTGCTCGGGTCGGATCCAGGCGCGTGGGGGTGCTTGGGGCTCACCGGCCAAAATGCGATAGGCGATGTCCAGGGGTTGGAGCTCCGGTGAACTCTAGCGGCTGCAGGGGCGAGGCTTACCGGGTGGCTGGACAAAGTCCAAGGACACGGGCGGCCTTGGCGGCCTGGTGAAGGAATGTTGGGGTGAAAATTAACTCAACTCAAAATTTCCTTTTGAGAGGAATTTCAGTTTTGGGTAGATCTGAGGCATCAGTTCGGTTTTTGGGTTCCACAGGACGTGTATGACCTCAGATGTAGACGTCCCCAAATGAACATTTAACTGTTTTGACGGAACCAGCAACTTTCATGTTGAACATTTTTCAATTTAGGACCTTCTTGAGGGTTAAATCGCTCACGCAATATAGGCGATAACTCATGCTACCCATAAGACATCGGTCATATGGGTGTCTAGTCCCGGCTGAAACTTTTCATTAGTGGTCAAGACACATTGTATTGGCTTTAACCTTTGCATACGATTTTGGACTGAGATGATTCAAATATCAAAACTGATTGCCTCGACAAGACCAAAATATTCACATCGGAGGTCGTCTTGTGAATGTAATCAGTCGAACATAACTCAATGTACAGTCCCGACCCCCGAGATGAGATCGGATGGCGATGACCTGAAAATCAAAGTTGTTCATTTCAATGATACGGAGATTTTAGAAGCCATCTTAATAATGTGTTTTTACCGAAAAAGGGTTTCCCCCCGCTTTGGTATTGCAAAGCAACCAACACCGATTACATAGATCGCTGGAGCGAGCAGCACAACCAGCCCAAAAGAAAAAGAAGAAGAAACAAATGCCAACAACGGCAGCTCAACAAAGCGCGGATGACCCACTACCGCTGCGCCCACCGAAGACAAACCACCGTAGCCCGAGGCTTCGATCCGCCGCGTACCAAGCAGCATCCCCAAGAAGGAATGCGATGCCGACGACGCTGCTGCCCGGACGGGTCCTAGGGTTTCCCCCGGCATGCGGAGGGAGCTGGAGGATGGATAACAACGACGCCCTCCAGGAAGGAATGGTGGCACCCGCAGGCGTCACCGCATCAGAGCCGAAGACCGGCAAGGATTTCTCCCATACTCCAAACCCCGCCGCCCGACCGAACCGGAGCCGACCAGCCAAACCTCCGCCCACCACCTTGCGCCATCTCGGTTGCACCACCACCCACGCGCCTCACTGCGAACACCACCACGAGGCCAAGAGACCCGAAGAGAAACGCCAAACCACGGAGACAGCGGCACCGCTACCGAGCAGGAGGGACCCACCTCCCCCGCAAACGTGCGGGAGTCCCGAGCCCCCAGCACCGTCGCGGTCGCCGTCCGAACGCGGCAGCAGGGCACACCAGGCCACCCCTAGCCCGGTCGGGCCCAGACAGGCCCGCAAAGCCCCACCGGCCACACTGCAGCAATTCGGTGTCCGCGTCGCCAGCCCGCAGCCGCTCGCCGCCACACCCCGGCCTCCTGGAGGTCGCGCCGCAGGCTCACCCCTCCGCCGGCCCGCCCGGGCCCAGATGGGGCCCGAAGGGCCCAGATCTGGGCCGAGCTGGCACCGCCAGGACGCGCCGCCGCGCTACCCCGCCGCCAACGGCGACGCCGCCGTCTAGCCATCCGCCCGCATAGCGCCAAGACCCCGCCGCCGCCTAGGGACACCCCCCAGCCCGCTCCATCCCGCGCCAGAGGAAGCCGAGGGGGAAAGCGAGGGGGCCGCCGCCGCCAGCGTCGCCCGGGCCAGGCCCGGCGGCGAGCGCCGCCGACGGCGGCGGGGAGGGAAGGAGGAGGGAGGGGCGCTGGAGAAGGAGAACGGGGCGCGGCCGGTTGCCCGCGGGGGCGACGCGGTCGCGAGAGCCCGAGAGGGAGTCTAAGTTCTAATAATGTGTTTTTTCGCGGAAGGTCAACAACACAAAAACTACAATTTCGTCCATGGCCTCTCAGTTTTGTCTTGTATCAGTCATTCAGTTGCATATCTTAAACAGTGAAGCTGATTACAGTTTACAAACCAGTATAACAGTAAATTGCAGTTCGTGTTGGTGCTTTCGCTCCAGGTCATCTACTAACAATGTTACAAAGGCATTTCGTATGCGACCAAGCTAGAATGACACAGATAGAAGTTCCATCTTAGGTAGAAAATTAAGGATTTTAATTTTGCAGGATCAAATGTCATAAGCTGACAAAGGTACATGCTTGGTATCAGTTGTTTGGATCAAACGTCAGCCAGTCCAGTCGATACTTCAGTTTGAACGTGAGATGAGCGATGCAGAAACATCATTATTGCTTACTGTGTTTTCGAGGCACCGGACTTTCTATGCTGCTAGAGAATATCCATCATTGTCCTCCTCTAGTAGCAGAACTAGTTGTGGAAAAGTATAGGATGGATGAATATTGTTGTTGTATTGACCTGACCCTTGTGTAGGGTATATATAGGAGTACAAGAGGGGTAGAGACTTGGAGTACAAGACAAGTTACATGTGGTTTAAACTAATTCTATCTCTATCTCTTTATCTCTAACTTAAACCCAATTATATTTCTAACATTCCCCCTCAGTCGCAGCGGGAGTGAAGCGGACGAGTACGACTGAATTTGAAGTCTTGTGCTTTCGTCGTCTTCTCCGTTGCGCCATCATCAACTGCGTCTCTGATGGGTTGGCACCTAGGGCGGTGACTGCGTCCCCTTCTGGTGCCTTCATGCCTTCTCCTCTATTCTCTCCCGCAGTCACAGCGGGAGTGGCGTGGACGCTAGTGACGACGCGGACGCTGTTGACTGGAGTTGTTGCCGATGAGTTGCTGTAGACGTAGCCGTGTGGTCGATGTCGAGGTAGCCGGTCAGGGTGATGTAGCCGTGGTCGATGGTGTGGTCGTCGTGGATGATGAAACCGCACAAAGCCGGAGGCGCAAAAAAAAGCGCTATGACGGGGCTGCATACGTGGACGATGCACCTTGCGGATGTCAGAGGGTGCCGTCGGTGATGAGTCCGCCGGTTTTGCCAAGACCGGAGGAAGCCCATCGAGCACACATCGGTTTTGCCAGAACCATGCCGTGTGGGGCCGTCACTGTAGTGACGCCGTGTCGATGCAGTCGTGCCGTCGTGGATGACGCGGTCGATGCCGTCGTCGTGACGCGGTCATTGCCATCGTCGAGGTCGCATCTTGCAGAAAAGTCTGTCAGAGGACGTTAGGTGTCCATCTTGTGGACAAGGCGGCGGCAGTGTGTTGATGATTATGGTGATGAAGACCACGTTGATGACGACCTTGGCGGTGATGTGTCGGCAATGGTGCTGCAGTGGCGTGTCGACGATGATGTCGCTTGAAGGCGTCCCTTCGCGGTGACGAAGTGTCGATGTCAATGCCGTGTTGAAGAAGTATGTGACCAGTGGCCCGGCGTAGTCGTACAACTTATGTAGTTCGGCTGGGGGAGGTGTCGGTGTAGTTGCAGATCGGTGGCTTGATGCACGTTCGCTGCATCGGCTCGGTGTAGACGGTCCGCCGTGTGCGTGGTGCGGAATCTCGCTCGGTGTAGTTTGCCAGTCGGTGAAGATCGCTGTTGGCGTAGTCCCGAACAGTGGAAGTTGATGTAGCTACGATCAGCTAGTGTACGCCCGGATCGAAGCAGCCACATGTGTTTCCGTAGTCCAGCGCCGCCGTGTACGTCAATGTGATGTCGAAGCCCTACCCGCGGAGCACAGCGGCGCGTGGCGGGCGCTGGCGGTCGACGCTGCAGAAGGGCCGTGGCTGGGTTCCGTGGCTCATGCCATGCACGTACCCATGTTCATCATGGCGAGTGTTGCCACGCACGTATGCATGTGAAACGGCCATGTTCTTGCGGCTCGATGCGTGCATGGGCTATGGACTCGATGAAGTTGCCGGCGCTTGGCGATGAAGTTATGCTTGGTGCTCGCGGGAAGAAGTTGCTGATGATGCGTGGTTGCTCGGGATGCGATGCAGATCGTGAGAGTAGCCGCTTGATGCAGGCCTGCGCGCCGGAACGGCGCCCGTGCATGTGCGAGGAGTCCCTGGCCTGAAGTCGATGCCCGTGTGTGACGCTGGCGGAGACGCATCAGTGGTGTGGCGATGAAGTTTGTAGCCACGGCTTCCGGGGTGATGGAGTCCGCGTGAACCGGCGAGGGAGGAGCATGCCGCACATGCCGGAGGCGTCGCCTCCATGCGCGGGGTTCCGCATGCATCCATCGTGCGTGGTGAAGACCCAGGTCGATGCAGCTGGACGTGTCGAATCGCCGCCGCTGCTCCCCAGATCTCGCTATCTCGCGCAGTAGATCTTCTTTTGCCCAGCGCCATCCCTTCGGGGCCGCGCCGTCGGCTATTGTTGCCTGGGTAGATCGACGCTGAAGTGCACGTCGATGTCTCGCGCGTACTGTCAGCTGCCCGCTGGAGTGGGAGGGGCGCCGAAGGCGCCGATTTCTTCTGCAGTTCTCACGAGTTATGGAATCTAGGATAGTCGGATTTATTTATTTTTGACAGAAAGACTGTAGGGAAACCCCCTACAGTATAATTGGTGTAACAAACCCAACTTGCAAGTATCATGGCTTGAACCTGGGTGGGTGGGAAGGCATCAGTCCCTTCCCACCACTAGGCTATGCCTTAGTCTGCGGATAGTCGGATTTATTTGGTGGCTAAAAGAAATAAATCTAAGGAATTTCGAAAATTGGATCTATCTAGTGGAACCGATCTGATCTTTGCTCGACCGGGTGCCGCGCCCCCGGGGAGAGGAGATTAATCTCCCCGGTGGCGGCGCGCTGCGGAAGTGTGGTGGAAGGTTCCTAGGATCGGCGTCGTGAGACAAACCGCTCTAATACCATGTGGAAAAGTATAGGATGGATGAATATTGTTTTTGTATTGACCTGACCCTTGTGTAGGGTATATATAGGAGTACAAGAGGGGTAGAGACTTGGAGTACAAGACAAGTTACATGTGGTTTAAACTAATTCTATCTCTATCTCTTTATCTCTAACTTAAACCCAATTATATTTCTAACATTCCCCCTCAGTCGCAGCGGGAGTGAAGCGGACGAGTACGACTGAATTTGAAGTCTTGTGCTTTCATCGTCTTCTCCGTTGCGCCATCATCAACTGCGTCTCTGATGGGTTGGCACCTAGGGCGGTGACTGCGTCCCCTTCTGGTGCCTTCATGCCTTCTCCTCTATTCTCTCCCGCAGTCACAGCGGGAGTGGCGTGGACGCTAGTGACGACGCGGACGCTGTTGACTGGAGTTGTTGCCGATGAGTTGCTGTAGACGTAGCCGTGTGATCGATGTCGAGGTAGCCGGTCAGGATGATGTAGCCGTGGTCGATGGTGTGGTCGTCGTGGATGATGAAACCGCACAAAGCCGGAGGCGCAAAAAAAAGCGCTATGACGGGGCTGCATACGTGGACGATGCACCTTGCGGATGTCAGAGGGTGCCGTCGGTGATGAGTCCGCCGGTTTTGCCAAGACCGGAGGAAGCCCATCGAGCACACATCGGTTTTGCCAGAACCATGCCGTGTGGGGCCGTCACTGTAGTGACGCCGTGTCGATGCAGTCGTGCCGTCGTGGATGACGCGGTCGATGCCGTCGTCGTGACGCGGTCATTGCCATCGTCGAGGTCGCATCTTGCAGAAAAGTCTGTCAGAGGACGTTAGGTGTCCATCTTGTGGACAAGGCGGCGGCAGTGTGTTGATGATTATGGTGATGAAGACCACGTTGATGACGACCTTGGCGGTGATGTGTCGGCAATGGTGCTGCAGTGGCGTGTCGACGATGATGTCGCTTGAAGGCGTCCCTTCGCGGTGACGAAGTGTCGATGTCAATGCCGTGTTGAAGAAGTATGTGACCAGTGGCCCGGCGTAGTCGTACAACTT
>NC_041385.1:840079372-840086301 GCF_002162155.2 Triticum dicoccoides
GTCAGGGGTCGCTGACAGTGCTACGTTGAGACACTTTCTACTGCAATACCTACATGAATATGCTACACTACCATGTATATTTTGCAGGCCATCATTTAACACAATAAAGAGACCCCAAAAAATGACCGGAACCTAGGGAAACGTTCCGTGTCAACATGCGGTGGGATGGTATAAGTAGACGGGTCACCTACTCCCCATTCCAACACGGCTTCTGCCATCCTGGTTTCTCTCGAACGAAAGATGGCCTCCAACAATGGTGCTGATAGCTCAAGCCGTGGTCGCCGTCCATACCGTCTGCTTCGGATAAGAGCCTCGTCATCATCACCTTCTCCGCCACAGTGCAGACGTGCGCAAGTCGTCGCTAGCTCTGTGAACGCCGTCGATGTCCCTACCTTGCACTCGCCAGCAACTCATCGCCATCGCCATCGCCGTCGCCTCCACGTCCATTGCCAGGTAATCATATGTGCATGCGTTAACGACTCCTCTGTTGTGTACGTAACGTACACACTTTAGTTTACATGCATGCATGAACGAACATTCTTTTGTACCATCGGCCGAGATGCTAAGTTCGTTACGCGCGCGTGCAGGTGTGGCTGTGGACACTGGTGGAAAAACAGGCTTCCGTCCAGCCCCATAAGTCGCGAAGCTGTAGGAACCGCGACTAATGGGACCTTTAGTCGTGGTTCTGGAGGTGAACCGCGACCATAGGCCTGGGCCCAGGGCGCTCGGTGGCCAGCTGGCGCACGTGAGGGTCTTTAGTCGCGGTTGGCCAGGACAACCGCGACTAAAGGCCTTCGGGCACCTTTAGTCACGGTTTGCCAGGCCAACCGCAACTAAAGCCCCTCCCCTATATATACCCATCCAGCAGCCAACACTTAGCCATTTGGAGCCATTCTCTTCACAAGTGGGTGTAGGTTTGCTTTTGGTTCCTCTTATGCACATAAGGTGTTTGATGAAATGCCCCAAGAGCATGAAACAAACATGACATGAAGTGTTGGAGCCACACTCCTCGATCGCGGTTAGCAACTTGATGAACCTTTGATGTGTCATTGATAAAATATGCATGTGTGTAGTTCATTGTTTAATTTATATTGTTTGTAGCTAGTTAGTTTAACAAATGCATGATGGTTAATTATATATTTTATATTATAATAATGCAGATGAATCGGCAATGGATGTACGGTAACCGACTCTCCGGCGAGTTCACTACGGGTTTGAAAGATTTCCTCGTAGTGGCTAATGCGAACAAGCAGGGGGGTTTTGTTATCTGTCCATGTGTTATCTGTAAGAATCAGAAGGGTTACTCTTCCTTAAGAGATGTTCACATGCATCTGCTTCGGCACGGTTTCATGCCAAGCTATAATTGTTGGACCAAGCATGGAGAAAGAGGGGTTATAATGGAAGAAGATGAAGAAGGGGATGATTTCATCGATGAAAGCTATCTTGCTCATTTCGGTGATACTTTCATGGAGGATGCTGAAGGTGAAGGGGAAGGTGAAGAAGAGGCACGTGATGATCCCGTTGATGATCTTGGTCGGACCATTGCTGATGCACGGAGACGCTGCGAAACTGAAAAGGAGAGGGAGAATTTGGATCGCATGTTAGAGGATCACAGAAAGGCGCTGTACCCCGGATGCGATGATGGTCTGAAAAAGCTGGGCTGCACACTGGATTTGCTGAAATGGAAGGCAGAGGCAGGTGTAGCTGACTCGGCATTTGAAAACTTGCTGAAAATGTTGAAGAATATGTTTCCAAAGGATAACGAGTTTCCCGCCAGTACGTACGAAGCAAAGAAGGTTGTCTGCCCTCTAGGTTTAGAGGTTCTGAAGATACATGCATGCATCAACGACTGCATCCTCTACCGCGGTGAATACGAGAATTTGAATGAATGCCCGGTATGCACTGCATTGCGTTATAAGATCAGAGGCGATGACCCTGGTGACGATGTTGAGGGCCAGAAACCCAGGAAGAGGGTTCCCGCCAAGGTAATGTGGTATGCTCCTATAATACCACGGTTGAAACGTCTGTTCAGGAACAAAGAGCATGCCAAGTTGTTGCGATGGCACAAAGAGGACCGTAAGTCGGACGGGGAGTTGAGACACACCGCAGATGGAACGCAATGGAGAAAGATCGACAGATGGTTCAAAGATTTTGCAGCTGACGCAAGGAACATAAGATTTGCTCTAAGTACGGATGGCATGAATCCTTTTGGCGAGCAGAGCTCCAGCCATAGCACCTGGCCCGTGACTCTATGCATCTACAACCTTCCTCCTTGGTTGTGCATGAAGCGGAAGTTCATTATGATGCCAGTGCTCATCCAAGGTCTGAAGCAACCCGGCAACGACATCGATGTGTACCTAAGGCCATTAGTTGATGAACTTTTACAGCTGTGGGGTGGTGTCCGTGTGTGGGATGAGCACAAACAAGAGGAATTTGACCTACGAGCGTTGCTTTTCGTAACCATCAACGATTGGCCTGCTCTTAGTAACCTTTCGGGACTGTCAAATAAGGGATACAATGCATGCACGCACTGCTTACATGAGACTGAAAGTGTACATTTGCCAAATTGTAAGAAGAACGTGTACCTTGGGCATCGTCGATTTCTTCCGAAAATTCATCCAGTAAGAAAGAAAGGCAAGCATTACAACGGCAAGGCAGATCACCGGCCGAAGCCTCCGGAACGCACTGGTGCTGAGGTATTTGATATGGTCAAGGATTTGAAAGTCATCTTTGGAAAGGGTCCTGGCGGACAATCAGTTCCGAAGGGAGCTGACGGGCACGCAGCCATGTGGAAGAAGAAATCTATATTCTGGGAGCTAGAATATTGGAAAGTCCTAGATGTCCGCTCTGCAATCGACGTGATGCACGTTACGAAGAATATTTGCGTGAACCTCCTAAGCTTCTTGGGCGTGTATGGGAAGACAAATGATACAAAGGAAGCACGGCAGGACCAGCAACGTTTGAAAGACCCTGATGACCGGCATCCGGAATGGTTTCAAGGTCGTGCCAGCTACGCTCTGACCAAAGAAGAGAAGGTCATCTTTTTTGAATGCCTGAGCAGTATGAAGGTCCCATCTGGATTCTCGTCCAATATAAAGGGAATAATAAACATGGCGGAGAAAAAGTTCCAAAATCTGAAGTCTCACGACTGCCACGTGATTATGACGCAATTGCTTCCGATTGCTTTGAGGGGGCTCCTGCCGGAAAATGTTCGAGTAGCCATTGTGAAGCTATGTGCATTCCTCAATGCAATCTCTCAGAAGGTAATCAATCCAGAAGATCTACCACGGTTACAGAACGATGTGATCCAATGTCTTGTCAGTTTCGAGTTGGTGTTCCCGCCATCCTTCTTCAATATTATGACGCACCTCTTGGTTCACCTAGTCGAAGAGATTTTCATTCTCGGTCCTGTATTTCTACACAATATGTTCCCCTTCGAGAGGTTCATGGGAGTATTAAAGAAATATGTTCGTAACCGTGCTAGGACAGAAGGAAGCATCGCCAAGGGCTATGGAAATGAGGAGGTAATTGAGTTTTGTGTTGACTTTGTTCCTGACCTTAAGCCGATTGGTCTTCCTCGATCGCGGCACGAGGGGAGACTAAGTGGAAAAGGCACGATCGGAAGGAAATCAACGATATGTATGGACGGCCATTCTCTGACTGAAGCACACCACACTGTACTGACCAATTCCAGCTTGGTGGCTCCGTACTTTGAGAAACACAAGAATATTTTACGCTCGGACAACCCGGGGAAGCCTGAATCCTGGATTAGGAAGGCCCACATGGAGACTTTCGGCAGTTGGTTGAGAAAATATTTAATGAATGACAATGATGTTGTAGATCAGCTGTACATGTTGGCCAAGACACCATCTTCGACTATAACGACTTTCCAAGGGTACGAGATAAATGGGAATACATTTTACACGATCGCCCAAGATAAAAAGAGCACCAACCAAAACAGTGGTGTCCGCTTTGATGAGGATGCTCCATGGATACGGCACAATCGTAAGCAAGCAGGGACACAAGGGAAGAAATGATGTGTAATAATTTATTGTACCAAACTTTGTTGAATGGATCATGTGAATTATATTACCCGTGATGTGTTTGGTGTCCATTTTCGAATGATACATGAAATTTGGAGTGATGTAGTCCATGACGCTCCATGGATACCAAAGTTTGACGACCGGCCTCTGGTATATTATTTGATATATTATTTGTATTTTTAGAATTTTGAATTGAATTAGTTTTATTTTTCTGAATTTTTTGATATATTATTTGTATTTTTAACATTTTTTGACGCGCGGTGTTTTTTTAGGGATCGAGAGGGGACGGCGAGGGTTATAAATGTGTTGTCCTCGCCTCCCCTCTCCGTGACGCCGTCGTCTGCCGCCCCGTCTCGCGCTCTACCGCGACACCCTCTCCCACCCCTTCCTCGCCCCCTCCTTTTGCCACCGCCCTTTCGCCACCGCCACCGCCACCGCCCCCCTTCTTCACTTAATTAATTTGTTTTTACTACATGTTTTCAGGACTGATATAATGGCGGACGATAGAGCTGACCCGATTATGGACAACTATGATCCGGACGGTGAAGCACATATGTTCGGCATCATAAACGGCGATATTCTATATGTGCCGACCGGAGAAGAAGAAGATGATATCTCTTCTTATCTGAACCTTGACGGTGAAGATGAAGGGCGCCGTCAGCAAGATGATGCCGAACAAACGTCGATAAATGACGATCTTCAAATGGAAGTAGCAACCACCTCCGGCGCCGAGGTATATATATACATTGAGCCTCTGGTGATACAAACTAACTGATTTGAATAAATATGTGTGTACTAACGCGCGCGACTCTTTCTTATTTTATCCCTCGGCCGGATCGTCGAAACAATCGAGTACGTCGTCAAAGCGTGGCGCAACCAAGACGATGAAACAAGGAGAAACATGCACCATCGAGGTTGTCGACAGTGCAACCGGCAGGCCACTGGAGCCCCGCAAGAACGCCACCAAGTTTGTCAGCCAATGCGGAGCCATTGTTAGAGACAACGTCTCGATCACCATCCAGGAGTGGAATGAGCCAAAGAAGGCACGAATTGATGGTTTCACTTTTGTCGATAAGAGAACAAAAAAAGATTGCTTCAAGAAGCTTATGGAACATTTCGTTCTACCTCCGGAATACAACAAATTCGATGAGGAGGGTAACAAGATTGAGGAAAACAAGGAGAGGAGGAGGCTAGTCAAACAGTTCGCTCTTCATAAGATGGCCGACGCATTCCGGAAATTCAAGCAAAATCTAGTCCATGACTTTGTCAAGCAGAACAAGACTCCGGATTTCAAAGGACAATATGAGAAACTGAAACATGATTGGCCAGAATTTGTGAAGCAAAAGAAATCGGAGCAGTTCATTCAAATATCGAAAAAAAATAAGGAAAATGCGGCTAAGAAGGAGTACAATCATGTTATGGGGCCAGGAGGGTATCGCATTTGGGTGCCTAGGTTGGAGAAGATGGAGAACGAGCTGACGGCGCGAGGAATCCGTCCAGGTACGGAGGGATGGGACCCAAGGGCCAAAAGCTGGTGGTACGGGCATGGGGGAACGCTGAACCCGGAGACAGGGGAGTGTGTTTACCGGGCCAAATTAATTAAACCCACCCAAGCCCTTATTAATGCAATGAGGGATGCTCAACAGGGGAAGATCAAGTTCAACAGAGAGAACGACGCGCTGACAAAAGCCCTCGGGAATCCTGAACACGGAGGACGTGTACGAGGCATGGGGCACATTCCGTGGAAAATAGGGTTCCCCCAGAACGATGACCCGTACGGTTACAGAAGCCGTAAGAGAAAGATGGATCGGGAAGCAGATGTTGTGGCGCGGTTGGCATCGGAAATGGATGTGATGAAGAAAACCATGAGTGTACTAGTAGCCGAAAGAGATGCAGCTCGGGTGCAGCATGAAGATCATCCAGCGGATCTCGGAAGCCAGCAGCGGAGAAGCAGCGTGGCTTCCACGGAGGCCCCACCGGCTGGTGCAGATGCACCGACGATCGAAATTACTGCACCGGAGCCTCTGGTGGTCGAAATTACTGCACCGGAGCCTCTGGTGGTCGAAATTACTTCACCGGAGCCTCCTCGCTACCCCGTGGACGATATAAAGGAGATGAAAGAATGTCATCTGTATTATCCTATCGGGAACATGTCCATGAAGGTAGCCATCGGCAGTGCTTTACCATGTTTACCTGGAGCACTCCAGCACAACAACCCCATTCAAGATGGCTCTGCTCGTGTCACGGTGGAGGACATAGTCCAAGGGTTTGAGGACCTGGAGATTGACATTGCTACACCTGAAGGGGAGAAAAGACTTGGAGATGTCAAGCGCCATTTCATTCTATGGCAAAAGAAGTTTATCAAGTTTCCAGGCGAGGCGCCAAGGACAACAAGTCCACCCCCCTACGGTGGTGGTGGTGGCGGTGGCGGCGGCGGTGGTGGTGGTGGTGGTGGTGGTGGCGGTTCACCTACACCTCCGTCACGTCAGCCGACGCCGCCCCCCAGTCCACAACGTCCGGCGGGTGATCAGCCGCCGCCCCCCAGTCCTCGTCCGGCGGGTGATCAGACGCCGCCCCCCAATCCACCTCCGGCAAAGAAGCAGAAGCAGTCCTGGATTATTAACCCGGACCCTTATGTACCTAAGACCACAAAGGTACCGGAGCCATCACTGAAGCCTCTCCCCACAAGGCCTTGGGAACGTAGTGCCGAGGAAGTCGACGCGGCCGCGGCTGCTGATTTGGAGAAATGGAAGGCGGACTGCAAGAAGAAAAGAGAGCCCGAGCCCAAGCCAGTATTTTCTGATGAGCAAAAGAAGTGGGCTAAGTCATTTTTGAGCACACCGTCCCAAGCCGCGAAGAATCTGCCTAACGACTATGCACGTGAAC
>NC_041385.1:840086311-840087477 GCF_002162155.2 Triticum dicoccoides
TCTACCACGGTTACAGAACGATGTGATCCAATGTCTTGTCAGTTTCGAGTTGGTGTTCCCGCCATCCTTCTTCAATATTATGACGCACCTCCTGGTTCACCTAGTCGAAGAGATTTTCGTTCTCGGTCCTGTATTTCTACACAATATGTTCCCCTTCGAGAGGTTCATGGGAGTATTAAAGAAATATGTTCGTAACCGTGCTAGGCCAGAAGGAAGCATCGCCAAGGGCTATGGAAATGAGGAGGTAATTGAGTTTTGTGTTGACTTTGTTCCTGACCTTAAGCCGATTGGTCTTCCTCGATCGCGGCACGAGGGGAGACTAAGTGGAAAAGGCACGATCGAAAGGAAATCAACGATATGTATGGACGGCCATTCTCTGACTGAAGCACACCACACTGTACTGACCAATTCCAGCTTGGTGGCTCCGTACTTTGAGAAACACAAGAATATTTTACGTTCTGACAACCCGGGGAAGCCTGAATCCTGGATTAGGAAGGCCCACATGGAGACTTTCGGCAGTTGGTTGAGAAAACATTTAATGAATGACAATGATGTTGTAGATCAGCTATACATGTTGGCCAAGACACCATCTTCGACTATAACGACTTTCCAAGGGTACGAGATAAATGGGAATACATTTTACACGATCGCCCAAGATAAAAAGAGCACCAACCAAAACAGTGGTGTCCGCTTTGATGCAGAAACCAAGAATGGGCAAGAGGTCACATATTATGGTTACATAGAGGAGATATGGGAACTTGACTATGGACCCTCCTTTAAGGTCCCTTTGTTCCGGTGCAAATGGTTCAAGCTAACAGGAGGTGGGGTAAAGGTGGACCAGCAATACGGAATGACAATGGTGGATTTCAACAATCTTGGTTACCTTGACGAACCATTCGTCCTAGCGAAAGATGTCGCTCAGGTTTTCTATGTGAAGGACATGAGTAGCAAACCGAGGAAACGGAAAGATAAGAAAACGATCAGTACATCATGCGATGATCCAAAGCGCCACATTGTTCTTTCAGGGAAAAGAAACATCGTGGGAGTGGAGGACAAGACAGACATGTCAGAAGATTATAATATGTTTGCTGAAATTCCGCCCTTCAAAGTGAACACCGACCCAAGCATTAAGTTAAATGATGAGGATGCTCCATGGATACGGCACA
>NC_041385.1:840087866-840099515 GCF_002162155.2 Triticum dicoccoides
CGGCCGGCCTCGGTACTGCCGCCTCGCTCGCCCGCCCTCAACGCCGCCGACCGGCCTCCCTCGCCGCCCCCAGCATGTTCATCAATTTTTGGAAAAAGTTCACAAATTTTGGAAAAGTTCACAGAATGAAAAGGTTCACAAATTTGAAGAAATATAACGATTTTGGAAAAAGGTTCATCAATTTTGAAGAAAAGTTACCAAATTATAAAAAGTTCATCAATTTTTTAAAAAGTTCACAGAATGAAAAACAATTCTTCAATTTTTAAAAATGGTTCAGGAATTACAAAAAAAGTTCTTCAATTTTAAAAATGTTCACAAATTTGAAAAGTTGATCAGCCATGAAAAAAGATCATAAATTTTGGAAATAAAAGTTCATCAAGTTTGACATAAATTTGATTTTCTTTCGAAATGTACATCGATTTTTTAAAAAAAGTTCAGGATTTTGAAAAAAAGTTCACGTGTTTTAGAAAAAGAAGTGTCTGGAATCGGAAAAAGTTCACAGCTTGAAATAGTTTGTCAATTTAAGGGAAGTTCAAAAAATTTAGAATTTTATAAGAAAATTTGATGAAATTTGAAAGAGAAATAAAATCAAAAAATACATATAAAGTGAAAAAACAAAAAACAACAGAAAACCGGCCAAAGAAAAACAAAAAAATAAAATAGAGGGGGCGGCGAGGGGGCGGCGAGGGGGGCGGCGATGCGCGCGGTGTTTTTTTTGGGATCGAGAGGGGGCGGCGAGGGTTATACATGTGTGTTGTCCTCGCCTCCCTCTCCGTGACGCCGTCGTCTGCCGCCCCGTCTCGCGCTCTATCGCGACACCCTCTCCCACCCCTTCCTCGCCCCCTCCTTTTGCCACCGCCCTTTCGCCACCGCCCACCGCCCCCCTTCTTTACTTAATTAATTTGTTTTTACTACATGTTTTCAGGACTGACATAATGGCGGACGATAGAGCTGACCCGATTATGGACAACTATGATCCGGACGGTGAAGCACATATGTTCGGCATCATAAACGGCGATATTCTATATGTGCCGACCGGAGAAGAAGAAGATGATATCTCTTCTTATCTGAACCTTGACGGTGAAGATGAAGGGCGCCGTCAGCAAGATGATGCCGAACAAACGTCGATAAACGACGATCTTCAAATGGAAGTAGCAACCACCTCCGGCGCCGAGGTATATATATACATTGAGCCTCTGGTGATACAAACTAACTGATTTGAATAAATATGTGTGTACTAACGCGCGCGACTCTTTCTTATTTTAGCCCTCGGCCGGATCGTCGAAACAATCGAGTACGTCGTCAAAGCGTGGCGCAACCAAGACGATGAAACAAGGAGAAACATGCACCATCGAGGTTGTCGACAGTGCAACCGGCAGGCCGCTGGAGCCCCGCAAGAACGCCACCAAGTTTGTCAGCCAATGCGGAGCCATTGTTAGAGACAACGTCTCGATCACCGTCCAGGAGTGGAGTGAGCCAAAGAAGGCACGAATTGATGGTTTCACTTTTTTCGATAAGAGAACAAAAAAAGATTGCTTCAAGAAGCTTATGGAACATTTCGTTCTACCTCCGGAATACAACAAATTCGATGAGGAGGGTAACAAGATTGAGGAAAACAAGGAGAGGAGGAGGCTAGTCAAACAGTTCGCTCTTCATAAGATGGCCGACGTATTCCGGAAATTCAAGCAAAATCTAGCCCATGACTTTGTCAAGCAGAACGAGACTCCGGATTTCAAAGGACAATATGAGAAACTGAAACATGATTGGCCAGAATTTGTGAAGCAAAAGAAATCGGAGCAGTTCATTCAAATATCGAAAAAAAATAAGGAAAATGCGGCTAAGAAGGAGTACAATCATGTTATGGGGCCAGGAGGGTATCGCATTTGGGTGCCTAGGTTGGAGAAGATGGAGAACGAGCTGAGGGCGCGAGGAATCCGTCCAGGTACGGAGGGATGGGACCCAAGGGCCAAAAGCTGGTGGTACGGGCATGGGGGAACGCTGAACCCGGAGACAGGGGAGTGTGTTTACCGGGGCAAATTAATTAAACCCACCCAAGCCCTTATTAACGCAATGAGGGATGCTCAACAGGGGAAGATCAAGTTCAACAGAGAGAACGACGCGCTGACAAAAGCCCTCGGGAATCCTGAACATGGAGGACGTGTACGAGGCATGGGGCACATTTCGTGGAAAATAGGGTTCCCCCAGAACGATGACCCGTACGGTTACAGAAGCCGTAAGAGAAAGATGGATCGGGAAGCAGATGTTGTGGCGCGGTTGGCATCGGAAATGGATGTGATGAAGAAAACCATGAGTGTACTAGTAGCCGAAAGAGATGCAGCTCGGGTGCAGCATGAAGATCATCCAGCGGATCTCGGAAGCCAGCAGCGGAGAAGCAGCGTGGCTTCCACGGAGGCCCCACCGGCTGGTGCAGATGCACCGACGATCGAAATTACTGCACCGGAGCCTCTGGTGGTCGAAATTACTGCACCGGAGCCTCTGGTGGTCGAAATTACTTCACCGGAGCCTCCTCGCTACCCCGTGGACGATATAAAGGAGATGAAAGAATGTCATCTGTATTATCCTATCGGGAACATGTCCATGAAGGTAGCCATCGGCAGTGCTTTACCATGTTTACCTGGAGCACTCCACCACAACAACCCCATTCAAGATGGCTATGCTCGTGTCATGGTGGAGGACATAGTCCAAGGGTTTGACGACCTGGAGATTGACATTGCTACACCTGAAGGGGAGAAAAGACTTGGAGATGTCAAGCGCCATTTCATTCTATGGCAAAAGAAGTTTATCAAGTTTCCAGGCGAGGCGCCAAGGACAACAAGTCCACCCCCCTACGGTGGTGGTGGTGGCGGTGGCGGTGGTGGTGGTGGTGGTGGTGGTGGCGGTTCACCTACACCTCCGTCACGTCAGCCGACGCCGCCCCCCAGTCCACAACGTCCGGCGGGTGATCAGCCGCCGCCCCCCAGTCCTCGTCCGGCGGGTGATCCGACGCCGCCCCCCAATCCACCTCCGGCAAAGAAGCAGAAGCAGTCCTGGATTATTAACCCGGACCCTTATGTACCTAAGACCACAAAGGTACCGGAGCCATCACTGAAGCCTCTCCCCACAAGGCCTTGGGAACGTAGTGCCGAGGAAGTCGACGCGGCCGCGGCTGCTGATTTGGAGAAATGGAAGGCGGACTGCAAGAAGAAAAGAGAGCCCGAGCCCAAGCCAGTATTTTCTGATGAGCAAAAGAAGTGGGCTAAGTCATTTTTGAGCACACCGTCCCAAGCCGCGAAGAATCTGCCTAACGACTATGCACGTGAACTTCGCAGGCAGGCACTCATGTTCAAGGAGAACAAAGAGCGGGAGAAGGCCGAAAGTAAAAAAAGCGGGAAACAAGTTGCCCAGCTCGGGGAACAAAGTAAACAATCGATTGCCCCGCTTATAGTGGAAGCCTTCTGTCCGGATGCCCCCGAGATCATACAAGCTACGGCAGCACAGGGATTGACTGTAACGAGTGCCAGAGAACAAGCGGCCAACTTAGGTATTACTCTTCGTGAACTGTTAGGCCTTGATGAGGCGCCAGTGAAGGAGGTAGTAATTACATATGTCAAGAATGGGCCTCTCGTCGAGCCTGCGCAGGAAAAGGATCTACCTCCACAAATGAAAGGTCCGCTGAAATGGTACAAGGGTTACATAAAAAATAAAAATGCCAAAGAATATATTTATGCGGAAGTTAGACATGAGCATCACTTCAAACATTACTATGTACAAATTGAACTGAGTGAATTGTTCCAGCTTTTCAATCTGCGCGAGCTCGATAAATCTATCATCAGTTGCTACGTTCTGTAAGTGATTTATTAATTTCTACCCCATCTCGTTCATATTGCCTGCACTATATATATGTCCTAACTACATTGTTGTGTCCGCTATTATACATGCAGAATGAAGATTAAGGAATGCAGAGTAAGGAACATCCATGATGTTGGGTTCATTGACCCACACATCATTAATGGACATGTGTTGGAGCGTCACCCCGCCGACGTGGAGGCAGACCTGTGGCAGTTTCTTACAAAGCAGGAACTCAAAAGTGATATTCTATTTCCTTACCATTTTGGGTGAGTGTTTCTGTCTTGAGCACATTCTCTTTTGTTTACTCCATGCATGGTATGTGGCCGGCTAATCGATGAGTTATGCATGACGTACTGTGCATGTATCGTGTCCGCAGGTTCCACTGGATTCTGCTAGTAATTAAAGTTAACACCTCAGAATGTCTCGTCCACGACTCTGTGAATATGGATCCAAAGCTTTGGGGCGGCATGAGAAGAATGCTGCAGAAGTAATTATTTTCATTCATTTGCGCTCTATATCGATCGGCCTATTTCGTTCATTTCCTAATATCAAGTAACTAATAACTCTCTTGTTCATTTAATTTTCTTTGCCTCGTAGGGTTTGGAGACGGTTCGTAGATACAAAGGTCGGTGAATTCAAAAAAGAGCTAGAATTCAAAAGGTCAAAGGCTAAGAATGCTGGGGATATTCAGCCACCGGAGACCAATCTATGTGGATACTATGTCTGTGAGATGATCCGGAGATACACCTCTGAGCGGGTTCCGAGTGATACCAATGCTCAGAGGAATAACCTCCGGTGGATGCTTAGTCCAGAAGCTCGCTTCCGACCACTTCAAGAGGAACTAGCTGGATGGTTCAGCAGGGAAGTCCTCCATCCTAAAGGAGAACACTATTACGAGGACGTAGAACTTTATATGCATTAAATCATGTATGGAAACTTGTTCAAAATTATATATGGTCATCCGATGATATTGAATATATATTGTATATTCCTCTTGAATTCTTTTTGGTTCTAATTTCAAATTTATTTGAAATTGTACATTCATATGCATGTATGTAGTACCGTAGAATATATGAAACTCCTTCAAAATTAAAATAAAGCACAAAAGAAATAAAACAATACAAATTAAACAGAAAACAGGTTTAGGGGGGGGGGCTAAAACCCTAAACCTGTGGCGGCCTTTAGTCGCGGTTGGCCAGAAGAACCGCGACTAAAGGTCCTCCGCCCCGACGGCCGCCTGGCGCCCACGTGGACGGGCCGTTAGTCGCGGTTCTTAAGCAGCCGCGACTAAAGGTGGGGGGCTTTAGTCGCGCTTATTTGGTCGCGGTTGCGCAACCGCGACTAATGGCAGTTGCGAACCGCGACCAAAGGCCTTTTTTCCACCAGTGGGAAGAGTTGCTGCTAGCCTTGCCTCTGGCGGTGCCAGCTGAACATGATACAGTAATGTGGCATGTGGTGGCTGATCCAGTGTCTCCCCCGCCAGCCGTCGCTCTGACGGTGCCAGCCGATCCTGTGGTGCTTGCACCACCATCGCTGCAGTCGGACATGGCTCCGAGTGTTCCAGGCCCCGTGGCGGCATCACCGTTGTTTACTCATAGCCTTTCTCTCTGGCGGCATGATGATTTGAAGATCGCTACAAGAAAGTTCTCCGGCCGGCGGCTGAAGAGATGGGATGGTTCTTGGGAATGCATCTTTAATAAAATTTGCGTCGTGTTGTTAGATGACGAGTATTTCTTTTCTGTATTACATTGTTGTTGTAGTAGCTGGAGGAAGCTAAACTGGTGCATTTGATTTACCTTGTTAGAGTATCTCCAACGACTGACTCAAATTTGCTCCGACATCTATCTGCCGACAAGAGGGATCAGTCCGCGAGCACCGAGGTCAAATGCCTCCATCCAACACTATTCACATACATTTTAAACCACTTTTCAACTAAATAGACTAAATTCACGCAAACATGATGGATTTTCATATAAAACCGGACGAGATTCGTGCAAACACAGTGGATTTTCATACATTTCAGACACTTTTAGAGCAAAAAAGCGTTCCAAACTCTAAACCTATCCAACGGCGGCGGCTGTCGTTCACTTTCTTTGTATTCCGCATTGGCGACCACGTTCTCCATCTGCCGTATTTACAAACAGCGGCGGGGTTTAAGACTCATGAAGTATATGCGCGGTCTCCCGCGAGGAAGAGTAGAACATGGGAGACAGACCGGCCCACTAGGGACACCATGCCCTACCGCCACCCATGCCCTAATCATTCTCGGAGGAGTCCGTGACATGTCCGTCGCCGATGTTGGTGGACATAAGGTCAATGATGGACTTATAAGGTCCGTCGCTATCTGCCAGCCACACGCGCCCTCGAAAGTTTAACGGCGGCGTGTAGGAGGCGCTGCTAGCACCCGCGTCCGCGTCGGGCTGCACCAAAACTTCATTGCGGGCGGCGTCCTCGGCCTCGTAGAGCATGCTTTGCTCCATGACTAATTTCGCGTTCATCGCGGCCATGGCAGCCGCTACCTCCTCGCTTGTGCATTTGCCGTAGATTTGACTGTCCGCCAGCTGGTGCTGCTCGAGGAGGAACATATTTTACCTCTGCTCCTCCTGCACCTACTGGAATGCCAATATAGGAGCCGGCGCAGGTTGCTCTTCCTCCGTCATGACGGTGTCGTAGTGCGCCTGCGCCTGATTCATGGTCAGGCTGGAATGCATAGGCACGGGGTCTGGTTCGTGTTGTTGTCAGAGACCTCGGGCGAGCTAGCCGGCATGCCCTTCTCGACAGCCTAGCATGGTGAGTGTGCCAGGCGGCTCCAAGGGCGGCCACCTCATGCTTCATCTCCGGCGAGAGATTATCCCTCGGAACGCTCCCTCGCGGTCATGGCGGATGTGGAGCAAAGGAGGAGGATGTGGAGTGGATGTGTTGTGGTGTGGAGATAGCCAGGTGTGGCCACCTCTAAATAGCGGATTCCGGTGAGGGCAAGCGTCCGGGTGCGTCAATGTGTGGCGCCGGAGTTGGTTCCTTGCCCGGCGAGTCTGCTTAATGGCGGCATACAGACGAATGGGCATTGAACGGGTGTGGTAGATATCCGTCCCGTCCCGTCTAGTAAATGTCTCTCAAGCATCGAACATGCGCGAACATCAGGGACGTGTAGTAGGCGGCGCTCTCGGCCGGTGGACCGCTTCAATGCCGATGCCGTTGAATGGTCACATCCGCTCTGAAGTCAGCGTCATTGCGGAGCGGCTGTTGTAGAACGGCATGAATATGGGCAGCTCGTTCAGGGCGGGAACGCGCGGGCGAGGGAGGTTTTTTACTGGGCCAGGGTAGTCAGGAGCGAGCGTGGCAGCGGCTCGAACGCCCGCAAAGCCCTCAGTTTGTCTTCAATTTTCGGGGGGAAGCATGTATGATCGGTTGACGGATCGACACAGGTCATGTTGAATGACACAACATGTCCGAACCGCGTGGTTTGAATGTATGCTGCCGCTTTGCAAACCGGAGTTCTTAAGTTGAACTTTCTGGTTAGTTTTCTTATTTGAGTTTTACCTGTGCATTAGATGAGTACTTATTGTATGCTTGTTTGTTTGCGATAGAGTAACCGGAGTGCGCCGCTTGCTACTTTGAATCTCTAGGTTTCGCGGATCATCAACGAGGCAAGTAACACTTTGATCATATCCCTTTTCATACCCAGTTTTTATGCATTAGATCAATCCTCAAAATTGAATGATTAGGATCTAATTAAATTGTGGGTTTTGGGAAAGTACATGAGGTAGTACCTATTACCTGTTTTATTATCCAACCTTTGGGAGTTACTTCTACGTTTGCTTATATTGCCATGCTATGCTAGTAGACGTGGATTGGGTGAATGTATTCATGACAGATGTGAGTTTTCTAATTAATGGTTTATTTAAGGAGGCAACTTTAATACACATCTGGGTGGATTGAGGTACCTGGGTATTCCAGGATTGCCTGTTTTTCTTTATGGACCGCCACCCAGGCTCGAAGGGATCATGAGATTATTCATGATAGAAACTTCCGTGTGCAGCCACAAGCTACTATGGCCTCTAGCATAGTTGACTAAGTCGTGCGAACTCTTACAGTGGTAGACTAGCAGATGTAGGGGAAAGTAGTTGTAACGGTCTACCCGTTCGTAAGATGCTAGCGCTTCTGAAAGACAATGTCTCGGTCATCCGTTTCTCAAACACCATGTAGTGCGAGAATCCCAACAGAGGAGATCGAGTCTTGTGGGGAAAAGTGCACAAACCTCTACAGAGTGTATAAAACTAATCATGGTTAGCCGTGTCCCCGGTTATGGACATCTTGAGTATCTAGTACTTGGATTATCATGTGAATCTCATCATGTTACTTTAATTAATATGGTGGGTTTTAATGATGATGCTTAATTGGGATTGAGAATACTGTCAACCATTCTCAATGTTTAACAACCACCGTGATAGTTAAATGAAATTTATTCCTTTGCAGTAGGGAAAAATTGGCTTTACGCAAAACTGTAACCATAGAGCTTTCCACCAGCCATATATGCATGTATTATAGCATTACTCTTTCATATTACTCTCTATGTGTTACATTGCCAGCATATTCCATGTGCTGACCCATTTTCGGGCTGCAACGTTCATGTTGCAGACTTTTCAGACGACGAGTAAGGTGCCTTAGGTCGTGGTTCTATACTCAGTGATGTCGTTGGAGTTGATGGACTTGCTTATCTTCCAAGCCTTCCGCTGTTATCGTTATTAGATGGCCTTAAGCCATATTTATTGTAATAAGTTCTCTTTTGGGACATTCGTTGTAATAAGTGTGTGATTGCTACTCTGTTATAAATCCTTCGAGTACTGTGGGTGTCAGCATTACTGATCCAGGGATGACACTGATGCACAGAGATCAGACTGTTTGAGGTCTGGTCGCTACATTATGATATTGGGAAAAGTTTAGTAGCATAATAGTCACAATATGATTACAAAAAACTTATTATAGGAAAAGTCTTTGTTCGAAGAATACATTATCCATCAGGCAGGTAGTTACAGAATCACACCTATGGACATGATTTCTGTTGAATACCCCACTAATTTTCGACTTGGGCCCATGATATCCAATCAAATAGCGTCATGTCAATCCTATAAGCTAATTCCATAATGAAATTCCATAGGTGTAGCAAAGCTGATACATTATTTTACTTGGTCAAGTCAAGGCATGCCACTTCTGATCATCATCTAAGTGTCACTCGTGGAATATTATGCTTAATTTCCCTTTTGGCTATTTCCATTTTTTGCTAAAAGGATAAATAAAGTGCGACAGAAATATTTATTTGGTGGATTTGATTTTAGGTGTAGCTTAAGCTAGAGGAAACAACATCTACAACATGCAAAAATATGTCATCTTGCTAATGTAAAGATTTTCAAACAAACAAAGCTCCTTCATCATGTGCAAGACTAATACTTCCGTACGCTCTTGTGATTTTTTTGATTCTATGCATTGTATGAAAAACAGTTTTACAGCGACATGTGTGAAAAGTGTTAGCTTAAGGAGGACGCCATTATTTGGGTGGAAGAGATGATTGGGATTGTTATGCTGGCAAGTAAATAGGACATATTTTTTCACTCTTTCATCAATCAGGACGTAAGATGGTCATGCAATAGCTTGGAAACTTGCATATCAAGTGCTACTACAGTGCTACTGAAGTCAAAACATGATTGCACTTCACTTGGTTTCAAAGAAAAAAATTGCTATCATGTGGTTTGCCTCATGCCCCCCTGCTTATGTAAGTTACCATAACCATGTTTGAGCTATAAAGATCTCTCATTTCTTTGCAACAGAAGTTGGCACATCTGAAAAGGGATGATGAATAATGTTTCTCATTAATACATTGTGTTTGATTTTAGTCTCAGCTTAGGTACTCAATATATAGAAGAAGAATTTTGCCAAAGAAAGTTAGTCCCTTTGGTGTAATAGTGTGATTTAACTTGTATGCATGGTTACAATTTTCATTTATGTAGTTATTAAATATAATCAGTGAAGATAATATATAGGAGAATGATAATATATCTCGACTCCTCCCTCGGCCTCCTCCCAAGCTCTCGCCCTCTTCCCAATGCAAAACTCTAACCCGGAAAATGTTCTCCAAAATTCTTGGACACAACAAAATACCAAACAGAGCATTCCCTCAAACAAAACAAAAAACTTGTTGCAAAACACAAACAAGAGCATTCCCTCCAAAAAATGCCGGCACAACCAAAATATAATTCAGTCGGCAGTAGGACTACAGAAAAAGTATGTCATGGCTCGATTAGTCTTTCTTCAAGAAAATACCTATTCTACATCAATGCACTAATGTTCTCATCGCTGCAATGGACAGCATAATCAGTGTCTAAGTGGTGCACGGTGATCGAATAGATAAGAAGCAAGAGAAGGTTGTCATGGTTATCACACACATGGGGAAACCACAAGATTGACACAAACATTTACAAAGTAGGAAAATAATTTCTTTAGTTCCTTAAAAACTATTGTTTTCTTCCATGGCAATGCAAGGGGTATTGTGTAATAGGTTTATTGAATTTTAAATAGGCGCCCAAACGTCAGTTAGGTGGGATGGTACACTTTCGTAGTTATGACAATTGCTACAGGGAAGGACAAGAGAATGAACGTGGAGGGGAAGAAGTGGCAGGATAAACATGCCATGTTATCTTCTTGCAAGGAGTGATGGTTGTCGGGGAGGAAAGTAGTGGGAGAGTGAATTGATATGTGTTGCTATATAGATGGAAACCACACCATCACATTAGATACATGTCTTAATTAGATCAATTATTTAATTGGTATGTCAGCAATTTTTTATTATGTGGCAACACACGAGCAATAAACTAGTTGAACTTTAGTAACTGAATTGGACAACATGTCTGCTTCTACATATTTAATATGATGACATGGTGATGATTGTCCTATTGGCTTGGACTAATATAATAAAGTTAACATACCAGCTAACATATATTGTTCATCTTTTGTATGCTTGAATTTTTAGAAATGTTAGTTTTTTTTGCCTACTCCCCTTTAAGCACCCCATCCCATACATACCCACTAAATGATAGTAAAAGCCAAATACACAGATAATGAGTAATCCTAGTTTGTCTTCATATACATCTAATTTAGCAAGCACTAACAGTATGAGAGACGACATTTTGAACTTATGCCAATAATTTAACATCTTTACCTTACCTTTCAAACAAAAAATATGTGTACATTATATTCTTGATCATATCATCCTCATTGGTTTCTTCATAATCTACCATTAAAAGTAGTCCATCTCTTCGTGTGACTCTTGAGATAGCCACATATATTGTCCGTGCATGAAACCTTGTTTTGCCAGATATTGTCCTACTTTCTTTAGAGATTGCCCTTGACTCTTGTTGATTGTCATAGCAAAGCACACCGATATAGGATATTTTCTTCTTTTTAGCAAGAACGGCCATGCCGATTTAGCCTGTGACATTATTATTCTTGGAGTATATACTTCGTCACCTACTTGTGCTCCTGTCATGATCTGTGCTTTGTTGAATCTTCTTCAAAGTTGACTTATTGTCATCCGTGTGAACCATTGCATAACCCAACACTTTGGTTATTATTACTTAGTAGCATCATAGGCAGTCCTACTTTATCATAATTTGGTATTCCAGGAATTATTAGGCTGTTTAGGAACTCTGTTGGATATAGCATATGTGTATCATCACTTAGAGTAATCGCTTTGCATAAAGTGTCGCAGCTTCGATACATTGTTTCCTCGCCTTCTATGTTGTCCAC
>NC_041385.1:840101192-840116363 GCF_002162155.2 Triticum dicoccoides
GGGGGAGGTCGCCGGCTAGCTGGTCACCTTGCAAAGGCTGACGTCGCGGCTGTATTTGGTTCAAGTGCGATTTAGTTGAGTGCACGCATGTACAGTTGCATTACCACGTGAGTTCTTCACCTCGGGCATTAGTTGTGCCATTGGTCGAAGGCTCATGAGATTCTGGAGACAGCCGTCGAGTCCCTGTGTTTTATGTTCACGCGTACACAAACATTTGTGTGTTTGTTTCTCGAGCTCAAATGTAGCTATGAAAACTTTGACAATATAATTATTTGTCAAATACTGTGGAAACTATAATCATTTAAAAATAGGCATTGGAATAACCATTGGATATTAATTATTATCAAAGTATAATATATAGTCAATAGTAAAGACATAAAAAAATTTAAAGAGGCAGATCCAGTTAATCTCGACCATCAATTCGTGTCAATCTGACGGTCAAAATTGCTTCAGTGACGAGAGCTCAACATGTTTAACTTGCAATAAAATTATACCAAATATTACTATCAGTGATAATCATATAATTATCCTGCAATTAATATCTTACCTAATACCAACGTGCAATTAAGCTTACCTAATATCAACGTGCAATTAATATTTTACCAAATATCTCTAAAAATATATTCTGCTACCAAATATGGACGTGCATTGAATCGTACGCATTTATATTAGTCGTAAAAAAATCCATCGGAGTATAGCCGTTGGACAATTATTATTGGAATATAGCCGTTGCACAACTAATATTCCCGCGGCCGTTGGTATAATATAGCCGTTGGACAACTAATAGTCCCCTGGCCGTTGGTATAATATGGCCGTTGGACAATTAATATATTTCAACGGCTATATTTTTAGTAATAAGGCTATAAATACAACAGCTATGTATTCATTTTCAAACAATGAGAGAGAGAGAGAGAGAGAGAGAGAGAGAGAGAGAGAGACCAAGTCTACATTTTTCAGCGTGATCTCCGCTATATTTCGATCTTGGACTTCTCCACCCTCAGATTTTAGTGTGATCCTGGCCAGTAATCCTCCGTCGATTGGTTGGTGCGCTGCTCTGCTCTCTTCCTCTCTTGATCCATCATGGCGTATATGAACTCTCTTCATGTCTTCACATTCCACTTTTTTGTGCTGCAGGTGGCCAGGCTAAGACCATGTCTTCGTCTTGTGGAAGATGCACACGGCGCGATGAATACAACTACAGAAATTCGGAGGATGAAAATAAACATTTCCTGATGCTTATGATGGGTGATTTTCAACAACAGATGGTAACTAATATCTATTCTTAGATTTAGTCCCACTACGGAATGCATGTTTTGTTCCTTATGCGTTTAGGCACTAGCTACTTTCCTAAGCATTCAACATGTCTCCTTGAAGCGTGTTTGGACCTTGTTCAGGAAATATATCGTGTCAGCAGATATAATTTTAATTTTTGTGTGCAGATCATCCCAAAAGAGTATGTGCGATGCCTGAAAGGCGAGATCCCGGGTGAGATCAACCTATAAACTCGAAACAGGGACAGTTACACAATTAAGGTTGTCAAGTACCAAGAAAAGCATGTTCTTACAGCGGGTTGGCCCCAATTCGTCGAGAACTTCCATGTACAGTTGGGTGATTCCTTACTATTCAGATACAATGGAGACTCTCTGTTTAGTATTATAATTTTTGATAAGCTTGGCCGTGAGAAAGCATCATCTGTTCTTGTCGATCCTTTTCCACCACAAGTCCAAGGAAGACACAACGAAATCGGGTGAAGTTTCTAGCTAGTCTTCAATTATTATGTACGATACCATTTCATAGGGCAAGACCAAATCTCACTTCAAATGGATTTTGCACTGCAGGTCTGCTAGAAAAGTGAACGCACTTTGTGAAACATGTGAAATCTGGGATGAACATCACTATATGAACTTGGATGATGAAAAGAAATATTTTTTGATGCGCATGATGGGTGATTTCCAAGATAAGATGGTAATATTCATATTCAAAACAGTACCACTCCCTTAGGTCATGCGATTTTGTTGTTTCTCATGAGCCCAGCTGTGTTTTTCTTCGTTCTTCTACTTTTAAATTATGTGTACCATGTGTAGTTATTGCATCATCATGGAACCTCTTCCAGTTAATTTGATGACTAGATTTAAGCCTGCATAATAGCACATTCAAGTATGTTAGTTCACCCAAACATTCCGAGTGGTTTGGTTGCTGTTTCATTTTTTATCTTGTTTACAGACTGTTCTTTGAAACAATATAATCTCTTGAAACGTGCTTCCGCAGATCATCCAAAAGGAATTTGTTCAGCGTTTGAAGGGAGAGATCCCAGGAGAGATTGAACTTGAAACAAAGAATAAATGTCAATACAAAATTCAAGTTATCAAAAACCAAGAAGAGCAGCTTGTGCTTGCAGCGGGATGGGGAAGCTTCGTACAGAAGTTTAGTCTAGAGATACGTGACAGAATAATATTATTCAGATACAATGGGAACTCCCGGTTCAGTGTCATAATCTTGGATGAACTTGCGCGTGAGAAGGCTTCATCTGTTGTCAATCTGCTCCCGCCTCGTGCACTCGAAAGGCACACAAATGGTGCTGAAACCGTGAGCCGACATCCTTCTGATGGTCCCGTGGACTGTTCTCATCCGCTCATGCTAATGCCACCGCCTGCTCAGTTTCATCATCAGCAGCAGGCCATCCTAATGCAGCCTCCCCTGAATCATTCCTCCTCCTCCAAGTCATCAGCTGGTATAAAAATAGCACATAACATATTCTCCCCCTTTTAACAAACATCTATCTTTTATACCTGTATTTATCAGTTTCTGTTTACACACACAGGACAAGGAGATGGCTCTTTCTCGTCACATGATCATGTCCGGAATGCACTTGGTTTCAGGCGTGTTGTTAGAAGAAATCCAACCTCATCTCAGAAGCAGCAGGAGAAGGATGGTTATATTACCACGGATAAGACCAAGCTAACCTCTGCTCAGGAGCAGCAGGTGAAAGACATGGTCCAGACTATCAGTTCACGCAGAAGTGGCATAACCATCTTTGTTGCTCTGATTGGCAAGGCCAATGTTCATCCAGCATTCTCCCTGGTGAGTAGCTCCATGCATATTTATTTGTTGCTTCGACCATGCACATTCAAGTCTGTTAGCTTGCTTCTCTTTATGAACAAACACACGACACTATTTTCTATGCTGTAGTAGTATTCATAACTGGCCATACCTTAGTTTACAATTACATGCAATATTATTTTACTTCTAACCTACTACCTCTTTGGTTTTAATCTATAACAGACTGTCCCAATCACATACGGGGAGGAACATTTTGGAGATGGGAAAGTCATCTGCTTCCAGCTAGGCGAGAAAAAATGGAATGCGAGCTTCAGCAGTTCACGCAATGATTATCGGATTGAAAGGGGATGGAGTAAGTTTGTCAAGGGCAACTCTTTGAACATAGGTGATATCTGCCTCCTTGAGCCATTGAGCAACCAGGGGAACACCATGGAAGTCCATATCATCCATGTGAATAATGGCAATTGACTGATTGTTATGCCATATTGCTGCTTTCCCGATCTCCCTTACGGCGGGTGTTCTTTTGGTGATGTGGGGTTTAAGATTTATGTAGGCTAGTAGAGTCATGGTTATAGTAATTAGCTGATGCCTACTTAACCTGCATAATGATGGAAGTTATTCTTATGCAACCTATAGTTTGGTTCAACTTTGAATTAGTGATGTCAGTGTGTCGAATTTAATACTGGTTTGGTTTATTGGTTTCTGACTTTCTGGACTCCTTTCCTTCAAATCCGGCATGTCAACCGTGCCTCTTGTTGCTATGATTATTGTTTTGTGTTTCTTTTTCCTTTGTATATCGGTGGAAGGAAATAACTGCAAAGGCCATCTTATCCTAAGGTAACATAAGAATTGTAAATCTCACGATTAATTCAAGTATCAAATAGTCATTTCATCTAAATAAGCTCAAAAGAAACGTCCTTCAAGACCTTAAGACAACAGAAACTGAGGTTTCATCTGTTACTAGCTAAATACATGTGTGTTCGCCAGAGGAAAACAAGCGAAGTATGTGCCGATCGTTTAATTCTAGTTTTGAAAACGCTAGGGAGTAACATTATGTCTAGTTTTCACTACATAGCTATAAGCACAAACGCATTTCTTTTCCTCCCTCTCGGCCATCATGTGCACCATACCATGTGCTCTGCTTTCACGCCTTAAGAGATTATTCTGCTTCAGTCGCTAGATAAATTTCCTAAACTAAGGAAAAGAAATAAAGTCAGAACTCTACATGACCTGAAAGAAAGGTAACCAATGGCGACGAAGGCAGCCGATGGCAGTGAAGTCCTTGGTCAGCGTGATGACAAAGCCTCTTCCTCGGGTGCGCCTTTGGGGGATGTGTTCGCAGACGAACACGTCACCGTGTACCCTCGACGCCGGGGGTGATGCACCGCAGCTCACGTCGAAGGAGACCCGCCGGAAGCGCGGTACGCAAGACAATCCGGCGGGCGCTTTTGTAGACCCGAAACCCCACACGCCCGGGAGGGACCCCGTCTGGACGCGCAGCGGCTATGGGCTGCCCTAGGTCGACCTGATCGCCCCTAGGGCCTCGTGGATTGGTGCCCTCCTTCACGAAGAATGAACGAAGAACGAGGAAGAAGATACAAGGGAGAGGGATAAGAAGTAGATGAACACGAAAAAGTAGAAGATTGATTTGTTCGATTGTGTGTTGTTCAATCGGCCGTCACCTCTTACATATATATGAGGCGGCTGGACTTTCCGTACAAGAAAAGGACTCAAATCACGTCCAAAACATCAAAACATAACCTAACTCGGACTACGAGGGCCGGAACTTCCGGTCAGCCCGGAACTTCCGGCTAAAATTACATCGAGTAGCCCACTTGTACAGATCCTGCAGGTCGCATATGGCTTTGGATCGTGATGGTCCAAAAAGCAAAGTTGTAGATCGTGCAATGGAGAAAAATTCTTTAGTTGATCACTTTTTAATCTGAGGTCATCTGGATTTTGAAATCATCCCCGCAAAATTGCAAATAATGTTAAAATTCTAGTTTTCGGGACGCACCGCGTACAAAGTTTCTGTTTAGCCCGGAACCCTCCCCGGAAGTTTTGCCCGGAACTTCCAGGGCAGACTTATGTAGCACACTGTTTTGGCTATAACTTTTGCATACGTACTCCGATTTAGACGTTTCTTATATCAAAATCGATCGTTTTAACGAGGCGAAGACAATCCATGTAGAAACGTTTGCCATATGAGGTCATCTTGGGGGCATAATCAGCTGAATAGTATTCTGAATGCAAAATCTCAGTACTTCAAACACAACTTGGGCCTTAGAGATTAGATCGGACGGCTACGGAACTTTCTTACTTTGAGCACTTTTCCATTTGAAGCCTTCTTAATTATGTTTTTAACCATGCCAAAATCTGGTGTCAACACATGCCCCCCTGTTTTTCGGCAAAGCTTGTGTTCCGAAAAATAACTTCCGCATAGCTTGTTCTAAGGACGATGTCAACACTCCATCGGCCATTTTGCATGTTCTTAGGACGATAAGTATATATCGGCCATTGCTTGTTTGAACCTCTTGATGCAAACTTGGGTGAAAACTTCTCAGCTTCTATAACAATCCGGTGATAAGGTTCCATAGACCAAACCATTCTCCAGACCATATTGTTCTCCCTTTCGCTAGGATTTTGCAGATAATCTAGAATGAACTTCCTTCAATCCTTACTTCGTCTGCATAAAAGTTTCATTAGTGGCCGAGATGGTGAACTCCAATTCGGCCTTACCTATGTTGGCAAGAATGCGATACACATAGAAGAGGGTGACGAGGCAGAGGCCGAGGGTGCTGCTCCCGTACAAGGTACGTGTGCTTTTTTAATCAAGTGTAAAAAAATGGAGAAGGGCACTTCTATATAATGTCCTGATCCTATGTCTTTTTCTCAGCTGCAATGCCACGAGAGGCTGGAGCTAGACCTCGGCTCAGCCAGGCTGACATTCAGGAGCTGACCTCGAAGGTGAGAAACCAAGCCACTAGGCCAATCTCGGAACAATGTTTGGGCAAGTTGAATTCGTCGATCGCAGGTTGCCAAGGATCACGGATCTGCTGTGGACACATCAGCGAACGCAAGCAGATATGCTGAAATGGGTACTGTGGGGGCAACGGAGTTGCAACGTTATATCAACGTCACAAGTGCCCAGCCAGAAGTAAGAAGGCCTGAAATTGGCATTTCCACAATAGCAGGTATCAATGTCCAAAGTGTTGTTAGCATAAACTTTGATTTGTGGGATTTTCAAAATGTTAGGTCTACTTCTATGACGTGTTTTTAGTCCGGGTCTTACTAGTTCATGTAGGCATATATACATGCTTATATTGTTTATGTCATAACAGTACTAGGAGGTCAAGTACAAGTAAGTTTAGGCTTTGTGTAAGGTCGGTGGCAGCTCCGTCTATATATGCATAACAGGTGAATACGTGAGTTTGTACCGTATTACCTGGGGGTGAGACAAAAGGAAAGGAAGTAAAGAGTGAAAACACGGACTACAAATATCCGTGTGCGCGTGTTCTTCTAGTTTGTTGTGATCGTTCCTGAGACGAATGCCAACAAGTGTTTAGATTGAAGAAGTGGAAGCTATAATATTCCTGTTATATGTGATTTGTTTCCTATGCATGGAGAAAAAAAATCTCCTATATGTTCCTAGTCCTATTTGATTTCAAATTACAATGTCACAAGACGAGCAGCATCAGTAAGCGTTAGACCTCGGCTCACCCAGGCTGACATCAGGAAGAGAGTCGAGGAGCTGGTCTCGAAGATGAAAAACCGAGCCCAGACGTTGGCAGAACACTATCTGGGTTGGTTGAATTGGTTTCAGAGGCAGGTTGCCAATGACCATGGATATGATGTGGGAACACGTCAGCTAATGTTGGCAGTGCTTTATCCTAAGAATAATATATTTGAGAATTTTTTCACATGTATCGGTAGAATATTCATATGATATTTAAAAAATGTGCATCACACATATGCAAAAAATACGCCATGTATTGAAAAAATGTTTGTTACATTTCTTAAAAAGTATCTGTGAATTACTTAAAAATGTACATCACACGTATGCAAACTATACGCTAGGTATTTGAAAAATGTTTATCACATATCTTAAAAAGTATCCGTGAGTTATTCAAAAATGTCTATCATGTATTCATTTTTTAGGGTCCATCATGTATTCTTAGAATATTGATCTCATGTTTATAGAAATGGTAGTCACTTATATGAAAAATGTTTGTTGCATATTTAAGAAAAATGCTAGTATCTTCTTGTGGATTCCGATCTTCACAAGGCCCGTAGTGCAGATATAACCTACCACTTGTAAAACCCTTGTGCGCTCTCCACGGGACACCCGAAGCAGCGGACTGCACCACGGGCCAGAACCTCGGATGCCGAATGCGAACAGAAACTGAAAACCGCAATCAATTTCCTAAAATCCTCATCACAACCAACATGCGGCCAGGCTATGGACAGATTGGAAGACATTAATTGCTTCTAACCCAATCCCGGCAGCAAAGGCCGGCACCCCGAGAAACCGAAGCCCCTTCCTTCGCTATAAATCCGTGTCCATCCAGCAGTCCCTCTCCACACCTGCTACTGTCCTGTGCCCGCGTGGCCTGCAATTACTGATGCACAGCAGCTGGACCTTGACTATGTTTGTTGCACTTTCTGCCTGATCAAATGCATATGCATACCTCCACAGGGTCCGTGAACATCGTTTCTGAGTACAACGCGTCTGGTTTCGATGAGATGCGCCAGTACGGAGCACGGAGGAGTGGTGGCTGGGTCTCTGATACCAGATGTTAGGGTAACACTTGGGGATACAACTCACGCTGGATCTACGAATATTGGAGTGGATAAATGATCTCTGTTACACATGAATTACAAGAATTGTAGCTAGGGTTCTTGATCCAAGTCGAGGAAAGGGGAATCAAGTAGGTAGTCACCGCCGTTCTAATGATCCACCGGATGCGATGGGCTCCTCTGTGTCTCTCCTCAAGTAGTTCGGTTGTGGGCTTCAGTTGGCCCACTCTGGCCCTTGGACTCGAGTGTTGGGGGTGTTTGAGCCTGTTGGGCCGCTGGGCATCATTGGTGTTGATGGAGGGGCTGCCCAGTGGGTCCTGTATGTCAGGGGTCGCTGACAGTGCTACGTTGAGACACTTTCTACTGCAATACCTACACGAATATGCTACACTACCATGTATATTTTGCAGGCCATCATTTAACACAATAAAGAGACCCCAAAAAATGACTCGAACCTAGGGAAGCGTTCCGTGTCAACATGCGGTGGGATGGTATAAGTAGACGGGTCACCTACTCCCCATTCCAACACGGCTTCTGCCATCCTGGTTTCTCTCGAAGGAAAGATGGCCTCCAACGATGGTGCTGATAGCTCAAGCCGTGGTCGCCGTCCATACTGTGTGCTTCGGATGAGAGCCTCGTCATCATCAGCTTCTCCGCCACAGTGCAGACGTGCGCAAGTCGTCGCTAGCTCTGTGAACGCCGTCGATGTCCCTACCTTGCACTCGCCAGCAACTCATCGCCATCGCCATCGCCATCGCCTCCACGTCCACTGCCAGGTAACCATATGTGCATGCGTTAACGACTCCTCTGTTGTGTACGTAACGTACACACTTTAGTTTACATGTATGCATGAACGAACATTCTTTTGTACCATCGGCCGAGATGCTAAGTTCGTTACGCGCGCGTGCAGGTGTGGATGTGGAAGAGTTGCTGCTAGCCTTGCCTCTGGCGGTGCCAGCTGAACATGATACAGTAATGTGGCATGTGGTGGCTGATCCAGTGTCTCCCCCGCCAGCCGTCGCTCTGACGGTGCCAGCCGACCCTGTGGTGCTTGCACCACCATCGCTGCAGTCGGACATGGCTCCGAGTGTTCCAGGCCCCGTGGCGGCATCACCGTTGTTTACTCATAGCCTTTCTCTCTGGCGGCATGATGATTTGAAGATCGCTACAATAAAGTTCTCCGGCCGGCGGCTGAAGCGATGGGGATGGTTCTTCGGAATGTATCTTTAATAAAATTTGCGTCGTGTTGTCAGATGACGAGTATTTCTTTTCTGTATTACATTGTTGTTGTAGTAGCTGGAGGAAGCTAAACTGGTGCGTTTGATTTACCTTGTTAGAGTATCTCCAACGGCTGACTCAAATTTGCTCCGACATCTATCTGCCGACAAGAGGGATCAGTCCGCGAGCACCGAGGTCAAATGCCTCCATCCAACACTATTCACATACATTTTAAACCACTTTTCAACTAAATAGACTAAATTCACGCAAACATGATGGATTTTCATATAAAACCGGACGAGATTCGTGCAAACACGGTGGATTTTCATACATTTCAGACACTTTTAGAGCAAAAAAGCGTTCCAAACTGTAAACCTATCCAACGGCGGCGGCTGTCGTTCACTTTCTCTGTATTCCGCATTGGCGACCACGTTCTCCATCCGCCGTCTTTACAAACAGCGGCGCGGTTTAAGACTCATGAAGTATATGAGCGGTCTCCCGCGAGGAAGAGTAGAACATGGGAGACAGACCGGCCCACTAGGGACACCATGCCCTACCGCCACCCATGCCCTAATCATTCTCGGAGGAGTCCGTGACATGTCCGTCGCCGATGTTGGTGGACATAAGGTCAATGACGGACTAGCTATCTGCCAGCCACACGCGCCCCCGAAAGTTTGACGGCGGCGCGTAGGAGGCGCTGCTAGCAGCCGCGTCCGCGTCGGGCTGCACCAAAACTTCATTGCGAGCGGCGTCCTCGGCCTCGTAGAGCATGCTTTGCTCCATGACGAATTTCGCGTTCGTCGCCGCCATGGCAGCCGCTACCTCCTCGCTTATTTATTTGCCGTAGATTTGACTGTCCGCCAGCTGGTGCTGCGCGAGGAGGAACATATTTTACCTCTGCTCCTCCTGCACCTGCTGGAATGCCAATATAGGAGCCGGCGCAGGTTGCTCTTCCTCCGTCATGACGGTGTCGTAGTGCGCCTGCGCCTGATTCATGGTCAGGCTGGAATGCATAGGCACGGGGTCTGGTTCGTGGCGTTGTCAGAGACCTCGGGTGAGCTAGCCGGCATGCCCTTCTCGACAGCCTATCACGGTGAGAGTGCCAGGCGGGTGCAAGGGCGGCCACCTCATGCTTCATCTCCGGCGAGAGATTATCCCTCGGAACGCTCCCTCGCGGTCATGGCGGATGTGGAGCAAAGGAGGAGGATGTGGAGGGGATGTGTTGTGGTGTGGAGATAGCCAGGTGTGGCCACCTCTAAATAGAGGATTCCGGTGAGGGCAAGCGTCCGGGTGCGTCAATGCGTGGCGCCGGAGTTGGTTCCTTGCTCGGCGAGTCTGCTTAATGGCGGCATACAGACGAATGGGCATTGAACGGGTGTGGTAGATATCCGTCCCATCCCGTCTAGTAAATGTCTCTCAAGCATTGAACATGCGCGAACATCAGGGACGTGCAGTAGGCGGCCCTCTCGGCCGACACACCGCTTCAATGCCGGTGCCGTTGAATGGTCACGTCCGCTTTGAAGTCAGCGTCATTGCGGAGCGGCTGTTGTAGAACGGCATGAATATTGGCAGCTCGTTCAGGGCGGGAACGCGCGGGCGAGGGAGGTTTTTTACTGGGCCAGGGTAGTCAGGAGCGGGCGTGGCAGCGGCTCGAACGCCCGCAAAGCCCTCAGTTTGTCTTCAATTTTGGGGGGGAAGCATGTCTGATCGCTTGACGGATCGACACAGGTCATGTTGAATGACACAACATGTCCGGACCGCGTGGTTTGAATGTATGCTGCCGCTTTGCAAACCGGAGTTCTTAAGTTGAACTTTCTGGTTAGTTTTCTTATTTGAGTTTTACCTGTGCATTAGATGAGTACTTATTGTATTCTTGTTTGTTTGCGATAGAGTACCCGGAGTGCGCCGCTTGCTACTTTGAATCGCTAGGTTTCGCGGATCATCAGCGAGGCAAGTAACACTTTGATCATATCCCTTTTCATACCCAATTTTCATGCATTAGATCAATCCTCAAACATTGAATGATTAGGATCTAATTAAATTGTGGGTTTTGGGAAAGTACGTGAGGTAGTACCTATTACCTGTTTTATTATCCAACCCTTGGGAGTTACTTCTACGTTTGCTTATATTGTCATGCTATGCTAGTAGACGTGGATTGGATGAGTGTATTCATGACATATGTGATTTTGCTAATTAATGGTTTATTTAAGGAGGCAACTTTAATACACATCTGGGTGGATTGAGGTACCTGGGTATTCCAGGATTGCCTGTTTTTCTTTATGGACCGCCACCCAGGCTCAAAGGGATCATGAGATTATTCATGCTAGAAACTTCTGTGTGCAGCCACAAGCTACTATGGGCTCTAGCATAGTTGATTAAGTCGTGCGCATTCTTACAGTGGTAGACTAGCAGATGTAGGGGAAAGTAGTTGTAACGGTCTACCCGTTCGTAAGGTGCTACCGCTTTTGAAAGACTATGTCTCGGTCATCCGTTTCTCAAACACCATGTAGTGCGAGAATCCCAACAGAGGAGATCGAGTCTTGTGGAGAAAAGTGCACAAACCTCTGCAGAGTGTATAAAACTAATCATGGTTAGCCGTGTCCCCGGTTATGGACATCTTGAGTATCTAGTACTTGGATTATCATGTGAATCTCATCATGTTACTTTAATTAATATTGTTGGGTTTTAATGATGATGCTTAATTGGGATTGAGAATACTGTCAACCATTCTCAATGTTTAACAACCACCGTGATAGTTAAATGAAATTTATTCCTTTGCAGTAGGGAAAAATTGGCTTTATGCAAAACTGTAACCATAGAGCTTTCCACCAGCCATATATGCATGTAGTATAGCATTACTCTTTCATATTACTCTCTATGTGTTACATTGTCAGCATATTCCATGTGCTGACCCACTTTCGGGCTGCAACGTTCATGTTGCAGACTTTTCAGACGACGAGTAAGGTGCGTTAGGTCGTGGTTCTATACTCAGTGATGCCGTTGGAGTTGATCGACTCGCTTATCTTCCAAGCCTTCCGCTGTTGTCGTTATTAGATGGCCTTAAGCCATATTTATTGTAATAAGTTCTCTTTTGGGACATTCGATGTAATAAGTGTGTGATTGCTACTATGTTATAAATCCTTCGAGTACTGTGTGTGTCAGCATTACTGATCCAGGGATGACACTGATGCACAGAGATCAGACTGTTTGAGGTCTGGTCGCTACATTATGATATTGGGAAAAGTTTAGTAGTATAATAGTCACAATATGATTACAAAAATCTTATTATAGGAAAAGTCTTTGTTTCTACATTATCCATCAGGCAGGTAGTTACAAAATCACACCTATGGCCATGATTTCTCTTGAATACCCCACTAATTTTCGTCTTGGGCCCATGATATCCAATCAAATAGCGTCATGTCATTCCTATAAGCTAATTCCATAATGAAATTCCATAGGTGTAGCAAAGCTGATACATTATTTTACTTGGTCAAGTCAAGGCATGCCAGTTCTGATCATCATCTAAGTGTCACCCGTGGAATATTATGCTTAATTTCCCTTTTGGCTATTTCCATTTTTTGCTAAAAGGATAAATAAAGTGCGGCAGAAATATTTATTTGGTGGATTTGATTTTAGGTGTAGCTTAAGCTAGAGGAAACAACATCTACAACATGCAAAAATATGTCATCTTGCTAATGTAAAGATTTTCAAACAAACAAAGATCCTTCATCATGTCCAAGACTAATACTTCGATACGCTCTTGTGATTTTTTTGATTCTATGCATTGTATGAAAAACAGTTTTACAGCGACATGTGTGAAAAGTGTTAGCTTAAGGAGGACGCCATTATTTGGGTGGAAGAGATGATTGGGATTGTTATGCTGGCAAGTAAATAGGACATGTTTTTTCACTCTTTCATCAATCAGGACGTAAGATGGTCATGCAATAGCTCGGAAACTTGCATATCAAGTGCTACTATAGTGCTACTGAAGTCAAAACATGATTGCACTTCACTTGGTTTCAAAGAAAAAAATTGCTATCATGTGGTTTGCCTCATGCCCCCCTGCTTATGTAAGTTACCATAACCATGTTTGAGCTATAAAGATCTCTCATTTCTTTGCAACAGAAGTTGGCACATCTGATAAGGGGATGATGAATAATGTTTCTCATTAATACATTGTGTTTGATTTTAGTCTCAGCTTAGGTACTCAATATATAGAAGAAGAATTTTGCCAAAGAAAGTTAGTCCCTTTGGTGTAATAGTGTGATTTAACTTGTATGCATGGTTACAATTTTCATTTATGTAGTTATTAAATATAACCAGTGAAGATAATATATGGGAGAATGATAATATATCTCGACTCCTCCATCGGCCTCCTCCCAAGCTCTCGCCCTCTTCCCAATGCAAAACTCTAACCCAGAAAATGTTCTCCAAAATTCTTGGACACAACAAAATACCAAACAGAGCTTTCCCTCAAACAAAACAAAAAACTTGTTGCAAAACACAAACAAGAGCATTCCCTCCAAAAAATGCCGGCACAACCAAAATATAATTCAGTCGGCAGTAGGACTACAGAAAAAGTATGTCATGGCTCGATTAGTCTTTCTTTAAGAAAATACCTATTCTACATCAAAGCACTAATATTCTCATCGCTGCAATGGAGAGCATAATCAGTGTCAAAGTGGTGCATGGTGATCGAATAGATAAGAAGCAAGAGAAGGTTGTCATGGTTATCACACACATGGGGAAACCACAAGATTGACACAAACATTTACAAAGTAGGAAAATAATTTCTTTAGTTCCTTAAAAACTATTGTTTTCTTCCATGGCAATGCAAGGGGTATTGTGTACTAGGTTTATTGAATTTTAAATTGGCGCCCAAACGTTAGTTAGGTGGGATGGTACACTTCCGTAGTTATGACAATTGCTACAGGGAAGGACAAGAGAATGAACGTGGAGGGGAAGAAGTGGCAGGATGAACATGCCATGTTATCTTCTTGCAAGGAGTGATGGTTGTCGGGGAGGTAAGAAGTGGGAGAGTGAATTGATATGTGTTGCTATATAGATGGAAACCACACCATCACATTAGATACATGTCTTAATTAGATCAATTGTTTAATTGGTATGTCAGCAATTTTTTATTATGTGGCAACACATGAGCAATAAACTAGTTGAACTTTAGTAACTGAATTGGACAACATATCTGCTTCTACATATTTAATATGATTACATGGTGATGATTGTCCTATTGGCTTGGACTAATATAATAAAGTTAAAATACCAGCTAACATATATTGTTCATGTTTTGTACGCTTGAATTTTTAGAAATGTTAGTTTTTTTTCTTACTCCCCTTTAAGCACCCCATCCCATACATACCCACTAAATGATAGTAAAAGCCAAATACACAGATAATGAGTAATCCTAGTTTGTCTTCATATACATCTAATTTAGCAAGCACTAACAGTATGAGAGACGACATTTTGAACTTATGCCAATAATTTAACATCTTTACCTTACCTTTCAAACAAAAAATCTGTGTACATTATATTCTTGATCATATCATCCTCATTGGTTTCTTCATCATCTACTATTAACCGTAGTCCATCTCTTCGTGTGACTCTTGAGATAGCCACATATATTGTCCGTGCATGAAACCTTGTTTTGCCAGATATTGTCCTACTTTCTTTAGAGATTGCCCTTGACTCTTGTTGATTGTCATAGCAAAGCACACCGATATAGGATATTTTCTTCTTTTTAGCAAGAACGTCCATGCCGATTTAGCCTGTGACATTATTATTCTTGGAGTATATACTTTGTCACCTACTTGTGCTCCTGTCATGATCTGTGCTTTATTGAATCTTCTTCAAAGTTGACTTATTGTCATCCGTGTGAACCATTGCATAACCCAACACTTTGGTTATTATTACTTAGTAGCATCATAGGCAGTCCTACTTTATCATAATTTGGTATTCCAGGAATTATTAGGCTGTTTAGGAACTCTGTTGGATATAGCATATGTGTATCATCACTTAGAGTAATCGCTTTGCATACAGTGTCGCAGCTTCGATACATTGTTTCCTCGCCTTCTATGTTGT
>NC_041385.1:840116456-840116856 GCF_002162155.2 Triticum dicoccoides
TTCCAGGAATTATTAGGCTGTTTAGGAACTCTGTTCGATATAGCATATGTGTATCATCACTTAGAGTAATCGCTTTGCATACAGTGTCGCAGCTTCGATACATTGTTTCCTCGCCTTCTATGTTGTCCATTATATATATATATATATATATATATATATATATATATATATATATATATATATATATATATATATATATATATATATATATATATTGCAGAAGTCCCCTCCTAGAACCATTGTCATGCTGCCGAAGGGTCTCTCTCATTATTGTTATCATTTTTATTCCTTAGTATATCTCTTAGGGTTTTGTCTAGAGCCTCAAAACATATTTTGTTTGCCTTTGAAGCCTCATCCCACAGAATTAGTGATGTTTGTTTTATTAGTTCGGGCAAGTGTG
>NC_041385.1:840116912-840197337 GCF_002162155.2 Triticum dicoccoides
ATGCTGCCGAAGGGTCTCTCTCATTATTGTTATCATTTTTATTCCTTAGTATATCTCTTAGGGATTTGTCTAGAGCCTCAAAACATATTTTGTTTGCCTTTGGAGTCTCATCCCACAGAATTAGTGGTGTTTGTTTTATTAGTTCGGGCAAGTGTGAACCTTTTTTGATGTCACATGTTCACTCTTCTGTAAGCATTGAAGATATATGGAACCTTGAGTGTGCTTTTCTACCTCTTTGTAGAAGTAGCGCTGCAATACCACATGATGTCACTGCTTGTACTATCTTTCCTTCTGAACGTAATTTTGTTGTGATTGCTTTCAATAGTCTTCCCTGTACCGCGATATCCATCTATAAAAAATGTTTTCTCAAATCCTTGTCGACTGATTCTATTATGTATCCAAATGCGCGAAGTTGTTCGCTGTTTAGATTACACAAAGATATACCTAGGTGTTCAACTTTTAGCTCTTCTTTGTTGTAGTTCAGCTCTTCATTGAGTAGCATGTTTCCAATTTCTTTTAGTCTTGAGGAGTTTGGCAGTTCGATTCCAGGGTATTCCTTGAGTGTCTATCTAGCCTGTCTCATAAGCTTTTCAATTTCTATCAAGCTGTCGTCTTTCTTCTGTCTATCTGTTAGACGTAGTGTAGGATAGTTCAAGATTTTTATCTGTTTGCATTCCATGTCTTCACATAAAACATCCCAACATGATTCCCACATCTTTGTTGGATCTGTAAACTTGCAGTCACATAAGGTGGTTGTGAAAAGTTGTCGTAGCTGGTTTCCAGTTGCCTGATTTGATGCCTTTTTGATACACTTAGTGCAGTCTTTGTCGTCATCAAGAAATCCTAATGCTTCACACGCCGCCTTGTATGATTTATAGACAACTCCATTTACCTTTCTTATGTCTTCAAAAGATGTGCATCCTTTGACAACGTTAAGTAGCAATCTCATGTAGTATTTCTGGCCACTTGCTAGATGGGCATAGTAAATCCTTCCAACAGATCTGCCCTTTGTTCCTCTTCCCCTTTTCCCCCCTTTTCCATACCCATTTTGCCTGGAACTCTGCATCCGTTAATTATCTGGCCTCTTCATAGTGCTTGTTTGTTTCCATACACTTCTTAAATTTAGTTATTCCTGCCCTTTCCTTTCTTACTATCTTTGTTAAGTCAGTGGAGTCCGAGAAGATGACATGTTCTTCATTGTGTAGATAACCGCAACTAAAATAGTAGGTGTAAGTTAAATTGCGAGGAATAGTAAATAACAGTTTATTATAATTTAGCAGGCTATTACATGCTTGTGTTCTCCCTAAGTATTCTCTTTCCTTTATGTCTCGCATGAATTCCTTGAGCTTTATGTGGAACACTCGATCAACAATCTCAGGTCGTTCTGATGCCGTTTGCCCTACCTCTTTGAGATTTATTTTGAGGTGTGACTGCTCTGACAATCTTATTAAGCTTTTATACATTATCTTATTGTTGGATTCATTTTTTTTCAGGTTTCGCGCACCGGAGATCATGCCTATATGTATTCTGAGTTGCTGGCCGCGGCGGATTATAAACTAGCGTGACCGACGATGGCAGATTAATAATCTAGCGTGAAGTATTCGGCCGTGGCTACGCAAATCGGTTGCATGTGACGTGCGTCTCTGGCTGTCCGTGGATTAATGAACTAGCGTGTGTCAGGGTTTAATCTGTTGGGGGGAGGTCGCCGGCGAGCTGGGCTGTCCAACAAAAATGTGGTTCGCCAGCTAGCTGGTCACCTTGCAAAGGCTGACGTCGCTGCTGTATTTGGTTCAAGTGCGATTTAGTTGAGTGCACGCATGTACAATTGCATTACCACGTGAGTTCTTCACCTCGGGCGTTAGTTGTGCCATTGATCGAAGGCTCATGAGATTCTGGAGACAGTCGTCGAGTCCCTGTGTTTCATGTTCACGCGTACACAAACATTTGTGTGTTTGTTTCTCGAGCTCAAATGTAGCTATGAAAACTTTGACAATATAATTATTGGAAAATACTGTGGAAACTATAATCATTTAAAAACAGGCATTGGAATAACCGTTGGATATTAATTATTATCAAAGTATAATCTATAGTCAATAGTAAAGACATAAAAAAATTTAAAGAGGCAGATCCAGTTAATCTCGACCATCAATTCGTGTCAATCTGACGGTCAAAATTGCTTCAGTGACGAGAGCTCAACATGTTTAACTTGCAATAAATATTATACCAAATATTACTATCAGTGATAATCATATAATTATCCTGCAATTAATATCTTACCTAATACCAACGTGCAATTAATCTTACCTAATATCAACATACAATTAATATTTTACCAAATATCTCTAAAAATAGATTCTACTACCAAATATGGACGTGCATTGAATCGTACGCATTTATATTAGTCATAAAAAATCCATTGGAGTATAGCCGTTGGACAATTATTATTGGAATATAGTCGTTGGAAAACTAATATTCCCGCCGCCGTTGGTATAATATAGCCGTTGGACAACTAATAGTCCCATGGCCGTTGGTATAATATAGCCGTTGGACAATTAATATATTTCAACGGCTATATTTTTAGTAATAAGGCTATAAATACAACAGCTATGTATTCATTTTCAAACAATGAGAGAGAGAGAGAGAGAGAGAGAGAGAGAGAGACCAAGTCTACATTTTTCAGTGAGATCCTGGCCAGTAATCCTCCGTCGATTGGTTGGTGCGCTGCTCTGCTCTCTTCCTCTCTTGATCCATCATGGCGTATATGAACTCTCTTCATGTCTTCACATTCCACTTTTTTGTGCTGCAGGTGGCCAGGCTAAGACCATGTCTTCGTCTTGTGGAAGATGCACACGGCGCGATGAATACAACTACAGAAATTCGGAGGATGAAAATAAACATTTCCTGATGCTTATGATGGGTGATTTTCAACAACAGATGGTAACTAATATCTATTCTTAGATTTAGTCCCACTACGGAATGCATGTTTTGTTTCTTATGCGTTTAGGCACTAGCTACTTTCCTAAGCATTCAACATGTTTCCTTGAAGCGTGTTTGGACCTTGTTCAGGAACTTTATCGTGTCAGCAGATATAATTTTAATTTTTTGTGTGCAGATAATCCCAAAAGAGTATGTGCGATGCCTGAAAGGCGAGATCCCGGGTGAGATCAACCTAGAAACTCGAAACAGGGACAGTTACACAATTAAGGTTGCCAAGTACCAAGAAAAGCATGTTCTTACAGCGGGTTGGCCCCAATTCGTCGAGAACTTCCATCTACAGTTGGGTGATTCCTTACTATTCAGATACAATGGAGACTCTCTTATTAGTATTATAATTTTTGATAAGCTTGGCCGTGAGAAAGCATCATCTGTTCTTGTTGATCCTTTTCCACCACAAGTCCAAGGAAGACACAACGAAATCGGGTGAAGTTTTTAGCTAGTCTTCAATTATTATGTACGATACCATTTCATAGGGCAAGACCAAATCTCACTTCAAATGGATTTTGCACTGCAGGTCTGCTAGAAAAGTGAACGCACTTTGTGAAAATGTGAAATCTGGGATGAACATCACTATATGAACTTGGATGATGAAAAGAAATATTTTTTGATGCGCATGATGGGTGATTTCCAAGATAAGATGCTAATATTCATATTCAAAACAGTACCACTCCGTTAGGTCATACGATTTTGTTGTTTCTCATGAGCCCAGCTGTGTTTTTCTTCGTTCTTCTACTTTTAAATTATGTGTACCATGTGTAGTTATTGCATCATCATGGAACCTCTTCCAGTTAATTTGATGACTAAATTTAAGCCTGCATAATAGCACATTCAAGTATGTTAGTTCACCCAAACATTCCGAGTGGTTTGGTTGCTGTTTCATTTTTTATCTTGTTTACAGACTGTTCTTTCAAACAATATAATCTCTTGAAACGTGCTTCCGCAGATCATCCGAAATGAATTTGTTCAGCGTTTCAAGGGAGAGATCCCAGGAGAGATTGAACTTGAAACAAAGAATAAATGTCAATACAAAATTCAAGTTATCAAGAACCAAGAAGAGCAGCTTGTGCTTGCAGCGGGATGGGGGAGCTTCGTACAGAAGTTTAGTCTAGAGATATGTGACAGAATAATATTATTCAGATACAATGGGAACTCCCGGTTCAGTGTCATAATCTTGGATGAACTTGGGCGTGAGAAGGGTTCATCTGTTGTCAATCTGCTCCCGCCTCGTGCACTCGAAAGGCACACAAATGGTGCTGAAACTGTGAGCCGACATCCTTCTGATGGTCCCGTGGACTGTTCTCATCCGCTCATGCTAATGCCACCGCCTGCTCAGTTTCATCATCAGCAGCAGGCCATCCTAATGCAGCCTCCCCTGAATCATTCCTCCTCCTCCAAGTCACCAGCTGGTATAAAAATAGCACATAACATATTCTCCCCCTTTTAACAAACATCTATCTTTTATACCTGTATTTATCAGTTTCTATTTACACACACAGGACAAGGAGATGGCTCTTTCTCGTCACATGATCATGTCCGGAATGCACTTGGTTTCAGGCGTGTTGTTAGAAGAAATCCAACCTCATCTCAGAAGTAGCAGGAGAAGGATGGTTATATTACCACGGATAAGACCAAGCTAACCTCTGCTCAGGAGCAGCAGGTGAAAGACATGGTCCAGTCTATCCGTTCACGCAGAAGTGGCATAACCATCTTTGTTTGATTTGATTGGCAAGGCCAATGTTCATCCAGCATTCTCCCTGGTGAGTAGCTCCCTCCATATTTATTTGTTGCTTCGACCATGCACATTCAAGTCTGTTGACTTGCTTCTCTTTATGGACAAACACACGACACTATTTTCTATGCTGTAATAGTATTCATAACTGGCCATACCTTAGTTTACAATTACATGCAATATTATTTTACTTCTAACCTACTACCTCTTTGGTTTTAATCTGTAACAGACTGTCCCAATCATGTACGGGGAGGAACATTTTTGAGATGGGAAAGTCATCTGCTTCCAGCTAGGCGAGAAAAAATGGAATGCCTGCTTCAGCAGTTCACGCAATGATTATCAGATTGAAAGGGGATGGAGTACATTTGTCAAGGACAACTCTTTGAACATAGGTGATATCTGCCTCCTTGAGCCGTTGAGCAACGAGGGGAGTACCATGGAAGTCCATATCATCCATGTGAATAATGGCAATTGACTGATTGTTATGCCATATTGCTACTTTCCCGATCTCCCTTACGGCGGGTGTTCTTTTGGTGATGTGGGGTTTAAGATTTATGTAGGCTAGTAGAGTCATGGTTATACTAATTAGCTGATGCCTACTTAACCTGCATAATGATGGAAGTTATTCTTATGCAACCTACAGTTTGGTTCAACTTTGAATTAGTGATGTCAGTGTGTCGAATTTAACACTGGTTTGGTTTATTGGTTTCTGACTTTCTGGACTCCTTTCCTTCAAATCCGGCATGTGAACCGTGCCTCTTGTTGCTATGATTATTGTTTTGTGTTTCTTTTTCCTTTGTATATCGGTGGAAGGAAATAACTGCAAAGGCCATCTTATCCTAAGGTAACATAAGAATTGTAAATCTCACGATTAATTCAAGTATCAAACTGTCATTTCATCTAAATAAGCTCAAAAGAAACGTCCTTCAAGACCTTAAGACAACAGAAACTGAGGTTTCATCTGTTACTAGCTAAATACATGTGTGTTCGCCAGGGGAAAACAAGCGAAGTATGTGCCGATCGTTTAATTCTAGTTTTGAAAACGCTAGGGAGTAACATTATGTCTAGTTTTCACTACATAGCTATAAGCACAAATGCATTTCTGTTCCTCCCTCTCGGCCATCATGTGCACCATACCATGTGCTCTGCTTTCACGCCTTAAGAGATTATTCTGCTTCAGTCGCTAGATAAATTTCCTAAACTAAGGAAAAGAAATAAAGTCAGAACTCTACATGACCTGAAAGAAAGGGAACCAATGGCGACGAAGGCAGCCGATGGCAGTGAAGTCCTTGGTCAGCGTGATGACAAAGCCTCTTCCTCGGGTGCGCCTTTGGGGGATGTGTTCGCACACAAACACGTCACCGTGTACCCTCGACGCCGGGGGTGATGCACCGCAGCTCACGTCGAAGGAGACCCGCCGGAAGCGCGGTACGCAAGACAATCCGGCGGGCGCTTTTGTAGACCCGAAACCCTACACGCCCGGGAGGGACCCCGTCTGGACGCGCGGCGGCTATGGGTTGCCCTAGGTCGACCTGATCGCCCCTAGGGCCTCGTGGATCGCTGCCCTCCTTCACGAAGAACGAACGAAGAACGAGGAAGAAGATACAAGGGAGAGGAATAAAAAGTAGATGAACACAAAAAAGTAGAAGATTGATTTGTTCGATTGTGTGTTGTTCAATCGGCCGTCACCTCTTACATATATATGAGGCGGCTAGACTTTCCGTATAAGAAAAGGACTCAAATCACGTCCAAAACATCAAAACATAACCTAACTCGGACAACGAGGGCCGGAACTTCCGGTTAGCCCGGAACTTCCGGGCTAAAATTACATCGAGTAGCCCACTTGTACAGCTCCTGCAGGTCTCATATGGCTTCGGATCGCGATGGTCCAAAAAGCAAAGTTGTAGATCATGCAATGGAGAAAACTTCTTTAGTTGATCACTTTTTAATCTGAGGTCATCTTGATGTCGAAATCGTCCCCGCAAAACTGCAAATAATGTTGAAATTCCAGTTTTCGGGACGCACCGCGTACAAAGTTTCTGTTTACACCGGAACCCTCCCCGGAAGTTTTGCCCGGAACTTCCAGGGCAGACTTATGCAGCACACCGTTTTGGCTATAACTTTTGCATACGTACTCCGATTTAGACGTTTCTTATATCAAAATCGATCGTTTTAACGAGGCGAAGACAATCCATGTAGAAACGTTTCCCATATGAGGTTATCTTGGGGGCATAATCAGCCGAATAGTGTTCTGAATGCAAAATCTCAGTACTTCAAACACAACTTGGGCCTTAGAGCTTAGATCGGACGGCTACAGAACTTTCTCACTTTGAACACTTTTCCATTTGAAGCCTTCTTAATTATGTTTTTGACCATGCGAAAATCTGGTGTCAACACATGCCCCCCTGTTTTTCGGCAAAGCTTGTGTTCCGAAAAATAACTTCCGCATAGCTTGTTCTAAGGACGATGTCAACACTCCATCGGCCATTTTGCATGTTCTTAGGACGATAAGTATATATGGCCATTACTTGTTTGAACCTCTTGATGCAAACTTGGGTGAAAACTTCTCAGCTTCTATAACAATCCGGTGATAAGGTTCCATAGACCAAAACCATTCTCCGGACCATATTGTTCTCCCTTTCGCTAGGATTTTGCAGATAATCAAGAATGAACTCCCTTCAATCCTTACTTCGTCTGCATAAAAGTTTCATTAGTGGCCGAGATGGTGAACTCCAATTCGGCCTTACCTATGTTGGCAAGAATGCGATACACATAGAAGAGGGTGACGAGGCAGAGGCCGAGGGTGCTGCTCCCGTACAAGGTACGTGTGCTTTTTTAATCAAGTGTAAAAAAATGGAGAAGGGCACTTCTATATAATGTCCTGATCCTATGTCTTTTTCTCAGCTGCAATGCCACGAGAGGCTGGAGCTAGACCTCGGCTCAGCCAGGCTGACATTCAAGCTGACCTCGAAGGTGAGAAACCAACCCACTAGGCCAATCCCGGAACAATTTTTGGGCAAGTTGAATTCGTCGATCGCAGGTTGCCAAGGATCACGGATCTGCTGTGGACACATCAGCGAACGCAAGCAGATATGCTGAAATGGGCACTGTGGGGGCAACGGAGTTGCAATGTTATATCAACGTCACAAGTGCCCAGCCAGAAGTAAGAAGGCCTGAAATTGGCATTTCCACAATAGCAGGTATCAATGTCCAAAGTGTTGTTAGCATAAACTTTGATTTGTGGGATTTTCAAAATGTTAGTTCTACTTCTATGACGTGTTTTTAGTCCGGGTCTTACAGTACTAGTACATGTAGGCATATATACATGCTTATATTGTTTATGTCATAACAGTACTAGGAGGTCAAGTAGAAGTAAGTTTAGGCTTTGTGTAAGGTCGGTGGCAGCTCGGTCTATATATGCATAACAGGTGAATACGTGAGTTTGTACCGTATTACCTGGGGGTGAGACAAAAGGAAAAGAAGTAAAGAGTGAAAACAAGGAATACAAATATCCGTGTGCGCGTGTTCATCTAGTTTGATGTGATCGTTCCTGAGACGAATGCCAACAAGTGTTTAGATTGAAGAAGTGGAAGCTATAATATTCCTGTTACATGTGATTTGTTTCCTATGCATGGAGAAAAAAATCTCCTATATGTTCCTAGTCCTATTTGATTTCAAGTTACAATGTCACAAGACGAGCAGCATCAATAAGTATTAAAAAAATGTATTAAAAAATGTTTGTTACATTTCTTAAAAAGTATCTGTGACTTATTTAAAAATGTACATCACACATATGCAAACTATACGCTAGGTATTTGAAAAATGTTTATCACATATCTTAAAAAGTATCCGTGAGTTATTCAAAAATGTCTATCATGTATTCATTTTTAGGGTCCATCATGTATTCTTAGAATATTGATCTCATGTTTATAGAAATGCTAGTCACTTATATGAAAAATGTTTGTTGCATATTTAAGAAAAATGCTAGTATCTTCTTGTGGATTCCGATCTTCACAAGGCCCGTAGTGCAGATATAACCTACCACTTGTAAAACCCTTGTACGCTCTCCACGGGACACCCGAAGCAGCGGACTGCACCACGGGCCAGAACCTCCGATGCCGAATGCGAACTGAAACTGAAAACCGCAATCAATTTCCTAAAATCCTCATCACAACCAACATGCGCCCAGGCTATGGACAGATTGGAAGACATTAATTGCTTCCAACCCAATCCCGGCGGCAAAGGCCGGCACCCCGAGAAACCGAAGCCCCTTCCTTCGCTATAAATCCATGTCCATCTAGCAGTCCCTCTCCACACCTGCTACTGCCCTGCGCCCGCGTGGCCTGCAATTACTGATGCACAGCAGCTGGACCTTGACTATGTGGGCTGCACTTTCTGCCTGATCAAATGCATATGCATACCTCCACAGGGCCCGTGAACATCGTTTCTGAGTACAACGCGTCTGGTTTCGATGAGATGCGCCAGTACGGAGCGGGGAGGAGTGGTGGCTGGGTCTCTGATACCAGATGTTAGGGTAACACTTGGGGATACAACTTACGCTGGATCTACGAATATTGGAGTGGATCAATGATCTCTGTTACACAGGAATTACAAGAATTGTAGCTAGGGTTCTTGATCCAGGTCGAGGAAAGGGGAATCGAGTAGGTAGTCACTGCCGTGCTAATGATCCACCGGATGCGATGGGCTCCTCTGTGTCTCTCCTCAAGTAGTTCGGTTGTGGGCTTCAGTTGGCCCACTCTGGCCCTTGGACTCGAGTGTGGGGCGTTTGAGCCTGTTGGGCTGCTGGGCAGCATTGGTGTTGATGGAGGGGCTTCCCAGTTGGTCCTGTATGTCAGGGGTCGCTGACAGTGCTACGTTGAGACACTTTCTACTGCAATACCTACACGAATATGCTACACTACCATGTATATTTTGCAGGCCATCATTTAACACAATAAAGAGACCCCAAAAAATGACCGGAACCTAGGGAAACGTTCCGTGTCAACATGCTGTGGGATGGTATAAGTAGACGGGTCACCTACTCCCCATTCCAACACAACTTCTGATATCCTGGTTTCTCTCGAACGAAAGATGGCCTCCAACGATGGTGCTGATAGCTCAAGCCATGGTCACAGTCCATACCGTGCGCTTCGGATGAGAGCCTCGTCATCATCACCTTCTCCGCCACGGTGCAGAAGTGCGCAAGTCGTCGCTAGCTCTGGGCGTCAACGCTGCGGGATCTGAACGACGTCGACGTCCCTACCGTGCACTCCGGATACGTGCCAGCAACTTATCGCCATCGCCATCGCCATTGCCTCCACGTCCACTGCCAGGTAATCATATGTGCATGCGTTAACGACTCCGTACGTAACGTACACACTTTAGTTTACATGCATGCATGAACGAACATTCTTTTGTACCATCGGCCGAGATGCTAAGTTCGTTACGCGCGCGTGCAGGTGTGGCTGTGGAAGAGTTGCTGCTAGCCTTGCCTCTGGCGGTGCCAGCTGAACATGATACAGTAATGTGGCATGTGGTGGCTGATCCAGTGTCTCCCCCGCCAGCCGTCGCTCTGACGGTGCCAGCCGACCCTGTGGTGCTTGCGCCACCATCGCCGCAGTCGGACATGGCTCCGAGTGTTCTAGGCCCCGTGGCGGCATCACCGTTGTTTACTCATAGCCTTTCTCTCTGGAGGCATGATGATTTGAAGATCGCTACAATAAAGTTCTCCGGCCGGCGGCTGAAGAGATGGGGATGGTTCTTGGGAATGTATCTTTAATAAAATTTGCGCCGTGTTGTCAGATGACGAGTATTTCTTTTCTGTATTACATTGTTGTTGTAGTAGCTGGAGGAAGCTAAACTGGTGCGTTTGATTTACCTTGTTAGAGTATCTCCAACGACTGACTCAAATTTGGTCCGACATCTATCTGCCGACAAGAGGGATCAGTCCGCGAGCACCGAGGCCAGATGCCTCCATCCAACACTATTCACATATATTTTAAACCACTTTTCAGCTAAATAGACGAAATTCACACAAACATGATGGATTTACATATAAAACCGGACAAGATTCGTGCAAACACGGTGGATTTTCATACATTTCAGACACTTTTAGAGCAAAAAAGCGTTCCAAACTCTAAACCTATCCAACGGTGGCGGCTGTCGTTCACTTTCTTTGTATTCCGCATTGGCGGCCACGTTCTCCATCTGCCGTATTTACAAACAGCGGCGGGGTTTAAGACTCATGAAGTATAGGCGCGGTCTCCGGCGAGGAAGAGTAGAACCTGGTAGGCAGACCGGCCCACTAGGGACACCATGCCTTGCCGCCTCCCATGCCCTACTCATTCTTGGAGGAGTCCGTGACATGTCTGTCACCGATGTTGGGGCGATGGATGGGGAGGCGGACGGAGGCTGGTGTGGGGATGGGGTGTTCTAGCGCGGACGGTGTATGAATGGGAAAATGGAGGGAGAGGTACGGGGAACCATGTTTTTGGGACGCGCCTGTCTGAAATATGGGAAAGTTACGAACTTAGCCCCCGTTTAAAATTTGGACGTCTCATCGATTGGGGATAGGACGGTAATCTCGCATCTCGCCAATATTTGCCCAGAGCGATTTCAGGCGAGGAGAGGGTGGTTGGCGCCCATGGTTGGCGCCCACAGTGTATGAACGGGGCTGACAGGTAGGGCGGTCGTGTCTCGTCTGAGTGAAGTTACAAACCTGCCCCTATTGAAAATATTTGCCTACATCGATTTCGGCCGAGTCGAGTTTGTTTTGCCGCCCACCGTGTATCAATGGGGAATGAAGGGAGAAACAGAGGTCTTTCGGACGAGCTTGAATCAAATGTGTTTTGCCGCCCATGTTTGACGCCCACCGTGTCGGAATGGGCTCAGAGGCGGTCGTGTCACGTCTAATTGAAGTTACTAACCTACCCCTATTTATAGCAGTGGAAATCGGGCCCATGGATTATTCGTATAATGGGTAGACAGTAATTTCCATCTCCGAAACACTTGGCTTCGGGCAGCCGACGTGGGAGTGGACATTTTGCAGCTTCTTTCGAATTTTGGGACAATAAGCATCCACGTTTACCCTGGCAACTAAATTCGAGTCCATTTTGTATTCCTATATGAATCTTTATAAATCGTTCTATGTGCTTTTATATATCTTCAAAAGGACGACAAAGATGTATTCCACTGTCATATATGAATATGGTTTACAAATGCCGATACTCAAATTCAGAAACTAGTATCCAGTTTAAGGTGAATTCGAATATTTCGAACACTTCATGTCCAACTCAAATGTCACACGCAGCATAATGTGTACTCCTATTTAGATATGTACACAAGCGATGTATCAAGATTCAAATACCGAGTCAATTAACCAAGAATGTACAGAACTAACAGACATATAAACACTTATAGAGTATATGGATCAATAATATCAACTAACATACATAAGCCAGGCCGCTGTACTTTTTTTGGCTACAACAGCATCTTTTTTTAGCCAGCATCTTGGCCCTTTCCGATGCGTGCCACTTATGGTCCATCTATACTGCTACTATTGCTGAATGCACATTCAGCCCGATTGACATATTTGTAGGTCTGGCAGAGCAATCCAAATGAAATGTCTCCGAGTCTTATCAATTAATACAGACTTGTGCTCAAATTAAATTACAAACCAAAAAACAAAAAAAATTATTACATGATCTCTAAAACAAATGATTTGATTGATTACATGAACAGATAACACAAAGGTTATTCAACTATGGAAAGAACATTTCACCTATGATTTACCAAGTAGGAATTTAATTTCCTTTTTTCCTTTAGGACCTTAACAATCTAGTCAGTCTCAGCTTGCTTCGTTTTGAAATCCACCAAATATTTAATGGTTGTCTTGAGTACTGCTTGTGATTGTGCTGTTTGCTTCCTCAACATGTCAACTTCATCTCTAAGTGCAAAAGCAAAATCTCTTTCTACCACTAGTTTAGCCTCTAGAGCATCAGCAGTTGGCAATTCATAATGCACGATTGGGCCGGTGCAACTGATGTGGGATGATGCAACGTCCATGGAGACCTCGCTCTTTGATCTTGGGCTAACCTGTTTTGCCATTAAAGTTCCGATTGGATTCAGAAAAGTTGAAGTTAGCAAAACATCTCAACTGGGAGTTATAACAGCAAACCAGTTAAACAAACAAGGAATTAAAGAGTTTCAATTGGATGCTGAAAAGTACTCCCTCCGTCCGATAATGTAAGAGGTTTTTTAACACGATGCTAGTGTCAAAAAATGTCCTATAGTATGGGACGGAGGGAGTAGTTATTAACATCATTGTAACCCGCTGTTGCAGCAGCAAAGCAGTTAAACAAACAAGTAGATATTTAAGTTAAGACAAACAGGTAATTTTTAACAGTAAGTATCAAACACATAGATAGGCGCAGTCTACAATATGATTAACAAGCTGTGCCATTATGTAGTCAGTAGCAAACTAAATTAAGCCAAGCAACGTAATTAAACAATTTTGCAATAAGTGGCTAACTAAATTCCGAGAAGCAGGTAACTGAACTTACGCTAGTTCTTTGTACAGGCACACTGCAACTTCTTCTTCGCTTACAAGGTTGTACAAAGGAGTCCATGGCATCAATTGCTTGGATACGCAGTCCCAATACTTCTTTCTTCCCACACTTCATGTTTAAGTCGAATGGTTAATCTGGTAAGATGGCGTGTCCTTGATATGTTATATGAGGACGTGTAGTCAGACTAGTTGTAGCCAAACACATCACACTGGCTTTTACTGTATATTTCATGCGATTACTTTTGACATATCAAGAATCTAAGCAATCTATAATAGGATGAAAAGACTGACATCCTTCACATTATTGGCGAACTCAGTTCATAGAAACAAGAAATTCAACCATTCTATGGGTAAATCAAAAGCGCCACTGGAATATTTTTCACTATCCAATCATACACGCAAAAAGGGACGACGCCACCATAGGGGCTGGTATGGGCGGCCGCCTCAGGTGGCTGGAAAGTGTGCACCTAGTTTGAGTCGTCCAGGTTGGCCCACGCTAGTTTTGTTTGTCCCATCGCACGAGCAGGCAATGTAAAAAAGGAAGAAAAATGTTTCAATTTGGATGGGCCAATAACATAAGTGCAAGGCAGGCCCTATAGCAGGCTCGCGGCCCAAACGAGCGCCTCCCATATCGATCGACAGCAGGAAAAATCCCAATTCATTCGCTCCAGCCTCCAGTCTGGTTCGCTCCTAACCTAGCCGCCGCTGGACAGACCGACACAACACTTCCTCGCGCCCTCGTTGTAGGGCGGTCGCCGGGCTTCAAGCGAACGTAAGGACAAGAAGATGAAGATCCAACCCTGGGTGTAGCCTCCGTGGGAGGCAACGGCGGCAGCACGGGCATGGCATCGAGCTTGTGCAAATGGACAGTCGCATTTGCAAGAGTAGCATGCGCAACGAGCAGGTACATCACATCCCTGATTATATCTAATTCAACTCTTCAATTTCTGGCCAATAGTTAAACCTGACGGTGTTGTAAAACTGCTTGTATGTAGGGAATCTATGAGAAAATGAAACCAATTTCTACTTATTTTATAACTCCCCCAATCAATACTGAACTGACTGAATCTGATGTATCTAATCAAGTTTCTGGCGCAAACATACAAGCTCATGTTGTTCTTGAGCCTGAAGTGTCTAATGAACAGACTGCTAATGAAGGATTTGATGCAAACATTTTACATGCTCCTGGTGATGAACATATAGTGTCTAATGAGGGATCTAATGCAAGTATTTTGCAAGCTCATTGAAGGATTTAGTGTCTAATGATGATCTACTATGTTGAGAGAGACAGAGATTTGCAGGCATTGATGACAAGCAAATTATAGTGCATTTTCATAGCTTGAGGAAACGTCGAGGCCATCTACCAGAAAGTCCCCGCATCATGACAACATAGCATAAATACTTTTCTAATCTGTTGTTTGAAACTATTGGCATACTTGTGCAGGATAGATATATTGATATGCAGTTTGCGCACTGGTTATACGTGCAATTACACTTCGATATTTTCAGCCAGAGAACGAATAATTCAGGCAGGTACAGACCATGTTTGTAGTCCTTGTACACCATGTTGCATTTTGTGTTTTTTGGTGCTTGCATCATTTAGTGTTTATAATCTGAACTACTTTGGATCATTAGCTGGTTTTCAAAGTGCATGCAGCTTCACATTTCTTAAGTTATGTTGATTTCCGGAGTGCAAGTGCCTTCGTATTTTTTAAGTTTAATGTTCGCCCCTGGTAACTTGAATTCGTGGATCAGCCACTGCACACAAATCATACAAGAATGCCAGTACGAATTAAATGAAATGCAGGGACTTACGCTAGCTCGTTGTACAGGCTCGCTGCAGCTCTGCTTGCGCTTGGGATGTTCCATGTACAAGTCCATGTTACCACTTGCTTGGATGTGCAGGGCCTTGTGCTCCTTGCATCCCCCTCTGCATTTTACACGGCAAATGGTTGATCAAATAAGAGGAATCGACCTTGATGTTGTAGCGGAGGACAGATACTTACAAGGTTATACGGGTGTGCAGGATGTGTACCAGATCCCGTAGCCTCGTCATGCTTCGCTAAAAAATGGATTTGCTTATTTCAGATGATATCTCCAGAAGAAATAAGAGTTAAAGTCAGAGTTGCATAGGCGTGTAAGCTAAGAGAGAAGTGAAAGGATATCCAAACTCGTCGGAACAGTGCACAAGGGAGTGATGTGTGTATACCTAGTTCGGGCCAGTGTTTGGGCATGCTCGCCTAGCTAGAGTGTGGGTCACTTTAGAGCCGTTGAGGGTGATGCGCTGGCGTTGGCTGGCCACGCACGGATGCAGATCTTGAGTGGCAGCGGAGCGCTACGATGCGGTGGACGAGACCGTTGGTGAAACCCCAACGACATCGGGGGGCCAGAGGTGCGACGATGTGCTCGGTGAAGTAGCCCCGGTGAGCTGGGAGACGGCGTCAGTGAAGCGCACCTGATGTGGTGGAACTCGGTGTCTGTGAGGCACGTCGGTTGCGGCGGCCGACGTTGTCGGTGGACCACCCGGTGCGGCGGACGAGGGCATAGATGAGGTAGCTCCGGTGCGGTGGTGAAGCGCGACCGTCGTCTTCGTCGTCATCGTCCGACACAGAGGTGGGGAATGGTGGGGAAAGAGACGAGACGAGGGGCAATTCGAGGGATGGCGGCGAATTAGGGATTTGAGCAATCTGTGCGCGGAAGGGGACGGTGGAGAAGAGAGATTTTGTAGGGCTGGAATTGGGGCCGCCAGATATTTCAATCCAAAACGTGGAAGTGCGAACTTATATTGTCGTTTTCCTTTTTTTTGGGGGGAGGGGGCTGGGTGGCTGGGTGCTACGCGTCCGTCCGACACACGCGACCACCCCGACAAGACTACGCTTCGGTGCCTTAAGGCACCTGCCTTTGTGTCCATGACATGTGGGCCCAACAGATGGCTAGCTCACATGTCAGTCACCTAAGGGTTGTTGCCTTTAAGGCACCGAAGCAGCGTCCACCCCGACACGACCCTGGTCTGCCTGGTGCGCCTACATTTGAGAGTGCAAACGAATCTTCATTCATTTGCAAACGAATCTGTATGTATTACCATGCCCGTGTTTTCCTTGCGATAATTAGTCATTCGAAACGAGATACTCCATCCGTTCAATTTTGTTAAGTCGTTTCAGACAACTTAAAATGAACTGTTTTGCACATTGTCTGAAATGTCTTCAAGGTCTTATAAAAGTGAACATAGGGAGTACTATAAATTAATTAATGAGGAGTTATTTGAAAAAAATTCGAAACGTTACCCACGCTAACGTGGATTAGAGTGTGTCACATAATTAGTTATTTTAATTAGAGTGTGTGTCACGTAGTTAGTTATTTGAATTAGAGTGTGTGTCACGTAGAGATCTCCAATTCTAACGTGGATTTCGCATTTCACTGTATCCACGCTACTTTTTTAATACAAATTCATACGTATATGATGAACACCATGGTAGTGAGAAAACTTTTGGATGGATTCAAACATATGACCTACAAAATAGCACAACAAATTGAGCCAATGTCAACTTTTCGAAACTTAGTATGACACGAATTCGAAATAATTACCCGTATGCCTCGTCCTCGGTTCAAATCTTACAATGTACACCGAATTGAAACATCGATATTAAGTCTCGTACTATGTACATTCAAATGTTGGTTTTAGTCCCCCCCCCCTCCGCGCGCACAAACGCTACATACTTCATGTATCGGTCAATCTTCCTCTCCTAACCACCTTAGCAAGCTATCGGTTACCAACACACGTTCATTCTTTCTCTCTGTGTTTCGATCTCTAAGTCTCTCAACTACACAACACCTTTTTCCACTCCTATTACCAAATGTATTTACCTCACACACCCGCCATTGCACCCCATGCCGAGCTCTGTCTCTCTCCCCCCCTCTCCCTCTCACCCTCTGGCGCTAAATACATGCATTGCCTATCTAGCCCCCCCAACCTCTCATGCACACGAACGCACGTTGTATATCTAGGTCACTCCCTCGAGACTGTCTCACTCTTTCTTCCGCACGGCGGGCCACACTCTCTCAATCTCGCTCTCTTTATATGAGTCTCGTTTAACCTCGTTTTCTTTCACACAGAAATGATATATCTCCCTGTTCGGGCCTCGATCAACACACTCTATACTCTCTCACGCAGATTGTCTATCTAAGTCAGTCCATCCAAGCCGCCGCCACTCTTTCGACCTCATGGTGGGCCACGCTCACTCAATCTCTCTCTCTCTCTCTCTCTATGTGGGTGTGTGTGTCTCGATTTACCTCGCTCTTTCTCGGACAAAAACGATATATCACCATGTTTGAGCCCAATTCGACCTATTCACATTGTATACTCTCTCACGCACATCGTCTATCTAGGTCACTCTCTCCAACCCATCTCACTCTTTCAATCGCACGACGACCCTATGTGATCGGTTGACCTTGCTTCCTCCCACGCACAAAATATATCTACACATCTGTGACTGGATCATCTCTCAAGCTCTATCTTACAGCCCTCACCCTTACCAAAAGTTCAATCGGACAATATCTCTCCGGAGCTCATTTATTTGTTCAATGTATGTCGGACCACACTCACTTTGTCTTTCTATCTATATGTCTCTTGATTGACCTCGCTTTCTCATACCGTATCTTCCACGCGTTGAAGCTACTACCTCTCCATCCCTCGCAACGCCGGAGCTATTTACATTGTTAGGGGCACTCCAACCTTGGATTAATTTGTGTAGGCATTTATTCCGGTCGGTTTAGATTATATTTTCGTAGCATTCGGCCCACAACTACTCCAAACGCCGTTGCAACCCACGCAACTCCCCTAGTTGATTTCCCTCTGGCTCGGTCATCGCTCTCTCGCACGTCCTTTCTCACCTTCAACGTCGCACCATGGTATTATTGAAAAAACTATGTTGTTCTCTTTAATTATTATAAATAAGCTACAAAACTACACATCGATAGTCCGCTTGGAATGGAACAAATTTCGACCCACAAATTAAAGTGCTACAAACTACACACCAAGGGGCCCACATGTCATGAAACAAATTTGGACCCATATACAAAATAAAAAATAAAGGACGGGGATCGAACATGCGACCGGGCCTTCAAGCCGCATGTTGTACCCCCTTTGTTCACATAATGTTTTTATATTACCACAGCCTAATTAATGGATAACATGTAATATTATTTTTAGTACTATTCGCCTTCACTTACTGGTGGGTTCCATGTGTGCTCTCTCTCTCTCCTCCCCTTCTGCGTTTAGACGCACGGGCAAACAGGAAGAACTCGCGGGCGTTGTTGCCGTTGACCATATCTGGACGCGTTCACAACTCACAAGTCACGGCACCAGTTTCACGTACTAGCAGCACTAGTCAGTGTGTACGTGCAATGCACGTTAATTTGGAAGTATATTAAGTGCATGCGGATGTTAACTAATAGGATATTATTTGCGTGTTGTCATGTGATTAGCACTATTTTTGGCATGAAATTAACTGCACGCTAAACGTGTTGAGCGCTCGACATTGAAGCAGTCTAGGTCGTTGGATGACAAGGAATACATGTGGCTTGATGACGTTTTATATTTAATTTGATACGGCTCTAGCAGAACATTCAATCGATCAAACCATACATTTCGTTCAGTCTGACTCCGACTTTAAAGTATACGACGATCGATATAAAATAAACGGAAATGATAAACGTTCGGATTTTAAGCATGGCAATCCGAACGTTTTTCATGGCAAATTTAGATTACGCGGCGGCGGCGGGGGCGTCTCGCGGTGGGAAGCGGCTCCTCTGCCGTGCTCTTTGTGTCGTCGGGCCACTGACCGATGGTGACGGCGGCGTCTTGCGCTGTTGTTGGCGTACTCCTGGACGTTGGCCTAGCTTCAAGGAAGGCCAAAATGTTCTGGACTTCGGAGCGAATCAACTGGCGGGAGTAGGCGACTGGCGTTGGTGCAAGGAATCGGTCGACGGCGGCCATCCATGCCGCTGAGGGGGGCACTAGCACCCGCGCGGGGACATACGCTGTCAACGGCGCGGCGGGGACGTTTATGTGCATGGGCACCGGCACGGGCGCGCACGTCAGTGCACGCGCAGGCGCATGCTCTGGCAGGTGCACGGGCACCGGCACGGGCGTGCGCGTCAGTGCACGCGCAGGCGCATGCGCTGGCAGGTGCACGGGCGCGTGAAAGTCGGCGGGGACCTCGTGGAACCCCATGGCATCAAGCTCGGCGACAGTGTGCGGCTCCCAGCCCATCAATGCCACGGGGATGGGCGCTGGCGCAGTCAGGGCGATGGGAGCCGGAACGGGAGCGGGGACAGGCGCGACGTCTTCCCGCAAGGCTAGTTCAAGCCCGTCCCAAAGCGCCTTATGTTCTTGAGACTCCGGCTGGGTGTCTTCCTCATGAAACTGGAACACTAAGGGCAGACCATCGTGATGCGGCATGGCGTACGTATAGGTCAGGCTAGTTGGAGGTAGGCGACAGGAGAATCGGAGAGAAAGAGAGAAGATTGTAGCGATACCGGGTAGTGCGGGGTTGATTTTAAACTACGGCGTCGATGACATTAAAAGTGGGAGCAGTTGGGACGACGGTGGGCGGCGGAGCCTTGTCAAAGGGCTCGCCTCCCAGTGAGTCTGCACAGCGGTCTGCTCGCACGCCTCCCTGACAGCCGGCGCAGCGGTCTGCTCGCACGCCTCCCATCGACTCACACGCTTGCTGGGACGGCACCTGCCGATGAGAAGCGGGGACTCGTGGCGGCACGTAAACGCCCATTTCAATAGTGAAAGCGTTCGCCTTAACGTGACAGGTCTTTTCCCTCAAAAAAAAAACATGACAGGTCTTTGTTCCAAAATACCTTGGCTCTTCATTTGTGCAACTTGTCATAAGCAACTTGTCTCGAATTGAAGAAAAAACTTACGAAGTAATATTTGTGCCATATCACGTGACCATGCTCAGTTTCAAGAATTTATGCTCCCTTTTGGATTTTCTGAAATTTAACACCCATGATTCGAAACAATATCATAACCTACATTATGCAATAAATTTTCAAGCCGTACATCTGTCCTGTTGTATTTCTTAAGAAAGGATTTGGTCAAACATTTTGCTTAGTTAAACCTCCTTTCCTGTTTATAGGGCTCAATTCAAAAATCTCACCAACCAAGGTAGATGGTGAGTGGTGGAACAATTGTTGTAGTTTGCAAATCCACTCAATTAATGCGCTTGTTTTCCTCAAAAATTGTGTTTATGAATGCATTAATTGCAATGCATGCATGCATAAAGTACATGCATTGGTCAATTTTCTCTTAATACTTGCATGTAATGATTTATTGCACCTTGAAATCTGAACATGTGACGGGGAACAACCAAATTGCGACTTATAAAATAGGAAAACTAAAAATTTGAGATAAGCCCTATAAACCGGAAAGGAGGGAGTAAAAGGATAATCCCTCCGTACCAGTGCATTGCCTGATATATTTACTCACGTACTAGGCACGAACAAAAAAAGTACTTGCACGAACAAACGGGCTCAATTATGTGCTCATCCTGGTGTAGTAGTAGTAGTACTAGGCAATGCAGTTGACGGATGACATTGACGAGCGGCGACCGACGGAATTGAACCGTGCTCGGCACGGTAGGTAACGTTGTCTAGTTACTAAAGCATCCCTCCGTTGTTCATCGGTAGTCATTATGGACCGGGGACATGAGGAGAATTTCCTAGGGCTGGAATTCTGGCCGCCAGATATTTCGACTTGAAACGCTGAGGCTCGACTGGTTGGGGTTGCCTAATGTGCGTACCACGCACACCACCGAAGGACACGAGCCCGTTTCTTTTAGGATCAACACGAGCCAAGGTCTGGCTGGTACGCCGTTGGGTCCTACCATTTGAGAATACGAAAGGAACCTTTTAAATTGCCGAACGAATCTATGTGTATTACAATACCCGTATTTTCCTTGCAAATACTAATCTCAACATGGTAATTGATTTATGACGAGTCGTTGAATTAGAGTGAATTTGAGATATAGTGATCTCAACGTGGATTTCACATTTCATCGTATGCCTAGTAAGTTTTCCAATGCAAATTCAAATTTAAAAGATGAACAATATGGAGGTGAGAAAACTTTGTATGTATCAAGCATATGACCACACACACACACACACACACACACAGACACGCACGAACACAACAACAATCCAATAAGTATAGTGCATCTATTTTTCCAACCCATGCATGTATGACACGAGTTCAAAAATACTCCTTCTATTCCTAAATATTAGTCCTTTAAAGAGTTCAACAAGTGACTACATACAGAGCAAAATGAGTGAATCTAGACTCTAAAATATGTCTATATACATCCGGATGTGCCAGTCCATTTGAGGCCTCTAAAAAGACTAATATTTAGAAACGAAGGGAGTAAAATGTAAGACATCCATGGTCCTCAGTTCAATATTTAAAATGAACATGAAACTGAAACATGAATATTAAGTCTAGTACTACAGTACATGCAAATGTTGTGCTTAGGCGGAGCTATGATTCTCGGGGGTCAACCCCTCGACCTTAGATAAAACTGTGGAGCTCTGTTTAGGGTTGTTTAGATTATATTTGTTCCCACCCTCCCAACCACCGATTGGTTGTGCACCCAAACCCCTCCTCCTCGGGAGAATATCATGTGCCCCCATACCTTACATGCTATATGCCGATACGAGTTGCTTGGAGCTTGTAGATCTGAGACATAGCAGCTCACATGATGTGTCTTAATTTTTTTGCAGGAAACCTTGATGAGATTGAGAATTGCACACAATTTGTACAAAAACTACTTAGATGCCCTTTGATCCCATATCCAACGACCTCGAAGCTCGTATCACCGTAGCATCTAAGATCAAGGAGGACATCATATTCTCCTGTATGTAAGAATATCACGTGCCACCACACCTTAGATGCTTTGGTGATACAAACTCTTCGGAGGCGTTGGATTTGTGACCCAACACCTCCTCGGTGGTTCAAATGGTTTTTTGCAGAAAAGTCCCAAAAGAGTTCGGCCACTGCTTACAAGCACAAAGACTGCTCAGATGCCTTTGGATCTCAGATCAAACGACCTCCAAGCTCGTATCACCGTAGCATCCAAGATGCGATAGCACCTTATGTTTTCTCGTATGGGAGAGTATGAGGTGCTCCCGCACCGTAGATTCTATGGTGATACGAGTTCATGGAGATCTAACGGCCCACAGTAGGAGGTTTGAATGTTTTTGCAATATATGACTGATAGAGTTTGGGAAATGAGCAGAAAGTACAAGTACTATGCATGTGCCATCTGATCACTGATCATACGACCTAGATGCTCATATCACCGTAGCGGGTAATTAAGCTACGGGTAGCACCTAATATTAGCACCGCGGAGCCGTTGGATCGAAGATGCAGCGCCACACACGAGGCCTGAATGTTTTATTTGCAAAAAAAAAACTTTGGAGAGTTTGGAAGTTGCGCATAATTACAAAGACTACTCCCAAGCCATTGGATCTCACTTCCAACGGTGTAAAAGCTCGTATCACCATAGTATCTAAGCTGCGGGGTGGATGTGATATTCTATGCCGCTGTCATTTTTGTTCGTAAACTTGCAAAATACGTGTAACTCGTGCCGTTACTTTTCTACCGCGCAAAGTGTTTGTTCAAAAAAACCATCCTACACTGAAATATCAGAACAACACGCGGGGGTCCCACTTGTCATTAATCAAATTTGGACCTAAAACTAACAAATCTGAAAGACGAGATTCGAACTTGCAACCTGGACTACAAAGCGTAAGTCGATAGCCTGAAAAAATGAACGGTTGTTGGCTTTGTCCCATAACTTGATTTTATACAATACTTGCATTGAGTAGAGTAGAGGGAGTGCCTCGTCAACATGTGCATGACCGTTGTCTCACTTACGGGTGGTCCCAGGTCTGCGATCTCAATCTCTCTTCTCTCCATCGTCTAACCTTTGCTCGGGCACACACGAAGAGCAGCGCTAGCTTGCCATGGTGTTATTACAACTAAAAAAATCTTGGAAAATAGAAGAATCGCCTAGAACAAGAGAGGTTGCAGCTGGTCGAGACGGAGCTAACCGTGCCACGTTTGCATGATGAAGCTGTGTGGCTAGTGAGGTGTTTTCGATCGACTGGCTGGGTCCCGAGGTCTAACCATAGGTACTACGTCTGATACAGTATATTTTTACACGCACATTTTTCCTCCGTGCCAAGACGTGGCACACCCTACCGTGCGGTTTCGTGTTCCTCCCAGGTGGTGCACGCATATATTCTTCCTGACGTGGGACGCCCTACCGCGCATTTTCTGGGTCCTCCTCGGTCATAGCGCCGAAGAAAGTAAATGAGTCGTCAAATCACGAAAGACCACCTTTCCCGCCGAGTACATCAGTGAAGCACGGTGGCTAGCTAGTTGGGCTAGTTCGACCGATTAGCTAGGCCGCTGCCACATTTGTTTTTCACACCTTTTTTTATCTACTTGCCGGCAGGTAAATTTAAATATCCACCGCGGCGTTCCTCTGGTGTTTGGGTTCGGCAGGATTTTAAATTTTTTGATTGACGGGAGCAGGCGCGGCAGGATTTTTAATTTTTTGATTGACGGGAGCAGGCGCGGTAGCAATTAGTCACGATGACTCCGCCTGTAAAAACCCACTGCTCCCTAATGTGAGAAGTCGTCGACTGGTGTTCTACCGTGGTGAAAACCAAAAGATTCCCCGCTCCTCGGCTGGCTCCCTCCGCCTTCTCGTAGATTGCATTGCCTTTCAGCAGTTTCGCCCCCTTTGCTCCCTCTCCCCATTGCTTCTACCTGGTGCCATGGAGGCGCAGCAGATCACGGAGTCCGAGGTGAGGCGCCTGACACAGGAGCTCCATGCCAAGGATGGAGAGCTCAGGGCGAAGGACATGGAGCTCCGTGAGCTCAAGGAGGAGAGGAGTGCCATGCTCCTCCGTTATGTGCGGGAGTTCACGGAGCTTCAAAAGCGGCAGGCGTCCACCACAAAGATGCTCGAGGCGTCGGCGGCGTTGCTGCAGAAAGCGGGAGATACGATAGGCCGTCAGAGGAGCCGGCTGGAGCGCGAGCGGGCCGATCGTGACAAGGTCCAGGATCGCCTCAGCCACTTGGTGAACCAAGTTGCCACGCACGTGTTGCGGCTAAGCGATGCCTACCGTTGTGCCAGCGCGACGATGCCGGCCGCCGGGCTAAACCCGTTTGACCACCCGGTCGACTTCAACTAGCTGCGTCTTCCTGACCTGGTCTCCTTCTTCACCTATATCTCTGAGGAGCTGAGCCATCTCCGCGCGATGGTGGGGGCTGAGCTAGACAAGCAGGGGTTGCACGCTGCCGTCGCCGTTGCCGGGCGAATCCTTTCAGGGCTCTGTCATCGGATTCCATTCGTGCCATTGGACGCCGTCTTTGACGAGCTGGCTCCCGTCGACCGGGAGCGGGCTCTGATGGCGGTTGCACCCTGCATCACCAACGTCATGCGCCTCGAGAAGTAGAGGGACTTCGGTGGTGTTTAGGCGCCCTCTGCATGTGCATTTCCATGTCTCGGCGCAACATGACCGTTGGATCAAACTGAGACGGTGCAGATCCGTCACTGCAGCACAAAGTGTGTGGGTGTGTTTGGTTGCATTCTCATCTCAATATAGTTGTTTCCTCTTCGTGTATTTTTGTCAACCTACTAGTGTGGACTCATGCACCCTTAATGCACTCTGCCAAACACCCAAAAGTGGGTCGAGAAGGGAACTTTTGCTCCCATCCCGTGCACCCTTCATACACCCTGTCTAACACTTTTGGATGTGCTTCATATGGTTCATGTTTCATGGAGTACTGTAGCACCGTACACTCCGTGCGCTGTGGACCTAGTTCTGTTAACATTGATCTCACCGTTCATTCTCGACCGGACAGTCGAAAAAGCGGTTCTATGTTACATATAGGAGTAGTTGACATGCGCACAACACAGCAACAAGATTGTGTAGTACTGACGTATGAACCACTGCACATGCCTAGTAGTAGGAGCAATGTGTATGTTCAAGTGGCTTCCGTGTTTCGCACTCCTCCGTCGTAAGAGTGGAAACGCTTGTTGTAATAATTGTTTCTTCAGAATGAAAAACAGTGGACACGCTCTACCGTGCGGATCCTCCTTCAGCCATGCACTAAATTACTCACTTTCGCCAACGTGTGGGACAGCCAGCACCTGGGTCCACTAGCCATGCACTAAATTACTCTGTAGTAGAGTGAAGGTAGACTACCCTGATCGAACCACCGCAGTAATGCCCAATGAGCCGACAAATCACAAAGCCCCCTCCTTTCCAGCAGTAAGTTGGATGGACGAAGCAACCATCATTTCACTCTTCTCTCTCAGCTTCCTCTCTTGAAGAAAACCCCCACTCGCTTCGCTTCTCCCTCATCTCGTTCCTCCTTTCACTCTTCTCTCTCAAGCTTCCTCTCTTGGATGGACGCCGAAGCACCGGCCGACGTGATGTCTATGGCTCTGGCCAAAACCGTCGAGGCTCATGGTACGAAGAAGCGCAAGCACCCCACCGAGACTACCGCAGACAAGCTCAAAGCCATCGCCCTGTCCAAGCCCCCCTCTCCGGGATCCCTCATTAAGCAAGTCCAGGTAATGCCTCTTGCTGACGATCTTTTTCTCGATCTTGATCGTGTTTTTTCATCTAACACGCAGTACTAGTACTGGTAGTACAACTTTCTGGGTGATCTTGCATGTGATTTTAGTGTGCCAAATGACGGTTCTAAATTCCTCTTTTGACCAAAACATGCGAGAGGTTGACACTGATTTCTTGTCTTAGATTTGTCTAAGTACGGATGTATCTAATACTAAAATGTGACTTGATACATCCGTATCTAGACAAATCTAAGACAAGAATTTTGGGACGGAGGGAGTACTTTATGAACATCAATGCTACATTTTAAGAGGGTATATTTGCCACAGTAACTTGTGTTATGGATATTGCATGTAATCCCTCTGCTCTCATGCCTTTGAAGACATGTTCTAGTGTCTTTGTTCACTCATTTTTGTGCGTATATGTAGTCATATATGCAGTATAATATCGAAAATCATCTTATATTTCTGAACGGAGGTAGTAATGAAATATGGTTTCTATTTGAATTAGAACCAGGTCCGCGGTGGAGATGAAGTTCTCAAAGTCATGCCATGTGAACTGGAAGACCTGATGATGAGTTCTACTGCTGAACTATCCAGCTGCTGTGTCCTTGTCGGCACGTGTCCTGAACTAGTGTTTTCCTGTAGCATTGTTGTCAGGCGTGTTCTCGAGGTTGTACTTGACCACAACAATTTCCTGGTTGTGCCTTCGACTACGAAGGGTGTGGTTCTTGTAAAGCTCCCCAACAAATCCGATGCGGCATGTCTTCATCATGATATTTATGAGTGGAAAGACCACTCTGTTAGGTTCTCCATGGTTGACAAGATGGTGATGGTGCATGTAGACATCTCACACGAAGTCCATGGCCTAGTCAGTTATGCGGGGTTCATCCCGTAGGTCGGTGGCAAGAAATAGTGTTTGTGAACCCTGTATTGTTTATTAGTACTGCCGCTTTTGGTATGTGGTCAGTCCTGAGAACGGTCTATGTTAATGTCTGTCCACACAATTCAGTCAGTACATTTTGAAGTATCCAGATCATATTTTTTGTGAGGACGGTTTATCAATTATGGTTACACTCCAATATCTGCATGCATTGCAGGGTTTATCAAACCCACCAGGATTTCTCCCATGGATGTTCGGTCCATACGATTTTTCACGACCTTTGGACTGTGCTGCTTGTGGGAGTAGGCAGGGCCCCTGCATGCCACGCGTAGTTAGACGATCAATATTCTGTTTAGTACTTCAACATAGTGATTTCCTGGTAAGGATTCACTCGTGTCACATCAACTAAATCTTATTGATTTACTATCTAAATTTTATTGATTTAATGTCATGTTTTCTTTCTTTTCCTACAATTTTATGATGCAGGTTTTGCCATGTGACATTCATCACAGAATAAACCGCTTCATTTGCTCTACGATGGCTATTTTTGCAGGTTTCACTTCTTATGTCGTGTCAGTAACGAAGGCACTGTTCATCACTTATATTACTGGAAAAAATTGGCTCAGTCTATTGTCTGAGTACAAGATGAATCCCTATGATGAACTGCAGTTTGGTTTAACAAAAACGCCACAATTAGTCCTTCTCGCATTTAAAAGAAATGAAGAAAAAAACTGGATCACGGTCACGGATCCTAGTTAAGTTAGAAAGCTGATCATAGCAGACTAGACATGATCGCCGGTGTCTCGCACAGATCGAGCACCGACAGTAGCTCTAGCACTGACAGCGGCAGCAGCTCAGTCTGATCCAGCTGAGGATTGGGCACCGACCGCGTCAGCGGATCAGTCTGATCTACCGGAGGATCGGGCATCGACACTGGCACCAGCTCTACAAGGAGCACCATCTCCGGCAGCAGCAGCGGCTTCGGCACCTGCACCAACACTTGCACTTGCATTTGGTCCAGCCCGTGCAGTTGCACCAGGAACAGATTGGGCTGCAGTTCGCACTTCATATGCCAAAGTCCTTACAAAAACCGACATGTCCACCTTCTTGGTAAGCATTGGCCGCCCAAGTGCTTCGTTGTTTTTTCTTTCCATGTTGTTTCACATGATTCACTGTGTTGATCTAACTGTTTGGGTATGTCTTCTTGTTTTCAAACAGATAATTCCTAGAGCAACGAGGGAGTCATTCAATAATCCGTGCGACCGCGGCAAAGTTTCTCTTACCATGCGCAGCCTTGGTGTGAATGAACCTGCTCAATATACCGTAAGTACAAAGGATGGTCGCATGATGATTGATGCTAAAGGATGGTCAAGGTTCAAATCCAAATCATAAGTTGCGGTAGGGGATGATGTCAAAATCGAACTTTCTCGGCAAGGAGAGCTGGTCCAAATAAACTTTAAAATTCTTCAGTAGCAGCACGCAACTGCCGAACTGATCTATCCTCCGAGAGATTTTGATGTAATAATATGGCATGGTGAAACAAGTGTCCTGTGTGTATAAGTAGTACGACCGTATTATTTATCACATGGTATGTCGTTGATAGAACTGCAACTCTAATTGCTGGTTAGGAACTGTCGTTCGATTTCATTCCAACAGCTGCCGTGCTTTATTCAATTTTGTGTATTCGCCTTGCGACAGCATCTAAAACCAGCGCAGTACCGATCGCTTGCAATATGAAAAGCGCTGAGGTAGAACAAATGGCCCCCAAACATGCAGGGTCAGCCTGCGGGCCAAAGTCAAGAACCGTGAGCCTATCTAAGTATTATATTCTCAGCTGGACCCCCATAAAAAAAGCTGAACCCCCATAATGCCCGTGCGTTGCAGAGGGAGTATATTTCTCTGCAAGGTGAGCCTGTGATATAAAAGATTTGTATATTTCTTTACAGAGGGAGTATATCTCTGTCAAAAAATATATTTATGTGTAACTAGTTACTCCTGTCTTTCTACTCCCTTTCGCTGATATGTGGGGCAACCGGCAACTGGGTCCACGTGCCATATGCACAAATTAGAGTGCACAACTTCACTGTAGACACACCCCGGTCGTAGCACTGCAGTAATGCCCAATGAGCCGTCAAATCACAACCCCCCCTTTCCACCTTTAGCAGTAAGCTGGACGGACGAAGCGGCAATATTTCACTAGGCCTGAATCCCCTTCTCCCTCGTCTGCTTGTTCAGAGAAAACCCCCGCTCGGCGATTGCATAGGGTTTTCTCATGGAGAACCAGGTACGAATTCTTCATCAATGCCTGATAAATCCAAGTCCCTTGGTCGCAGATAATCCTAGGATGGCAGCCGCCGCCGTTGATGCATTTTTCTTTGTACTGAATCTAGTGTGTTTCAGTTGCAGTGCCCAAAGTGCGAGTACCCTACAGATTTCTGCGCCCACGGCGAGACGCCACACTTGTTCCTTCTCATCCTACCACAGCATTTTGAAACGCGCACAGTATGTTCCTAGAATCCTCTTCTCTATCCGGGAGGGTGGGTTTTTTTTAACATGCTGTGTTCTCATATTATTTTTCCTACACTGTATTATTTGCTCTGCCAGAACACATGTACTCAAGATGCTCGGCCTTGCCATAACTGAATACACTAGTTTAATGGTCATAGTGAAGACAATCCATCGATATTGCTTCCGAGTTGGGTTCATGAACCAAGAAGATCGCTGCTTTTTTTATGGCGGAACTTGGATAAACTTTCTCAAGTGTTACGGACTGAAAATTGGCGCATGAATGTTGATGGAAATAGCAGAACCTGGACTCATCTTCACTGTGATCTTCCACCCCGACGTCGTTCCAATTGTTCATCAATGTTAGTTTTGTATCTGGTTCTTGCTTGTTGCCTCGATTACTTCTTAATCCACCTATTCTGTCTAACTAATCACAATTTAACTTTAGAAGTAGCAACGAATCTCTCACGATGATGCTACTTCTAACTAATATTGTCTTATAATTGGTGGCACGTGTAGGTTTTTTCAGAGTTAAGCAGTCTGCTTGTTTGTTAGTCTGTAATAACTCGGCTGTTACTAATGGCACTGAAGTTGACTGGATCAACATCCACATGTTCCTACACTTTATTGATCGTCTTGAGGTCCTTGTGGGGCGTTTCAATGGTGGAAGGCCACGTGGGATATGTGTGCCACGGCTGCACTCGTTGAACAGGTCCAACTGGGTCGAGAAACTTATGGTACGAGCTGTTTTCTGTTATATATGTTGTTCATAAACTATTTCTTATACACAGTTTTACAGCTGTGATCTTCTTGAAACAGGAACTGCCGAGTTCTATTGTTCCTATACAGATGCCTGACCATGGTCGGGTTAGGCTTGCGCTTGGTCACAACATGATGTTTATGTCGACCTACTCAATTCCCCTTGGAGGCGAAAACATACTTATTCGTGGGTGGTCTCAGATAATGAAGGCCCGTCCATCTTCGAGAATAGGACAGAAGATTATGTTCATGCTTTTCCATGGCTCTAAAGCGAATATCCTGTTTATTGACCACGTTGCGAGATGAAGCCGCTTTCAGAAGGTTGTGGATGCGCGGGGTGGCGCCTGGGCCTTGTCCTGGGGCTTGGCGGCCTCACCCTTGGTTAACTGTAGCCTGTAGGCAAAGTAGCACTGTTCGAGGCATGCTTTGTACGGTTGAACCTGTATAAGTACTCATACTGCTTTCAGCTTTGGTTGTTAAGTGCCCTTGCTGGTTTCAGTTAAGGTTAAGTACTCCTGCTGCTTTTATAGTCTCTTGTGTTTCTTCAGTCCTGTCTTCCTTCAGCCGCCAAAACACAACCAGTGCCGACGGGGCCGCCTGCTTCCGCCTCCCACGGCTGGCTGCGCCTCAGCGCACGCATCGTCGCCCCACCGTCTCCTAAATCATTAATGCCGACGTCCTCCGCGCGCTTTGGTGCGCTCGCCGCGGCACCGCCCTCTCGCGTTGTCAACATGGTCAACAAACAACAGGAATCGGCAGAAGTACGTGGAGAGGATGATAGTAGGGGCCTACCACGTCAGCGTATGGAAAAAATAAAATGCTTCCTCCTAGTGTTTTCCTGACATCTGGGACCCACGACATTGTGAGCGTATATAGTCAATAGACAAGAGAACAACACAAGATCGGCTGACACCTGGGACGTAGCTACTCGAGCAGTAATTTTTTTGTTTGGTATCGTTGAGACGGAGCAGGGTTTGAACTGGGCTGTGGCCCGTCTAGCCCAGGCTTATATTTTATGTTCACCATGTGACCAGCCCAGCTATCTTTTCTTTGTGCAAATGAGTCCAGTTTATTTTTTCTGAAGAATAACATATCCAGGCCTACTTATTTTTCTAAGCCTTGAAAGTAATATGAAATGGGTTGTAAATATAAAAACAGATGACAAATTGACAATTACTTTATAATTTCTGATTTTTTCACATTTTCAGATTCCTATTTCACTGGGCATTAATCTAATTCAAATATATCTTCAAAGTACTTTAAATCTGGCTCGACATTTCGGTATTAAAAATAGTTTGGAACCCACAGAAATATGCGAAATTGGCCCTGGCCAACCAAAAAAATGACTGCAATAAATTGCATATGAAGTTGCCATGAGCTATATATAAATTATTAAAAAAAGAGGGAGTGGTCTGAATTGTGGGCCTGTTTAGTTGACGCATATGCAAGATTTTTTTAGTTATTATATACTACGTCAACAAACGATTCTAGCAGACGTAACCGCTGGATATCAATCCAACGGCCGTCGTGTTTCTTCAATCTCTGATCTTCTTGCTCCAGCCGCCAAAGCAGCGCCGGCGGGACCGCCTGCTCCTGCCTCCTGTGGCCGGCAGTGCTGCCGCGCAGGCCTCAGCGCCCCCTTCTACTCCCATCGCTGGCCAGAGCATCCCTCTACTCACCCACACCCCCTATTATTCTGCGGCGACGGCAGCCTCACACTGCAGCCGAACCGGTGAACCCTCGTACTCCTCTCCGCGTGGGCTTCCACTGCCGCGTCTTCCCCGGCTCCGCGTCCTCCCCTTCCTAGGCCTCGCCGTCGTCCACCGCCGTGGTGCTCTCGGCGCGGCGTGGTCAAAGTGGTCAACGACCGACTTCCATCGGAAGAGTACTGTACGTGGAGAGGCTGACAGCTGGGTCCACGGCAGCCGCAAGGAAGTGCCTCCTTATTACGTGGAAAATAATTATTCCTCCACCTGACAGCGGGGACCCACCGGACGGTCCACCGTATTTCGCGAAAAAAACGTTTCCCCCTGTCTGCTGGGACCCACCAGCTACATCTTCGCACACAAGGAAGTGCCTGACAGTCGGGAGCCACCTGGTCGAAGCGTACGTAGCGTTGTCATTCTGGTCACGAACGTGTACGTACATACTGATCGATGTAGAGGCGTGCATGTGTCGTAGATGTAGAGGCACACACGTGTCGTAGTAAAGGCGCACACATAGCATGTACACATACGTACAGCGGAGAGGGTGCAAGAAAGAAAATACGGCCACGTACGTACATACGGGAAGGGTCTCTAACGCCTATCGTGCATACGTACATGGCTGGGTCGGAACGGAGAAATAGCGTCATCGTGTTCATGGCGAGCCAACCGGCTGGGTCAGAACGGAATGCGTGGTCGTGTTCATCGGGAGGGCTTGGACGGAACATGCAATGGAAACAAGGCCTGGCGTACCGCACAACGGAGAAACAGCCTTGTGTTCGACCGGCCACGTTCGAAACGGGGTCCTGTTGATCGGGAGAGGCCTGGCGTACCGCAAAACAGAGGAAACGGACCTCCTATGGTCGAATCGGGGGTCCTGTTGATCGCGAGGGGTGTGGCGTACCACAAAACGGAGGAAACGGACCTCCTACGGTCGAAACGGGGGTCCTGTTGATCGGGAGGGGTGTGGCGTACCGCCAAACGGACGAAACGGACTTGTGTTGGAGCGCTACGGTCGAAATGGGGGGCCAGGGGGGGGGGGGAAGGGGTGTGGCATACCACAAAATGGGACTTCACGGATAATGTTCATCTCCATTGTCGACCTCCTCCAGCCTCCACGGGCTACCGTCGATCTCCTCTAGCCTCCACGGGCTCCTGTTCATCCAGCCTCCACCGCGCGCTACTCCACCGACTACTGTTCAACCACCCCTCCACGGGCACCCCTCCACTGTCTACTGTTCATCCAGCCCTCCATACCACGGGTTCATGTTTATCCAGAGGCAACGCCACCGCTCACTATTCTTCCAAACACCCCCCACCCCCACCCCGCAACGCTCAGTGTTCATCCCAGAGGCCGCAACGATCGGCTTCAGTTAGCAGCAGTAGCGAAGGAATCGCTCCATCGGGTTCAGTTAACAGCCATCGATCAATCGCTCAGGTTCAGTAACGCGTAGCCTGCAGTCCAATCGCTCGGGTTCAGTTAGAGCCCAATGCCTCGCTCGGCTTCAGCTTGAGCCAACTCCTCGCACACACGCGTGTACATACGAGAGAAACGCGCATCGCTCCGCCCCCGACCTCCCACCGTAACCGGCAACTCCCCGAAATTTTCCTTCCCCTTGCTTCTACCATGGTTTTTGCCGTCATGGACGGCCCAAAGAATGTCATGCAATTGCGTCTCCGGCCCGCCCAGGACGAAAAGCCCATTTTCTGTCATGATTTTTTGTCATAGATGTAGGAGCCCACCACAACTATGATGATACCGGGTTTTGTCACAATTATCGTCATAGAAGTGTCATATGTATGACAGAAAAAAATTTCGTGCGGCCCAAAATGTCACGGATGTGTCTTTTTTTTGTAGTGTTGCGTAGTCCCTAGGGTATGATTTATTATTTATCTGCTAAATATTTCCCTGCTCATAAGAAACAAGCTGCTTTAAAGGAAATATACAATATTGTGCAAATTGAAGAAGAGAGTCTCCCACAAGCTTGGGGGAGGCTTCTCAAGTTACTTAATGATTTGCCTGATCATCCTCTTAAGAAAAATGAAATACTCGATATCTTTTATAATGGACAAACCGATGCTTCCAGAGATTACCTGGATAGTTGTGCTGGTTCTCTTTTTAGGGAAAGAACACCGGATGAAGCTGGAATTTTATTGAATAATATGTTTACAAATTAAAATAATTGGGCACCTCCTGAGCCAGCTCCTGCTCTAATTACTAAGCCTACTCCTAAACCAACTCCGAAGAAGAGAGGTGTTCTATTTCTCAGTCCTAAAGATATGCAAGAGGCAAAGAAATCTATGAAAGAAAAAGATATTAAAGCTGAAGATGTTAAGAATTTACCTCCTGTTGAGGAAACATATGGTCTTAATCCATTACCTATTGAAGAACCTCCTGATCCCGATAACCCGACACATGTAGTAAAGGTAAATTCTCTCTATAGATTTGATGAAGGTGATATTCCTCACTATAAGTCTGCTAGACAATGCTTGGATGAGTTTGATAACTTTATGTTTAAGCAAGAAGACTTCAATGCTTATTTTGGAAGAAAATTGAAACAAAATACCTATATGATTAAACACTTGGGTGATTATATGGCTAATGTTAGATGTGAACTTAAACTTGTTAGCAAACATGCTTCTATGGTTACCACTCAAGTAGAACAAGTACTTAAGGCTCAAAATGATTTGCTCAATGAAATGAATAGTAAGAAAAATGATTATGCTATTAGAGTGGCTACTAGAACTGGTAGAATGACCCAGGAACCTTTGTATCCTGAAGGCCACCCTAAGAGAATTGAGCAAGATTCTCAGAGAAATAGTACGGATGTGCCTAGTTCTTCCAAAAGGAAGAAAAAGAAAAATGATAGGACTTTGCAAACCTCTAGTGAACCTATTGCTGAACCACCTGAGAATCCAAATGATACATGTATTTCTGATGCTGAAACACAATCTGTTAATGAACACGAACCTAGTGAAAATAATAATGATGATGTTCATGATGATGCTCAACCTAGTAATGATAATGATGTGGAAGTTGAACCTGTTGTTGATCTTGATAACCCATAATCAAAGAATGGACGTTATGATAAGAGAGACTTTGTTGCTAGGAAACATGGTAAAGAAAGAGAACCATGGGTTCAGAAACCCATGCCTTTTCCTCCCAAACCATCCAAGAAAAAGGATGATGAGGATTTTGAGCGCTTTGCTGAAATGATTAGACCTCTCTTTTTGCGTATGCGATAAACTGATGTGCTCAAAACAAATCCTTATGCTAAGTATATGAAGGATATCATTACCAATAAGAGAAAGATACGGGAAGCTGAAATTTCCACCATGCTTGGTAATTATACTTTTAAGGGTGGAATACCAAAGAAACTTAGAGATCCAGGAGTACCCACTATACCATGCTCCATTAAAAGAAATTATGTTGAAACTGCTTTATGTGCTGGAGCCGGTGTTAGTGTTATGCCTCTCTTTTTATATCGTAGACTTGATTTGAATAAGTTAACACCTACTGAAATATCTTGGCAAATGGCTGATAAATCAACGGTTATACCTGTCGGTATTTGTGAGGATATACCTGTTGTGGTTGCAAACGTTACTATTTTAAAGGACTTTGTTAATGTCGATATTCCCGAGGACGATCGTATGTCTATTATTCTTGGAAGACCTTTTCTGAATACTGCGGGGGCTGTTATTGACTGCACCGAAGGCAATGTGACTTTTCATGTTAATGGTAATGAGCATACGGTACACTTTCCGAGGAAGCAACCTCAAGTTTATAGTATCAATTCTATTGGAAAAGTTCCATCGATTATATTTGGAGGTTTTGAATTTACTCTTCCTACTGTCAAGAAAAAATATGATATTCTTATTATAGTGGATGTGCATATCCCCGTTGAGGTAACATAGTGTTATTCGAAATTTCTCCGGTTCCATGTTAATCGGAATGAGTTTGTTAACAAGACTTGATCAACCTTGTTAGTGGATTCCTTTTGATGATCATGAGACAGATGAAACTAGAAGCACAACCTTCTATACCCTCTTTATACTTTCTGTTATTTAGTTGAAATAAAGTAAAAATATTATTTTTCTGTCTGTTTCCTGATTTACCTGTGCAATATAAAAATACCCAGAAAATAAAAGTCCTCAGAATGCCATGCCAATTTAATATGATTTTTTCAGGAATATTTGAGGATTTTTTAGTGCAAAAATTACTGCAGGGGGAGCTGCCACCTGGCCACGAGGGTGGACGGCGCGCCCTACCCCCCTGGGCGCGCCCCCTGCCTCGTGGGCCCATGGTGGCCCTCCTCCACTTATTCCTGCACCCATCCTCTTCTTCTTCCTCCCACAAACACGAATATCTGGCTCAAACACGAGTTCCAGCCCACGTTGTTATGATTTTCGATCTCCTTGCTCAAAGCACCTCTCACAAAACTTCTTGGGGAGATTGTTCCTTGTTATGTGACTCCTCCATTGGTCCAATTAGTTTTTGTTCTAGTGCTTTATTCATTGCAAATTTGTGCTGCATAGGTGACCATGTTCTTGAGCTTGCATGTCAAATTTATATGGTTCCAAGTAGTTCTAATGCTTGATATAGGCTCTAGGCACTTGTAGGAGTAGTTGCTATCAATTTTATTGAAGTTGGTTCACTTTTGTTTGAAGTTACTAAAACTTTCAGATTATCTCAGAAAATAATGAAGAGACTTTTGAGGGGCTCGTCGAGCCGAAGCTCGAAGGAAAAACAAAAGTAAGAAGCACAGAAGCCCGAATACAATTTGCCTCATACCGCGGAGGTCCGGCCGAGAGAATTGCCTTCCGATGACTTCTTGAGGAGAGACGGGATTTATGAGGATTTCTATGGATTGATTGAGAAGGCTGGCCTCACCAACTTCGTCCGCGACCAACGTCATCAGTATCTCTTACTCACAAAAACTTTTGTGCAAAACTTCTACTATTTTCCTAAGGAATCACCTCCATCAGTAGAGTTTCATTTATATGACGTTGTTAAGAAGATGCCATTAGCTGAATTTGTGAGGTTTGAAAAATACCCTTTGAGGGTACTTTTGATGAACCACACTGTAATGAAGTGGAAGCATTTATTAACACTATCACTGTGGGAGAAACCAGGAAGGTTTCTGATGCAAGAATTACTAGCATACATTTTCCTGTTTTACGCTACTTTGCCTTATTTGCTAGTCGTTGCTTGATTGGTCGCGGAAACTGTGGAAACCTTAGTGTTCCTGATATTATCATTTTGCTCCATGGTTTATACCACAATAACACTGTTAGTATGGGTGGAATTTTTGCTAGACGGTTAAGTCTGAACCATACCAAAGGCCCCATCTTTGGAGGCATTTATGCTTCACGCCTAGCTAAATATTTTGACATACCTATTAGGCATTTTGAGAAAGAAGAAAAATTGCTGCCTAGTGCTTATCTAGATTATAAGAGTATACTAGCACATGATTTTATTGTTAAGCCTCGTGAAGGGGAGCTTAAATATAAATTGTACTTTGATAAACATCATCCTGAGACTATTACTTTGCCTGTTCCTTCTTTGTTTAACTTGTCTGAAGGTCTTTATCTCGTTTCGTGGGCGACTGTTCAAGCCCATCGGAATCCTGCACCAGCCCCGGAGCCGGAACCACAATACGAGCCTCCACGCCAGTCTGTTTATTCTTGGGATCCGGAGGTGGCTGCCAGCCAGTGGCAGTTAGACTCCTCTTCATCGCAGTTCGACCCCAGCTACACCTACGGATATCAGCCAGGATATCCCTGGCAATGAACCAACTTATACCAAAAGCCTAAGCTTGGGGGAGTACGTATTTCCCACCGACATTACATTTATGTTCACACACACTCATTGCTAGATGTCGGTGCTCATACTCTTTCACTGTAGTATCCATGCTAGTTTATTTTCTTTTTCCTGCTTTCTTCTTGTGTGTTTAATAAACTTTAAGAAAAACAAAAAAATTTAGTAGTAACTTCTAGTTAGTTTACTTTTCATGCTGTAGTAGTAGTAATTAAAAAGAAAACCCAAAAATATTTCCCATTCTTCTTTTGCTTGTTGGGAGCTTTCAAGTGTAAATTGTTTTTATTTCTTTTCTTTTCTTTGGGGGTCGATAGGAGAAGACCATGATTAAATTTCTGAAGTGGCTCTTATATGCATTATTGTTGATTTAACCAAGAGCCCATATTGCCTTTCTTCTCCCGCTTATTGAATGCTCGCAGATTCCAGCTTAGTCCAATGCACGTGCACTCTTATTATTATTCACATCGTTCGGTCGTGCAAGTGAAAGGCAATTATGATGATATATGATGGACTGACTGAGATGGGAAAAGCTGGTATGAACTCGACCTCTCTTGTTTTTGTAAATATGATGAGTTCATCGTTCTTGATTTAGCTTATTATGAATAGACATGTTTGCAATGACAATTAGAGATCATAGTTGCTTATGCCATGCTTGATTTGCTATGAGTTATAATGGTTTACCTTGCATGCCAACATGCTATTAAAATGTTTGTGATGTGGTATGATGGGTTGTTATCCTCCTTTGAATGATTTAAGTGACTTGACTTGGCACATGTTCACACATGTAGTTGAAACAAATCAACATAACCTTCACGATATTTATGTTCATGGTGGATTATATCCTACTCATGCTTGCATCCAATGTTTATTAATTTTAATGCATCTTCATGACTGTTGTCGCTCTCTACTTGGTCGCTTCTCAGTCTTTTGCTAGCCTTCACTTGTACTAAGCGGGAATACTGCTTGTGCATCCAATCCCTTAAACCCCAAAGTTATTCCATATGAGTCCACTATACCTTCCTATATGCGGTATCTACCTGCCGTTCCAAGTAAATTTGTATGTGCCGAACTCTAAACCTTCAAATAATCATTCTGTTTTGTATGCTCGAATAGCTCATGTATCAACTAGGGCTGCCCTTATCTTCCATGTTAGGCGGGTTATTCTCAAGAGGAGTGGACTGCGCTCCTCACTCACGAGAACATGGCTGGTCACCGGGATGCCCAATCACATGTTTTATTCAAACTAAATCAAAATAATTGCAAACAAAACTCCCCCTGGGACCTGATGTTTGTTGGAGGCACTCGTTGTTTCAAGCAAGCTGTGGATTGATGCTTGTTTGTGGAGGGGGAGTATAAACTTTACCATTCTGTTTGGGAACCTCCTATAATGTGTGTAGCATGGAAGATATTGTCATCTCTTGGTTGTTATGTTGGCGTTGAAAGTATACCGCTCAAAATATTATTTATCTCTATTTCAAAACCGAGCTCTGGCACCTCTACAAATACCTGCTTCCCTCTGCGAAGGGCCTATCTATTTACTTTTATGTTGAGTCATCACCCTCTTATTAAAAGCACTAGCTGGAGAGCACAACTGTCATTTGCATCCATTACTGTTAATTCATATTGGGTATGACTATGACTGGATCTCTTTTACCATGAATTACAATGTCTAGTCAATCCTTGATCTTTAAAGGTGCTCTGCATTTATGTTTTGCAGTCTCAGAAAGGGCTAGGGAGATAGTATCTTGTTATATCATATTATGATTGTTTTGAGAAAGTGTTGTCATCCGAGATTTATTATTATGGCTCGCTAGTTGATTATGCCATTGATATGAGTAAATATGAGGCCTGAGAATTATTGCAAATGTGGTTAGTTATAATCTTTGCTGAAAACTTGAATGCTGGCTTGACATATTTACAACAACAAGAGCAAACAGAGTTTGTAAAAGTTTTTCTTTTTCTCTTTAAGTTTGTCAACTGAATTGCTTGAGGACAAGCAAGGGTTTAAGCTTGGGGGAGTTGATACGTCTCCGTCGTATCCACTTTTCCAAACACTTTTGCCCTTGTTTTGGACTCTAACTTGTATGATTTGAATGGAACTAACCCGGACTGACGCTGTTTTCAGTAGAATTGCCATGATGTTGTTTTATGTGCAGAAAACAAAAGTTCTCGGAATGACCTGAAACTCCATGGAACATCTTAGAAAAAATAATAAAAAATCCTCGCCAAAGATGAAGACCAGGGGTCCCACATCCTGTCCACGAGGGTGGGTGGCGCCCCCCCTCCTGGGCGCGCCCCCTACCTCGTGGGCCCCCTAGAGACCCTCCGACGCCAACTCCAACTCTATATACTTGCTTTTGGAGAGAAAAAAATCAGAGAGAAGAAATCTCTCGGGAGGGCTGATCTGGAGTCCGTTCGGGGCTCCGGAGAGGGGGATTCGTCGCCGTCGTCATCATCAACCATCCTCCATCACCAATTTCATGATGCTCGCCGCCATGCGTGAGTACTTCCATCGTAGGCTTGCTGGACGGTGATGGGTTGGATGAGATTTATCATGTAATCGAGTTAGTTTTGTTAGGGTTTGATCCCTAGTATCCACTATGTTCTGAGATTGATGTTGCTATGACTTTGCTATGCTTAATGCTTGTCACTAGGGCCCGAGTGCCATGATTTCAGATCTGAACCTATTATGTTTTCATGAATATATGTGTGTTCTTGATCCTATCTTGCAAGTCTATAGTCACCTATTATGTGTTATGATCCGACAACCCTGAAGTGACAATAATCGGGATACTTCTCGGTGATGACCATAGTTTGAGGAGTTCATGTATTCACTATGTGCTAATGCTATGTTCCGGTTCTCTATTAAAAGGAGGCCTTAATATCCCTTAATTTCCATTAGGACCCCGCTGCCACGGGAGGGTAGGACAAAAGATGGCATGCAAGTTCTTTTCCATAAGCACGTATGACTATATTCGGAATACATGCCTACATTACATTGATGAATTGGAGCTAGTTTTGTGTCATCCTACGTTATGACTGTTACATGATGAACCACATCCGGCATAATTATCCATCACCGATCCAATGCCTACGAGTTTTCCATATACTGGTTTACGCTTGTTTACTTTCCCATTGTTACTGTTACAATTACTACAAAACACCAAAAATATTACTTTTGCTTTCATTACTCTTTTGTTACCGTTACCACCACTATCATACTACTTTGCTACTAAATACTTTGCTGTAGATATTAAGTTTCCAGGTGTGGCTGAATTGACAACTCAGTTGCTAATACTTGAGAATATTCTTTGGTTCCCCTTGTGTCGAACCAATAAATTTGGGATGAATACTTTACCCTCGAACGTTGTTGTGATCCCCTACACTTGTGGGTTATCATCCTCTCTCGCGCTAGCGTGAACTCAAGTAACTAGCTTCTCCTTCTTGTCTGCTTTTGAAGCCTTTATGGCTGGCGCCCCAGACCCCATTCACTTGCGCCTCACACTCAGGCCACTCGTTGTACACCCCCGGAACCTTCCCTTTGTACACGACATAGCACCGCCATCTCACCATCAAGAAACTAGGTACTTGTTAGAGATGCATGTTCATCAAGAGGATGTACAATCATATGCAAAAAAATATATATATTAGAGCAACACAAAAAAGAAAGGGTTAATTAGCAACTAGATGCAACATACACTACGCAAACTAATTAACTAGAGGTACGCAGGTCATCGTACCCAAACAAACAAAGTAACGTTACGCAAGTTCGGCAGGGACCGTGGACATCACAAAGTTTCATCGCTACAGAAAGTATACAAGTTCAACCGACACATATCATCATCATCGGCATCATAAATCACTAGAAGTTCCATCCTTCCATATCATCGAGGATGGACCCTAGCTTCTTGAACGGCGTGAGGTCTTGACGTTGCATGCCTATGCGAGTTCGGACGTCAGCTCGCGATATAGGGCCGTGGTGGAACATCCCCTTCTCATCGACGACTTCTTTCATGATAATCATCGCAATGTCCCTTTGGATGCGACCGAAGTCATCTCTAAGTTTATAATCCGCTTCTCCATGAGAGTCTAGACACTTGTGGATATGTTCATCATTTTTGCTTGTCATGCGAAGCTTTTGGTGATCCGTGTTGAACTCAATCATGAGATTGAGGATGTAGAATCCATCCTTCTTGCTATCTTCCCCGATCTCTTCCTCTCCTTTTTCTTGGGCACACCTTCCAGACCCTTCCTTAACCCCTGCCCCAGTGCTCCTGGGCTAAGCACTATACGACCCTCGGCTAGTTGAGCCTGTGTTGAGGCGGCATTTTCAGGCGTGTCCTGTGAGGATTTCATGAAGAGAGACTTTTTGCAATCCCTGCTACGACCTTCCTGCCCGGGTAGATCATCCATATCCTCATTAGCATGTTGATAGCCCGATTCGTCATATGGTTGACTCATCATATCTATGTCACAGTCATACGCGTTTATATTGAGGAAACCCATTGGGTCGACCTCCGTCTCATCATCCATTATATCAGCCAGTACTATTGCACACCCTTCATGACGTCGTTCGCCGCTCTCACCCGACACTACAGGAGCTGGTAATTGTGTAGGCGGGGTGGTGGTCTCCGCACATGGTTGTTGATGTGTGGTTATTGGTGTGCTCTCGGCCGGCTCTAGACGAATAAGATTCTTCGGCCACAGCAGCACCGAACCTTTGTAGTTTCCAATCCGCGGTGGGGTCTCGTCGTCCTCTCCCACAGGATGTACTGGAGGAGGCAAATGCTCGTGCCCCGACTTCACACTGGACAAGCTAACCCTGATGTGCCTAGCGGGGATCGGCTGGTTGTGGAACGTGGGTTGCAAGGGGTTCATTATCATCCCCTTCCCCATGTCCACCTTCTGGCCTTTGATCAAGTAGATTATGGTGCACGGGGTTTCTTTTGCCTGCAAACACATATGTCTGTGGCGTAAAACATCCGAAAGGCAACAAAAATGGAATATTCTATATATATATATGTTGGTGCGACATGTAATTACTGTGACGGCGTCGACCTCAGCCAAAGACGAAGGCCCACCTAGCGCTAGAGACTGAGGACGGGCTGCTATGAGCGGGAGCAGCTGCGAGAGGAGGCCCGGTTGCGTAAGCAAGTGATGGTGCGGTGGTGTTGTTGTTCATGGAGTTGCTCCCGACGAAACTGGGCAACAGGAAATCATGTACCTATTGTCTGGATTTTCCTTCGTCCAGTTGATGACAGCTGGAACCAAGTTAGTAGCGAAATCATTTCTGCAGGCAGTTACAGCTGCATTGACTGCTTGTAGTAGCAACTCATTTTTCTCCTCGGCTGTTTTTTTCGCGTCCTCAGCTGCTTTTTCTCGACCGCAAGCTTCACCTTCACGTCGATGTCCGCCTGACTAAACTTCTTTTTCTGCTTCTTGGCCTCCGAGCCCATGTTGTAAAACACCTTCCACGTGGCGCCGTCTCCAGCGTGGTGCACACAACCATATTGCGGCCGCTGGCCCAAAGGGAGTCCCTTAAGTTTGTTCAAGGCCCGGTTGAGAGGGGTGTCCCACTTGGGCCTCATCGGAGAAGTAGGGCTTTCGGCTGCAAGCTGGTGTTGCTTCTCCTGCAAAAGGAGCGTGAACCGTTTAGGAATGTGTAGTCCACTAGTAGAAAAAGGGTCAAATGTGAGACTTATTAGTCCCGGTTTGTAACAGAACCGGCACTAATGTGGCCATTAGTGCCGGTTCCAACGGCTAGCCGGGAGGAGCTCTTTAGTACCGGTTCGTGGCAAACCTTTAGCACCGGTTCGTGCCACGAACCGGTACTAATGAAAGTGGTGGCAGGATGTTGTCAGAATGGGGCCCTTCCAGCACCTTTAGTACCGGTTCGTGGCACGAACCGGTACTAAATGTTGTCTTATATAAATCCTTCGTCCACCCGCACTCTGTTCTTCCCCCTTTCCCCTCTCCCTCTCCTCTGTTCTTCCCTTCTTCCTCTCGAGTTCATCACAAAATTTGCCCCAAATTTGTCAAGATTTGCAGGCCCTCATCCATTGAAATGATCACCAAGGTTAGCAACTTTGTCCTTTCATCTCTCATTGCTAGATTAGCTCTTGCATTGGTTTATATAGTGATTAATTATGGGTTTTAGTAATTTGGGAGGAATTATATGTGGTAGTATTTGATTTATATGCAATTTGAGGTCAAAATAACACTTAGTTTGCATATGTAGGTGTGGTTTACTTAGTGCCTTCTAAATCTCTGTCGTAACCACCGTCGATCGCCCGCACCGTCCCGTCGCCGGCACCACCTTCTGGTGAGCCTCTTGTTCCATGAAATTTTATATAAACAATTGATGTTTGTGTGATTTGGATATAGTTACTCGTATAATAATTATCTTACCCGTACGTTGTTTGTTATACATAGTGCCATGGTTTTGACATCCGTCCCCGTCGGCCCTCGTCCTTGTTATGATTCAGATGTGGTATATTCTCTTTTAAAACTATTTGTTGCATTTCGTGTTTATGACAAATTATGCCCATCAAGTTGACATAGATATTTTTATCTAGGAGGTATGTGAACTGGAAATTCCAACCGACCCTATTGTCGAGAGGTTAAATTTAGTTGAAAGAGAAAACGAGTACTTGAAAGAAAAATTGAAAAGAATTGACGGGGAGAAGATGGAATTGGAGTTGCATGTTGCCGATGTCGTCGATGATCACAAGATCAAGATAGAGAAAATGTGCTTGAAGATTAGAAAGATTAGAAAATATGCCATCGATAGTGATGCTTGGTATCATTATGCTGTTGGATCAATTGTTACCTTAGTTGCTTGATCGCATTTGTTGTTGAATTTAAATGCTTTAGCTAGAGAGTTATTTGTTTGTTGCATTTAAGTGTTGTATGAACTTTATGTATGAACTTGTATTAATTTGTTCTATTCGGTGTTGTGTAATGAAGCTGAGCCGGCAATGTATGTACGATGACCGATGCTCTCCCCAGTTCGTTGAGGGCGTGCATATTTTTCTGCTTGCGGCTGAGGCAAACTAGCGGGCGGATGGTTTTATGCCTTGTCCATGTGCTGGCTGTAAGAATGGTCGCATTTACTCTACGTGAAGAACCATTCATGTCCACCTGTTTGAGTCCGGTTTCATGCCCCACTATAATGTTTGGACCAAGCACGGAGAAAGAGGGGTTATGATGGAAGACAATGAAGAAGAAGAGGACGACGGCAGCTATCCAGGCCATGGTTTCCCTGAATACGATGATACAATAATGGGGGAAGAAGCTGAGCCGGTAATGCGGGAAGAAGCTGTGCCGGCAATGCGGGTAGAAGCTGAAGAAGAGGCATCAGATGAGCCCGTTGATGATCTAGGTCGGGCCATTGCCGATGCAAAGAGAAACTGCGCAAGTGATTTGGATAAGAAGAAGTTGCAGCGCATGTTAGAGGATCACAAAAAATTGTTGTACCCGAATTGCGTAGGTGACAAGAAAAAGTTGGGCACCACACTGGAATTGCTGCAATGGAAGGCAGAGAATGGCGTATCTAACAAGGGATTTGGAAAGTTGCTGGTAATGATAAAGGATATGCTTCCAAAGGACAACGAATTGCCCGAGAGTACGTACGAAGCAAAGAAGGCTGTCTGCCCTCTAGGGTTAGAGGTGCAGAATATACATGCATGCCCTAATGATTGCATCCTCTACCGCGGTGAGTACGAGGATTTGAACGCTTGCCCGGTATGTGGTGCATTGCGCTATAAGATCAGCCGCGATGAGCATGGTGATGTCGAGGGCGAGCGCCCCAGGAAGAAGATTCCTGCCAAGGTGATGTGGTATTCTCCTATAATACCACGGTTGAAATGTTAGTTCCAAAACAAAGAGCATGCCAAGGCGATGCGATGGCACAGAGAAGACCGTAAGAAAGACGGAAAGTTGAGAGTACCAGCTGACGGGTCGCAGTGGAGAAAAATCGAAAGAAAGTACGGGAAGGAGTTTGCAGATGACGCAAGGAGCGTATGGTTTGGTCTAAGCGAAGATGGCATTAATCCTTTTGGGGAGCAGAGCAGCAACCATAGCACCTGGCCTGTGACTCTATGTTTGTATAACCTTCCTCCTTGGTTGTGCATGAAGCGGAAGTTCATTATGATGCCAGTGCTCATCCAAGGCCCTAAGCAACCCGGCAACGACATTGATGTGTACCTAAGGCCATTAGTTGAAGAACTCTTACAACTGTGGAATGGAACAGGTGTACATGCGTGGGATGAGCACATGGGGGAAGAATTTGACCTAAAGGCGTTGCTATTCGTGACCATCAATGATTGGCCTGCTCTCAGTAACCTTTCAGGATAGACAAACAAGGGATACCGCGGATGCACACACTGTTTGGATGATACCGACAGTATATATTTGAATAGTTGTAAGAAGAATGTGTACCTGGGACATCGTCGATTTCTTCCGAGAAGGCATCCCGTAAGAAAGAAAGGCAAGCATTTCAAAGGTGAGGCGGATCACCGGACGAAGCCTCGCCACCGTACTGGTGCTGATGTACATGATATGGTCAAGGATTTGAAGGTGATATTTGGAAAGGGTCCTGGCGGACAACCTGTTCCAAAGGACGCTGACGGACGCGCACCCATGTGGAAGAAGAAATCTATATTTTGGGACCTGCCATATTGGAAAGACCTAGAGGTCCGCTCCGCAATCGACGTGATGCACGTGACGAAGAATCTTTGCGTGACCCTGCTTGGCTTCTTGGGCGTGTATGGGAAGACAAAAGATACACCTGAGGCACGGGAGGACCAGCAACGTATGCACGGAGAAGACGGCATATATCAGGGTCATGCAAGCTACGCTCTTACCAAAGAAGAGAAGGAAATCTTCTTTGAATGTCTGCTCAGTATTAAGGTACCGTCTGGCTTCTCGTCGAATATAAAGGGAATAATAAACATGGCAGAGAAAAAGTTCCAGAACCTAAAGTCTCATGACTTCCACGTGATTATGACCCAACTGCTTCCGGTTGCATTGAGGGGGCTTCTACCGGAAAACGTTCGATTAGCCATTGTGAAGCTACGTGCATTTCTCAATGCAATCTCTCAGAAGGTAATCGATCCAGAAATCATACCAAGGTTACAGAATGATTTGGTGCAATGTCTTGTCAGTTTCGAGTTGGTTTTCCCACCATCCTTCTTCAACATCATGACCCACGTCCTAGTTCACCTATGCGAAGAGATTAACGTTTTGGGTCCTGTATTTCTACACAATATGTTCCCCTTTGAGAGGTTCATGGGAGTCTTAAAGAAATATGTTCATAACCGTGCTAGGCCAGAAGGAAGCATCTCCAAGGGCCATCAAAATGAGGAGGTCATTGAGTTTTGTATTGACTTTATTCCTGACCTTAAGCCGATTGGTGTTCCTGAATCGCGGCATAAGGGAAGACTAGATGGAAAAGGCACGCTAGGAGGGGAATAAATAATATGTATGGATGGACATTCTCTCACTGAAGCACACTACACAGTTCTACAGAATTCCGCCTTGGTGGCACACTATACAAGAATTTGCTACACTCCAAACACCCGGAGCAGTCTAATGACTGGATTACACGTGAACAAACCAGGAGTTTCGCCAGCTGGTTGCAGACACGTACCATGCATGACACCTCTATTGAAGATGACCTGTACTTGTTGTCCCAGTTACCATCTTCGAATATAATGACTTTCAAAGGGTACGAGATAAATGGTAATACATTTTACACGATCGCCCAAGATAAGAAGAGCACCAACCAAAACGGTGGTGTCCGTTTTCATGCAGAAACCAAGACGGGAAAGGAAACATATTATGGTTATATACCGGACATATGGGAACTTGACTATCGACGTGGTTTAAAGGTCCCTTTGTTTCGGTGCAAATGGGTCAATATGACACGAGGCGGGGTAACGGAAGACCCGCAGTACGGAATGACAACAGTGGATCTCAACAATCTTGCATATGCAGACGAACCATTCGTCCTAGCCAATGATGTGGCACAGGTTTTCTATGTGAAGGACATGTCTACCAAGCCAAGAAAAAGAAAAGATAAGGAAGCGAATGCATCGTACGATGAGCCAAAGCGGCACATAGTTCTTTCTGGGAAGAGAAACATCGTGGGAGTGGATGACAAGACAGACAAGTCAGAAGATTATGAAAAGTTTGATGAAATTTCTCCGTTCACAGTGAATATTGACCCGAGCATCCCGTTAAATGATGAAGATTTTCCATGGTTACGGCGCAAAGGGACACACGCGAAGAAAAAGTTTCACACCCAAAGATCTGGGATGTGATCGGCTTCACTATCATCACTTTCTTCTGTGTTTCACACCAAGAGGGGAATCTCTGTAATAGTTAGGGTAGTTATGTGTTTTCGCATTTGAAACGCGAAGAAATTTTATGTGCAAACAAATTCGTTCATGCCTTTACTGATTTTTAAAGTTAAATTATTCACAAACTAGTGATTCATACTAATTTCAAATAATTCAAAATTTAAACTATTCAAATTTGAAAACTACGGGCACTAACAGAAAGTTTGTAATTTTTTGTACCTAAAGCAAAAATATTCACAAAGAAACTCTAAATACACAAAAAAAACAACACAAAAATAAATAAAGCAAAAAAAAAATCCTGCCTACTAGGCCAAAGCGGCCTGCATACGACTAGAAACCCAACCTGTTGTTGGGCCAGGATGCAGGCCCGCAAAGGCCAAGTGGGCCCACAGGGCAGCAAAGAACACGTTGGCCCAGTAGGCCTGCTTTGGAGAGGAGCTCGAGAGAGCGACCGCACGGGGGTTTATAAACCAGTGCGGTCGCCCCTCGGCAAGCAAGGTGGGACTAAACTTGCCGCACCGCACCTGCGCCAGCGCACCCCCTTTAGTACCGGGTCGTGGCACAAACCGGTACTAAAGGGGGGGCCTTTAGTACCGGTTTGTGCCACCACCCAGTACTAAAGGGGGTCGCTTCCCGCTGCTTTGGCTGGCCAAAACAGACCTTTAGTACCGGTTGGTGGCTCCAACCGGTACTAAAGGTGCCTTCTATATATACAACACTTTGAAAAATTTCATTCTCCCTCTGTTTCTTCCTCTGTTTCCCCATTGAACCGCCCGCCCCGATCGATCGACGCCATCACCGACCCCGTCGCCATCGCCGCCCCCGTCCCCGTCGCCGCCCCCATCGCCGTCGCCGCCCCGTCCCCGTCGCCGTCGCGCCCCCGTCCCCGTCGCCGCCCTCGTCTCTGTCGGCGCCCCGGGCCCGTCCCCGTCGCGCTGTCCCTGCGTCGCCGCCCCCGCACGTCACGCCCCGGCCCGTCGCTGCCCCCGGCCGTCGCCTCGCCGTCGCCGTCGCCCCGCTGTGAGCTCTCCCCCTCTAACCCCTCTCCCTCGCCACCGGCGGCCACCATGGGCGCCGCCCCTCCCCGAGCCCATACACACAAACAAGCATGATGAACACACACACACATACACGTATATATGTATGAATGCATGTATATATTAGTATATACGTATTTTGTATGTTTAACTAGTTTAGATTTTTTAGATTATTGTTTTTTCACTAGCATATATGTATGAATGCATGTTAGATGGATATAATTAGTGTTTAATTAGTATGGAATTTTTTTATATAATGTTGTTTTTCTGTTTTTTAATGGATGTATAGAAATTGTTTTTTCTGTTTTTAGTGTTAGATGCTTAATTAGTATGAAATAGTATATAGATTTTTGAAATAGTAGAAATGTTAGAAATTTTAGTTATCAAAATCAAATCATTAAAAAAATATTACTTGTTGCGGGCATATAGCTAGTATTTGTTCTCGACGATGCCCGGCCCGAATCCTCGCCGTCGACCCGTCCGCGACGACGTCCAGCTGACCCATGTCCGGGACTGGGCTCTGCCGGGCTGGCACTGGGAGGTACTGCCTGGAGGGGCGCGCCGCTTGATGAGGAACCCGGCCCCGGGTCCCATTGTCGACCCTGATCTCGTTTGGTGGCGTTCGCGTGGGCCAGTTTCGGTGCGGAGGGACCCGGCCCCGCCGGAGGAGGTACGTCGCCGTGTCAGGGAGGAGGACGAGCACGTCCATCGCTACATGGTTGCGTTAGAGGGCGGCAGGTTCTCCAATACCTGGCAGTATCTTCAGGGATCTCACTTCAGCTATGATCTTGTGAGGGTTCCTTCTCTTTGGGTGTCCACCGCCCGCGACGCAGGAACCGCGAGTGTCCTAGATTCTTCGGTAGTATTCGATCTTTAATTAGCTAGCCAGTGATGTACTATTCAATATTATATATTATTCGAGACGATGTATTCGAGATTATATCTATTATTCTAGACGAAGTATTCGAGATTATATCTATTATTCGAGACGATGTAATTTGAATACTAAATTGTTTTATAGTTCTTTTGAATTAGTTAAATAAAAGCTATGGCAGACAATACCGACAGAGAGGGAGAACAGACAATGTTCGATATGATACGTGGGCCATATGATAATCAGAATGAAGAAGATTATGACGACTCCGAATTTCTAAACAACACCGGAGAGGGTGATATGATATTCGATCGCGACGACCGAATTGATGAAGTCATGAACTACGATTATGACGATGACGAAGAACATGTTGATCCTGAAACAACAAAGACCGGCGAGGTATATATATTTATATAAGCAGGTATCTGGTGATCATCACATGTTTTAAATGACTTGAAGATATATTAACGAATCGATCTTTGTTCTTTCAGGCATCCGGATCGAGCAAATCTTCAGGCAAAAGGACGGAACGAGGCCCGAACAAAAAGTTGAAGGAGGGCGTAAAGTACAATATCGAGGCAGTCAGACCTAATGGCGAACCATTAGCGCCTAAGAAGATTGCGTACAAGTTCATTCGTCAGTACGGAGTTCTTGTGAAGGACCAACTCCCGATCTCCCTTCAAGAATGGAGAGAGCCAACAAAAGACAAAGGACAAAAAGGCAAAGAGGACGCTGATCCACGTCCAGATGTTACTTTTGTCGACAAGAATCAAAAAGATCTGCTTTGGGATACTCTCATGGAACATTTCACCCTACCAGATAATTTCACAGAAGCAGATGTGCAGAAAGTCAAGGACGCTGCTCTTAGGAAGATGGCGGTTGCATTCAAGAACCACAAGAATCGTGAATGGGACAAGTACGTCAAGGGAGGAAGGAAGACTCCGGTATTCGAGGGAACACTAGAGAACCAACGTGCTCATTGGGACGATTTCGTGAAATTCAAGGATTCGGAATTAGCTAAGGAACGGTCGAGAATAAACAAGAAGAATGCCGAAAAAAAGGATAAGTTCCATAAGCTGGGGCCAGGTGGCTATGCGGTGGCAATGCCTAAGTGGGATAAGTCTGAGAAAGAGATGGAGGATGCAGGTGCCACTCCGGTTACTAAGAGCTGGCCCCCCAGGGTCAGGACTTGGTTCTATGCGCATGGGGGGAGTTGGACCCGAAGACAGGCAATGTTTCGACGAGGGCAAGTCTGAAGGGAGCCGACGATGCGATACTTGTTGCAATAGAAGAGGCACGATCGGGGGTGTTCCTGCCCAATAGAGATAACGACGAGCTTACGCGTGCCCTGGGAAATCCTGAACACCCGGGAAGAACACGAGGCAAGGGCGCTATTCCGTGGTATGAGGGGTTTTCAGACTAGAACACCGACTACAGAACCCGTGCGAGAAAGAAGATTGCGGAGGAGAAGAAGAGGAAGATGGAGGAGGAGCAGAGGAAGCGGGACTATGAACATCTTCAAGGCCTAGAAGCAAGTCAAGCGGAATTGGTAGTCAAATTCCAGCGGCAGCAGGAGCAGATTGACTTACTTACCCAGCAAAGGGGGTCTCAGCAGCTGCAGCAGCTAGCGAATGATCCAGCATTGGACAGCACCGCCCCATCCATGCCGAGAAGCAGCGTGGGTTCCGCCCCGGACGACGCAATGCTGGGTAGATACCCCGTGGATGACATCACGGAGAACACTAGCTGCGAGCTACACGTCAAAATGAAGAACATATCCATGAAGGTGGCGGACGGCGTTGCTTTTCCAGTTACCCCCAAAGCAACCTACCATTGCATCCCGATTCTAGAGGGCTATGCTCGTGTCATGGTTGACGAGGTGGTGCACCCATATTCGGGGCCAAAGCTTGACATTCCTGGAGGTGACGACGAGCGCTTTCTCGGAGACGCCAACCATCGTATCATCCTATGGAAAAAGGATTGCATCATCTTTCGAAGGCCACCGACACCGCGTCATCCGACTCCTCATCGAAGTCCGCCACCGAGTCAGCAGTCTCCCGCTCCTGCAAGTCCACCAAGTCCGGCAAAGTGTCAGGCCACTCCTCCTCCAAGTCCGGCAAAGTGTCAGGCCACTCCTCCTCCTCCAAGTCCGCCACAGCGTCAGACGTCCACTCCTCCTCCAAGTCCGGCACAACCTCAGGCCACTCCTCCTCCAAGTCCGGCACACCTTCAGGCGGCCACTCCTCCTCGTCCAACTCAGCCCCGTCAGCCGGCGTCTCCGCCGCCTCAGCAATCGCAGAAGAGACACCCCGCAGCTATGGTGCGTAGCGGTACGAGTCGAGGTAGTACAGGAAGTACAGGCGGAGGCAAGCGATATAAATATGGTCCAAGCCTCACGCCTCTTCCGGAGAGGTCTTATGACAGGTCCGAGGAGGAAATCGCAGCCATATCGAAGTCTGAGGTGGAAGCTCATTTTGCACCGAAACCGCCACCGCTGCCAAGGGAGAAAGTGCCTGAGGAAATGATTGACCACTTCATTCGTATGGCTCAACCACCAGCTCCCAAGCCTGTTGACACAGACTATGAGCGTCACATCAGGAAGTTAAATCGAGCACGTCTACGTAAGGAGGCGAGCTCGGAATCGAGCAAACAAGAAGCAGCTGTCAAAAAATGTGGGAAAACCATTCCCTAGCTGGGAGAACAGGCGGCGCAATCGATCCCCTCGCTTGTTGTGCCAACAACACGTGACAGTACGCGCACCCAATATTATTGTGGGCAAACAGTTTACGTTCCTAAGGTGGGCAATGTGGTAATAACGGAGGACCATATAATGCAGGCTGAAGTTCTCAAAATCAATGTTGGACAACTCCTCGAGATCGAGCCCATGCCTGTGCTTAGAGAGGATGAAATAAAACGGAAATATGTCCGGGGCCAATCTTTGGTCGAGCCAGACAAGGTCAAGAACCTCCCAATGAGAATGTATGAATTGCATCAATGGTACATGAACATTACCAAGATTTCCGATCGATTGTCCCTCAAGGTGAATGTCAAGGAGGAGCATTACTTCCATGAGAAAGCTGTGTCCGTTCAGTATTCTGAACTGTTTCAGTTATACAGTCAAGACGCACTCGACAAATCTATCGTCAGTTTCTATTGTCTGTAGGTGATTTCTTTCTGTAATTTAAGTCTCAAGCTAGCTGTACTGATCCTTTTGATCAATCATTACCTGTAATTATCCTCACTATATTCTTTTCTGTGGTATTATATGCAGGATGAAGATATATGAAATGTGAAAAGGTGGACGCTTTGGCATTGGGTTCATTGACCCAAACACCGTTAATGAATACACATGGAGACTAAATCCACGTTATCAAAAGGACGTAGAGGACAACATGCTAGAGTTCTTGAAGCGCCTCAAATACAATGAAGATATACTACTTCCTTACAACTTCCAGTGAGTCACACTGTCTTGTACTACAAATTCTCTGTTTTTGCCTACTAGCTAGCTACATGTTTTTGCTTTACATATGCCCGCTTAATTAAGACATGCAAATGTGTGTGCATGCAGATTTCACTGGGTCTTGTGTATCATTAAAGTTGACGCCGGAACAGTTGAAATACTGGACTCACTACTCAAAGAAAAAACTGACTATAACATCTTGTTTGGGATAGTCAACAGGTAATTTCAATCATTATTAACTATATATCTTGGCCTATTTAGTTCGTCATTTTTCATGATATGAACTATTTAATAACCCCTTCATTCATTTTCTTTGTCGGCGGGCAGGGCTTGGGCAAGGTTCATCAGCGTGACCCCAGGAGAATGGAAACAAAAGCTTAAATGGTTTCGACCCAAGGTAAGTAATTAAGTAGTACTAGCTAGCTAGCTAGCTGCCATCTCTTTAATTATCATGCTTGATTAATTATTTTCTGATCAAATTCCATTCTCGTAAAGGCCAGGAGCAGGCGCAGGGGACTGATCTGTGTGCATTCTTCGTTTGCGAGAACATTCGCATGATGGCGTCCGAAAGGAGCAGATCTCAAAGACAGGAATGGGTACACTTGTCAAAACACTATTCACAATTTTTACACCATTATCAATATCTAGTCACAGAACTAATACACATGCATATTGATCTCCTTCTTAACAGTTCACAGAGGTGCGGGAGAAGCTCCTAGAAACGGAGCGCGTAGAAGCACTTCAAGAGGAAATAGCGGGATTTTTGCTCGACCAGGTCATAAATCCGAAGGGAGAATACTATTACCCGCTACCGCCCCCATCGTGCTCCGAAGGCACCAATTAGGCTAATGCCACTGGCTCCAAAGACAACATGCATATGTAGGAGAAATTGTATATAGCTATACATGTGTGTATGTGTGAATTAATTAATATGATGGTTTGTGAGACATTGGTTCTACTAGAAATTATATATATATATATATATATATATATATATATATATATATATATATGCATAACGTGTACAATGTGTAGTATCGTAAAATACCAGCAAACGAAAAAAAATTAAATTGATAACACAAATTTAATTGAAAAATAAAAAATAAAACAAAAACCCACAAACATTTAGTACCGGTTGGTGTTACCAACCGGTACTAAAGGGCTCCCGGCCCCCAGAGCTGCCTCGTGCCACGTGGTTGGCCTTTAGCACCGGTTCGTGTTGAACCGGTACTAAAGGGGGGGTGCCTTTAGTGACCACACTTTAGTGCCCGTTGTGGAACCGGCACTAAAGGGCCTTACGAACCGGTGCTATTGCCCGGTTCTGCACTAGTGGTCGACTAGATATGGAGCTAAATATAAGGTGGTAAAAGAATAATTACCAGTAGACTAATCAATTTCCTCGTGATCTTGTCCGTGTAAAAAACCTTCTTTTCCTTGTCCCACTTGTAGCGGGCCCTGATGAAGTCACGCTCCAAGGGGTTGGTGATCTTCGCGAAGGGGTCTGTGAGACCCGCGGCTTCACGTTCCGCGTCCTCCTTATCCCATATGGGCCTTTTACCGAGGTAGCCATGTCTTCCGAGGCGATGCTTCCCCGTGTTCCTTTGTTGAAGGCTCTTGAATTTCGCAGCCTTAGGCTTGGCTGCCTCGGTAGCGCAAGTGTCCTTGAACTTTTCGAACACCTCTACCGTAAGTGTCGGATTTTCCTCCAGAATCTTGGACAGGGGTTCCTCAACCTCAATAGCTCGTTTCACCCTCCCTTTCCAGGAGGCCAAATCATTGCTGAACATGCCCATGGCGTGATTGTTAATCTTTTTCATCTTTGGATCATCCCACGGTTCTTCTCTGTTATCATCCCGGTCGGGGAACTTGAATCTCTTGTGCAACTTCGTCAGGAGCAACTGCATCAAATGTTCTTTACTCCTTAAGTCATCATCGTTGATGCTTGCGCATTCCCGTAGGATGCATCCTACTTGGTTCCCATAGCACTTGCGAGGTTCTTCCGGCTCTAATGGCTCAAACTTGCCAGGTGCCATCTTTGTGATCACTAGTCGTCCAATCCCTAGTTTGTTAGGTTTTCGTATCCTCTTCTTCTTCTGCTTCTTCTTTTCAGTAGCGACATCAGTGCCGGTACCATCCCCGTCGGTATCTTCCCCGCCGATACCTTCACCGCCGGTCTTGGCGCCGCCATCGGTCTCGGTGCTGCCATCGGTGCCGGCGCCGTCGGTGTCGATGTCGGCGTCAGTACCATCATCGAGGCCGACCTGCAAACTTGCTTAGCAGTCAAATAGTCGAGGTACTCTTGTTCACCCTCATGATCCATCTCATCTGCATCTTGGCCAGAAGGCCCAGTTTCTTCGTTGTTCGACACGTTTCCTATGATTAAGTCTCCTCGTTTAATTCTAAAAGTATGAAAAAAAATGAGAAATGACATAAAAGAGAAATCTATGTTTGTCGGAATGTTGTTTCCCAGCAACTCCCAGCACTCGAAATGCCTACTATCTAGCAAAAATCATGCCAAAAAGGGAATTCCTCCTAACGTCGGAAACTCTATTTATTTGGGATCGGTCTTCCTCGTTCGTTCCCTAGCTCCGCGGAACCACCTATCACTAGTCTTCGGCCGGAGGGGTTTATTGCACAAAATGGCCGGGACGTTAACGGAAAATTTTGGCATGACCATTGCTAAAAAATGGACATATCGAGCGCCTGAAATTCACCGGAACGGAAATGAATCAACATTCCGGCATAACATAGGCCACTCAGATCATTTACCCTGCACATAATCATCATTTTCCAAATATGACATTTCCAAAACATCACATGTCCAAATGACATGTGCTAATACCAAACATGACATGTCCAAAACATCACATGTCCACATATCACATGTCTAGTTCAAATTTGCATATAATTCAGCCTACCTAAATTTGCTTTAACAAGGGATGTTGATTTGGACAATTGCTTAAATGCTGCCTTTTCTTTTAACTAAAATTGCTTAACCCTAATTTTCTGTCCTATTTTAAAACATACGGTTCTTAAAAAATAGCTAAATTCATAACTAAATAGATAACCTAATTAACCTACTGCCCTAACTAAAACCTACGTAAATTAACCGAAGAACCCTAGCTAGCAGAGAGAGGAGGAGTGCTAGGGGGGTCACAAAGGGTGCAGGGGCGAGGAGGCAGGCCCGACGAAGGCCGAGGTTGGGAGGGGAGGAAGCAGAGGAGGGATGCGTGGCGCGTCGGGGTCGGGCGCGAGCATCGGGGACGGGGGCGAGCGCCGGGGTCGGGGCCGGGGTCGGGGTCGGGGGCGAGCGCAAGGGCGCCGTGAGGGCGGTGCGAGAGCAGGGGCACGGCGAGGGCAGGGCCCCGGTGGGATTTGGGGGGAAAAGAGGCGGGATGAAGAAGAGAGAGCAAGAATTTTTGGTTAAGTGGACGTAGCAGTAGCGCTTTTAGAGAAAAAGCGCTACTACTATTACAGGTAGCTATAGCGGTTTTGTGCAGAAAGAGCTACTGCTAACTTGACTAGCTGTACTCTTTTTCAGTAAAGCACTACTGCTATAACCAATAGTTTTCCTTTTTCTGTTACTTTATTTTCTCTCACTTTTCTTTTCTTTTTTTTCGAGAGTAGTGAACGAAGGGAAGGCGATATATATTGCATCATTTGACGGTTAAATATGTATACAAAATAGGAACATATATATTACATCATTGGACCCATGCATAATAATGGCTAAGTGTGTATACAAAATAGGAATATATATATATATATATATATATATATATATATATATATATATATATATATATTAAATCATTTGAGTGATAACATACGGTTTCTTCGCGTTGACGTTTTCGTTTTTGAGTCAGCTTCTTTCCCTTCTTGTTCGTTGAAGAATAATTGAGCCCCTCATTGTGACTTTGCCTTTACCATGGAGTACGATTTTTCTTAGGTAATGTAGTATTGATTCTTCTTTTGACGTATACTTCATCATGATCGTCATCTTCCCTCATTGGGTTGCCGTACTGATCATAGTCTTCCTCGTTGGCGACTCCATCCATTCCAATGATGCTCCTTTTGCCTCTCCTCACGACAACACGACTGGGATTGCACGGGTCGGTTATGAAGAAGCATTGTGTCACGTGCTTAGCGTGTACCCATGGCTCATTTTTTGCGATATCATTCACGGTAGCGCTCTTGGCGTCGGGTATAGTCACGGTAGTGAAATGCCGGTTTTATCTTTCGACATTCTTAGCCCATCTGACACGGAACATCGTCGTGTTGTGCAGTCTAGAGTAGTCAAGCTCCCAGATCTCCTCGACCCTTCCGTAAAATCTTTCAGTTGCATCATTGTCGCTGCCGGTCATGCATTCCATCGTCACCCCTGAGTTCTGATCATCACTGTCCATATCTTTGGCCTCCATGTAGAACGTGTATCTGTTGATATCGTATGCCTGATAGGTTAGGAGGTTGGGCGAGGGGCCATGTGCTAAGGCGTACATGAGTAATCCGTCCTTAGAGCCCTCATCCGGGGGATTAGCAATAATATGCTCTTTGAACTAATGCAGGAAAGTGGAGTTGTGCTCCCTAGTAACTTCGGTGTCCGTCCTGCATACCCCCCGGTCACGATACTTCTTTGTGATAATTTCTTTGTGCAATGCCATGAAAGGATCTACCTCGTCTAGGTGTTGTAGCACTACCAAGTTTGCTATGTCAAAGTCGTTGCGTCGATCTGAGTATGCCGCGTGCAGTTCCCTGCGACCGTTGGAGTAACCTTCTCCTTCGAGCCTCCCATCGTGCTTGTTAACGGACAAACCAACACTAACATCAGGCGGCTGGTATGCGCCATATAGAAAATTATCGCAGAAAGAGATGCACTCGTGTGTCAGATAGCCCTGGGCGATGCTTCCATCCGGACGGGACATGTTACGAACGAATCCTTTGATGATTCCATTCATCCTATCAAACGACATCATGTTGTGCAGAAATGACGGCCCCAAGTCTATTATGTCGTCCACAATATGGACACATAGATGCACCATCACGTCAAAGAACGTGGGAGGGAAGTACATCTCAAGCTCATTCAGTATCACAACGATCTCTTCCTGTAGCCTTCGGAGCTGCTTTAGACTGATCGACTTTCGAGATACGACATCGAAAAAGTTGCAGAGACCAATAAGCGTGTCACGGACGTGCTTGTCCATTATCCCTCTAAGGGCAACAGGTAGTATCCGCATCACCATCACATGACAGTCATGGGACTTCATCCCGCTGAACCTTTTCTTGTCCGTGTCTAGATATCTGCTTATGTTGTCACAGTAACCTGAACTAACTTTGACATTGGTAAGGCACTTAAAGAATTTATCAATCGCAGCCTGACTTAAGGTGAAGCAAGATGGGGGGAAATAATCCTCTTTCTTTATTTTCTTGCCCTTCTTCTCCCGCGCCTCTGTCTCCGTCTCTGTCTCGTCTGACTGTTTACGGGGCGGCATGTGCAGATCTTCCCCGATTTTCAAATCTTGCAAGTCTTTTCTGGCCTTCGGCCCATCCTTGGTCTTATCTGGCATGTTCATCAGTGTCGCGAGCAAGCTCTCAAGGACATTCTTATAGATGTGCATTTGATCAAGGAAATGAGGTGTATCGAGTTTCTGCCAGTACTCCAAGTCCCAGAACACAGACCTCGTCTTCCATACCTTCAGCAGCGGCTCCGGCGCCTTTTTCATCGTCTTTCCTCGTGCGGGGCACTCCTTCCAGTTTTTCAACAGCTCATCGATTTTGGCACCGCTCCGCTTACGTGGAGGTCCTCGATGCTCAGCATGACCATTGAATAGATCTCCATGATTTCTCCACGGGTCGTCCTGTTTGAGCCATCTTCGATGTCCCATGTACACGATTTTTCCAGACCCTCCATCTTTCCTCGACGTTAGCTGCTGAGACATCGTATCATCCATGCACCTCGTGCGACATATTTGTAACCGAGATAGTCATGCACCATCGTGATCAGCGCACACTACTAGGAAAAAGCTTATAGGTAGTAATTTACTAGTAGCGCGGTATATTGACCCCACGCTACTACTAATTACTAGTAGCGAGCTACATTAATCCGCGCTACTACTAATATTTACTAGTAGCGTGATCTAAAAAAACACGCTACTAGTAAATATTCCTAACCATACCCACGGACAAGCCATAGTAGTAGCGCGGGTTTTACACCACGCGCTACTACTATTAAAATAGTAGTAGCGCGTGAGGTACAACACACGCTACTACTATCAGTCGACCAAACCCGCTGGTTGACCCTACTTAGTAATAGCGCGTGTTTACGGGCATGCACTACAACTAAGGGCACCATCCTCTATCTCACACCGCTCAAAGAAAAATCTCTCTCCCCCTCTCTGTCTATGCTGTGACTCCTTGCCGCCGCAGCCACATACACCGGCAGCCTTGCCTCGCTCCGGCGACTCCTCCCATCGCCAGGCACCCTCCTGAGCTTGCCACCCTCCGATGGGTCCTCCCCTCCTGCTGGATTCGACGCTCGTGCCCATCAGCATCCCTCCCCGCGGCTAGGTATTCGGGTGCGGCGGCGCCCCTCACTCCGGCGAGTTCAATCCATCCTCCTTCCTCTTTCTATCTCTCTCCCTCCCCCGTGTCTAATTTCTGGTCAGATCTTCTCTTCTAGATGTGTAGAGAAGAGGGAGATCCAGCACGCCTCCATGCCATGGACCCTAGACGAACGAAGGCCGTGGCGGCCAGCATGACCAAACAAGCCGAGAGCGACAATGGCTGTGTCAGAGCGGAGCGGCGGCGTGGTGAAGCACCTTGCCATCGTGCAGTTCAAGGAGGCCGTGACCCCGGAGCGGCTGGACGAGTTCATCCGCGGCTACGCCGGCCTCGTAGACAAAGTCCTCTTCATGAAGGCCTTCCATTAGTACGGTAGCTACCCTCACCGCCAACCCCTATGTTGATTCTTGCACCTTCCTGCCTCTGCCGCCCCTTTGGTGAGCCATTGGTATAGCTGCTTAGGTTGTGCCCGGTAGGTGCTCGACGAATTGCCTGCCTGGGCTATGATTCTTCCCTATGCGACCGCTGGCTTGTAAGCCATGTGATTGCTTTACAATGATGGATTCAAGTAGTAGACGAGCTATTTCTCTTGGATCCAACAGGGGGAACCGGTGTAGTCAAATTAACAAGTAAATCTGATTCAGCTAATAGAAAAACTAGTACTATATCTTACCAACCTCGGTTCTCCTCAAATAATTCCTTAACCTGTCTAAACTTTGGTGTGCATGAGACCCCTCTGAACCGCTTTTTCCAGTAATATTACTAATATCTTGACATGACATCTTGAACATTCAGATTCATGTGGTTTTATCCTATGACGTTTTTGTTTGCAGTATAAATTTTATATGGCTATATTTATTCATTTTGCAATAATAAAAATCAAAGCTCCACTTAACAATGTCAGAACAACTCGTATCAGACAGTTTACACCATGCCCTCAAATGTAACCCTTTGTCAAAAAAGATCGTATCAACCTTGAGAACGAGGCATCACTCGTTGGACATTCACGAATTTCAACTTGTTTTTATTTTTGCAAAGCTTATATGTCAATCTTTTGTTCTTCCTTTCTTATGCAGGGTAACCGATGTGAGCATTGATAACATGCACGAGGGGTTCACACATGTCTTTGAGTCCACTTTTGAAAGCACCGAAAGAGCTTCAGGCATTGAGGCGTTGAACCATTGTAGTATTGTGACCTGGACTCGCCGCTCGCCGGCGGCGACACCTGGATTCGACCGATGACCATCCCCTCCAGCACGAAAAGCAGCAGTCTCTCCTTGTAGCCACAGATAACCCAGCAGCCTCTCCTCATTCTTCAACCTCTTCACTTTTAATCTTAAGATTTATTCCACTATACTACTGGATCTGGATGCTTGCTGGCTTCTTGTTGTTTTCTTGTGACGTGCAGTCTGATGGCGCTAGTATTTTTCGTAATATTTCCAAAGCAACCTGACGTAACCTGACCCTTCATGATTGCAGGGACTACTGTTATTATTGCTGGACTTGCTAAAGCGATATTAGAACTCATTGCAATGTTGTTACTATAATGGTTCTCAATTTAGCTGCTACTCCTCTCGAGCTAAGGTAAACACACACTCAACATTAAAAATAGTAAATCAAATTCCATTTTCTGGATTTTTTTAAAAGAATAGTTGTTGGTTTTGATAAAGCTTTATATCTAGTAATAGTTGTTGCTTCCGTATCAATCTTGATTTTATAAGAATAGTTGTTGGTTCTTAGTCAAGATTTAATTATATGAACAGTCGTTTAGTATCTGTGTGGATAGTTTCTTAAATGGAAACCTTGCAGAGTAGTTAATGTGCAGCCAGAGTCCAGTATGATATCATGTAAATAATGTAATTAGTTTTAAAGTAGAAACTATAACACCATAGTCACCCGCAGGAGTGCCACTTTTCCTTCCATATAGCTAATTGTGCAACACATCAGTTTGTAGTACCAAACAGTTTTATACTCTTTTATTGTTACATATATACTCTTCTTTGTAAGCTCAGGGATGGGTACATATATGTTTATCCACAGAGTAGCATAGGCAAGCTTGATCAACATTATGATGCTTGTTCTTCTCATATGACAATTCTGTCATTTAAGGCAAATTCTGAAGATTCTTTTTTTACTATACAAATTATGGAGATAGAGTATAACCATCCATTCTCTTCAGATGTAATATTTCAGTTTTTTAACCTTATCATATGATGCATTAGTTGCTACCAGGATATAAGGCATTACTGAAGGAAGAATCCTATTTATCAAGTTCCTACTTTTGACTGGTTCCGTTGCATTTGCATCCCACCCCCAACCTTGCTCAATTTGGCATGTGAAGAAAACTTATTCACCTGACATGATAACGCTAACCTACATGCCAAAACTAACAGAATATATACTAGATTGAAAATAAATCACATACAAATTAGTACTGTGCTATGCATACTCCATAAGGATCCTCATTTTAGTTTTAAAATAGTAGACTAATTTTATCTTGCTTGCAACTCCTATGCTGAATTAGAGGGTATGTTGATGCTACTACTTATCATTGTTGGTGAAGTAAATGTCACATGAGAAATCTCGGCCCATTGTTCTTGTTAATGACGACTGTTACCAACATTATCCTTTCCCGTGTCTCAAAACTGTCAACCTGGCTCATAAAATGATCTTTTTTTAGAATTCATGTTTTTTTGTTGTTATTATACATCACAATGAGTTCATTGTATTCAGATTTCTTACAACTTCATGCACCTGAGCTATTTGCAGAAGGAGGGGAGCTGGCCTTCTTCATGTATCGGGGCAGTGCCTTCCTTGGATTCAATAAGGAGGGGACCCGGCCTTCTTCACATCTTGTGCAACAAGTATGGACCAGCCTTTGGTTGTTACTATTGATTCATGTGCATGTGTTAAAAATAAATAAAGTACCCTACTATATTTGAACGAGGACGCGAACTAATAAGTTGTTACTTTCCCGTCGTCGGCGCAGGGGTGATTGACCCGGACTACCAAGCCCGGTGGGCGTCATGCTCTTCAAACACTCGGAGTCAGAATCGTCGTGAAGACCAGAGACTGTGTCGTGCAGATGATTGTCCAGGTGATTGCGATGCCGAAGGTCGCTGAGGTGGAGGACCTCGACGCCACTATCCGGCGGGAGGGAGGGTTCGGGTCTAGCGACGTTTGAACTCCGAGCCTTGGTAGATACATCTAGAGAAGTATAGTATTGTTGTTTGCGTCTAATGTTAAATGGGATCACATGATCTTTTCGAGTTCAAATGTTCAATGTTGCATCCATTAATGGTGCAAGTGCTGAGATGGTTATGTGACCTTTGCACTAGACATGTTTTGATTTACAGCCATGAATATTGCATCTAATTTTTATTTTGATTTTTATTTGTAATTAGTTAGCAGTAGTGTTGGGGCAAAATGGAGCGCTACTACTACTTGCATAGTAGTAGCGGGGTAAAAGTGTTCGCTACTAGTGCATAGATACTACTAGCGCTGGTTCAGAATAGTAGTAGCGTGGGTGGCGGGCGCTACTACTAACTATTTAGCTGTAGCGCGGGGTAAAAAACGTGCTACTGCTAAAAAAATAGCTGCACCGTCGTACTAGTACCGCGGTACCCGGCGTCGTAGTAGTAGCGTCGTAATAGTAGTGTTTTTCTTAGTAGTGGCAGCTCTCATGTAGAAATACTTGCCTTTGCTGGCGTCCCATGTCTTGGCCAGTGTTTTCCGTAAAGTGTCTAACTCCTCTTGAAGTAGCCCCAGATACAAATTAATAATATTTCCTGGTTGTTTCGGCCCTTGAATAAGCATGCTCATGTGAATGTACTTCGACTTCATGCACAACCAGGGGAGGTTGTACATGCATACAAACACGGGCCATGTGCTATGGTTGGTGTTCTGGTTGCCAAATGGATTCATGCCATCGGTACACGCGCCGAGCACGATGTTCCTTGCACCACATTTGAAATACCAATAGAAGCTGTTCAACGCTCTCCACTGGTTTCCATCCTTGACGTGTCTCAGCTTCGGATCATCTCCTATCGTCGGGCTTCTTCCTGTCCGCATGCCAGCGCATTAGCTTTGCTTCCTTGGGATCTACGAAATACCGCTGGAGACGGGGAGTGATTGGTAAGTACCATACAACTTTCTGGGGACATTTCTTCCCGGCCTTTTTGTATCGAGAAGCATTGCACACTGGACAGCTTGTTTTTTCCGCATGCTCCTTCCGATAAATTATGCACTCGTTGATGCATGCATGGTATCTAACATGCGGTAGATCAAGAGGGCACACGATCTTCTTAGCCTCATCAACACTAGTAGGACATAGATTCCCCGCGGGAAGAACATCTTTTAGGTACTTCAGATGCTCATGGAGGCTACTGTCGGTCCATTTGTTTTTAGCCTTCGTCTTCGGGAGTTGGTGCGTGAAACTCAAGCGGGTCACCTCAGGATTGCAACCATCATACATTGGAGTGTTCGAGTCTACCACCAGTTGCTCCAGCTTAGTCTCCTCCCTACAGCTAGCTCTCTCAGTACTCATCTCCTTGCCAAGTAGTGCTTGAACATGAGGGCCCCGCATGATTGAACTTAGTACCGACGAACTCTGCTGCGTGGAGTCCACGTTCTCTCCGCCGACATGTGCAGCCCCTTCTCCTCCGCCATGTCCGGCCCCTTCTCTGCCGCCATGTCCGGCCTTTTCCCCACTGCCATTATCGATCATCTCTTCGTCTTTCCCAGTATCGCCATTGGCTGCCCCGTCGGCGTCCTCAAGATCCTCATCCTCATCTTCAATTATCCATCGAGTATAGCCATCCAGGAAACCAGTCATGAGCAGGTGCGCTTCGACACGACCTTCGTCATAGGGGTCGAGCCAACCTATTCCTTTGCATCTTCGAAAAGGACATAAAACCTCTGTCAGGTTATTTTCTTTCATGTCCTGCACCGCCGACCGCAACCACATGTCCAGCATCGTTCCACTGACCATCATGAACACCTGCACGGTAGTAATAAACAAATTGATTATAAACATGTGTGCATGCATCAAAGTCATACAAAAATTTGGCATGACCTTCCCTAAAAATAGGACATATATAGATAGAGTTTGCCCGGAATCCGCCGAAACGGAAATAAATCGACATTTTGGCAAAACATAGGCAACTCAAAAGCACAATTTGGCATCAACTCATGCCACATACACAATTTCCATCCTATTTCCCAATTATCATATCACACACACATACACATATTTGCATTTTGCAAAAGCATGAAATCTTAATCACCTCTATCTCGAGATCGAGCACACGGTGTGTGGATGATGATGTAGGGAGATCAAAAGTGCAGAAAGCTCTTCTAGACAAAGAAAGATCTAGTTAGAGGGAAAATAGCTCACCTAACTAAATGCTACATCTACCTCGCTAGCTAATTTGGAGGAGACAACTTCAATTAGTGGAGGGGGAAGGAAAAAAAGAAAGGCGATGCATTAATGGAGGTGGTGTCGTTAGCTAGGAGCAATGAAGAGAGAGAAAGGTAGGTAGAAGAGGGAGAGTAATGGGGGGAGAAGTATTGAGTAAGAAGAAGGGTGAGAGAGGGAGGATGTGGGAGGTAGGGGAAAGGGAGGAGCGGGAGATGGGGAGGGAGAGGTGGAAAAAGGTGGTGGGTCCTGCGTGTTAGCAGTAGCACGGTAACAAAAACGCGCTGCTGCTAAAAGCGTAGTAGCAGTGCACTTTCCTATCACGCGCTACTGCTAAACGGGCCAACCGTGTGGATAATTTCAAAATTAGCAGCAGCGACGTGACTAAAAAGTGCGCTACTACTACGGCGTTAGCAGTAGCGCGCTTCCGGACGCCGCATGGTACCTCTTGAGCACTGCGTTGTATTTCCTTGAAGAGGAAAGGATGATGCAGCAAAGTAGCGTAAGTATTTCCCTCAGTTTTTGAGAACCAAGGTATCAATCCAGTAGGAGGCTACGCGCGAGTCCCTCGTACCCACACAAAGCAAATAACTCCTCGCAACCAACGCGATTAGGGGTTGTCAATCCCTTCACGGTCACTTACGAGAGTGAGATCTGATAGAGATGATAGACAATATTTTTGGTATTTTTATGATAAAGATGCAAAGTAAAATAATAGAAAAGTAAAAGGCAAAGACAATAAATAAATTGATGGAAGATTAATATGATGGAGATAGACCCGGGGGCCATAGATTTCACTAGTGGCTTCTCTCAAGAGCATAAGTATTTTACGACGGGTGAACGAATTATTGTTGAGCAATTGACAGAATTGAGCATAGTTATGAGAATATCTTGGTATGATCATGTATATAGGCATCACGTCCGAGACAAGTAGACCGAGTCCTACCTGCATCTACTACTATTACTCCACACATCGACCTCTATCCAGCCTGCATCTAGAGTATTAAGTTCAAGAAAACAGAGTAACGCTTTAAGCATGATGACATGATGTAGAGGGATAAATTCATGCAATATGACAGAAACCCCATCTTGTTATCCTCGATGGCAACAATACAATACGTGCCTTGCTGCCCCTACTGTCACTGGCAAAGGACAACGCAAGATTGAACCCAAAGCTAAGCACTTCTCCCATTGCAAGAAAAACCAATCTAGTAGGCCAAACCAAGCTGATAATTCGAAGAGACTTGCAAAGATAACCAATCATACATAGAAGAATTCAGAGAAGATTCAAATATTGTTCATAGATAATCTTGATCATAAACCCACAATTCATCGGTCTCAACAAACACACCACAAAAAGAAGATTACATCGAATATATCTCCACTAGAGAGGGGGAGAACATTGTATTGAGATCCAAAAAGAGAAAACAAGCCATCTAGCTACTAACTATGGATCCGAAGGTCTGAACTAAACTACTCACACTTCATCAGAGGGGCTACGGTGATGATGTAGAAGCCCTCCGTGGTGGACGCCCCCTCCGGCGGAACTCCGGAACAGGCCCCAAGATGGGATCTCGTGGGTACAGAAGGTTGCGGCGGTGGAATTAGGTTTTTGGATCCGTTTCTGATTGTTTGGGGGTACGTAGGTATATATAGGAGGAAGAAGTACGTCGGTGGAGCAACAGGGGGCCCACGAGGGTGGAGGGCACGCCCTAGGGGGTGGGCGCGCCCCCCTACCTCATGCCCTCCTCAAAGCTTCCTTGACTTAGGGTCCAAGTATCCTGGATCACGTTCGGTGAGAAAATCACGTTCCCGATAGTTTCATTCCGTTTGGACTCCGTTTGATATTCCGTTTCTTTGAAACTCTGAAATAGGCAAATAAACAGCAATTCTGGGCTGGGCCTCCGGTTAATAGGTTACTCCCAAAAATAATATAAAAGTGGAAAATAAAGCCCAATATTGTCCAAAATAGTAGATAATATAGCATGGAGCAATCAAAAATTATAGATACGTTGGAGACGTATCACCGCACTGCTGGTAAAGTTAGGTCGTTGTGTACTGTCAGTGGATTTTTGTAGCAGCACGGTTTAGAAATCACGCACTACTGCCAGTGGAGCGGTTTTCCTAACCGCGCTGCTCCTAATTAGCAGCAGCGCCACTTTTTGTGCCACGCTGCTGCTAAGATTCTGTGTATAAGGTTCTCCCTAGTAGTGAAGGTTCATGATGACGATGGCGACGGATTTCCCTCTTCAGACTCCAGATCAGCCCTCCCATGATCAGCCCCGAACAGACTCCAGATCAGCCCTCCCGAGAGAGATTAGGGCTTGGCGGCGGCTCCGTATCGTAAAATGCGATGAATCCTTCTCTCTTATTTTTTTTCTCCCCGAACATGAATATATGGAGTTCGAGTTGAGGTCGGAGGAGCACCAGGGGGCCCACAAGGCAGGGGGCGCGCCCATGGGGGGTAGGCGCGCCCCCCACCCTCGTGGACAATGTGTGGGCCCCCTGGCCTTGATTCTTTCTGCACAAAAATAACACCATGGAAATTCTGCTGAAAAGAGCGTCAGTCTGGGTTATTTTCATTCAAATCATGCAAGTTAGAGACCAAACCAAGGGCAAAAGTGTTTGGAAAAGTAGATACGTTGGAGACGTATCAACTCCCCCAAGCTTAAAACTTTGCTTGTCCTCAAGCAATTCAGTTGACAAACTGAAAGTGATAAAGAAAAACTTTTACAAACTCTGTTTTCTCTTGTTGTTATAAATATGTAAAGCCAGCGTTCAAGTTTTCAGTAAAGATTATGAACTAACCATATTCACAATAACATTTAGGTCTCATGTTTACTCATATCAATGGCATAAACAACTAGAGAGCAATAATAATAAATCTCGGATGACAACACTTTCTCAAAACAATCATAATATGATATAATAAGATGGTATCTCGCTAGCCCTTTCTGAGACCACAAAACATAAATGTAGAGCACCCCCGAAGATCAAGGGCTGACTGGAAATTGTAATTCATGGTAAAAGAGATCCAGTCAGAGCCACACTCAATGTAAACTAATAATAATATATGCAAATGATAGCGGTGCCCTCCAGCTGGTACTTTTTAATAAGAGGATGATGACTCAACATAAAAGTAAATAGATAGGCCCTTCGCAGAGGGAAGGAGGGATTTGTAGAGGTGCCAGAGCTCGGGTTTGAAATAGAGATGAATAATATTTTGATCGGTATACTTTCATTGTCAACATCACAACCGAGAGATCTCGATATCTTCCATGCCACACACATTATAGGCGGTTCCCAACCAGAATGGTAAAGTGTATAGTCCCCCACCACCAACAAGCATCAAACCATGGCTTGCCCGAAACAACGGGTGCCTCCAACTAACAACAATCCTATGGGAGTGTTGTTTGCAATTATTTTGATTTGGTTTGAGCATGGGACTGGGCATCCCGGTGACCAGCCATTTTCTCGTGAGTGAGGAACGGAGTCCACTCCTCTTGAGAATAACCCGCCTAGCATGGAAGATACAGACATCCCTAGTTGATACATGAGATATTCGAGCATACAAAACATAATTTTTATTTGAAGGTTTAGTGTTTGGCACATACAAATTTACTTGGAACGGCAAGTATATACTGCATATAGGAAGGTATGGTGGACTCATATGGAATAACTTTTGGGGTTTATGGAGTTGGATGCACCAGCAGTATTCCCGCTTAGTACAAGTGAAGGCTAGAAAGAGACTGGGAAGCGACCAGCTAGAGAGCGACAACAGTCATGAACATGCATTAAAATTAATCAACACTGAATACAAGCATGAGTAGGATATGATTCACCATGAACATAAATATCATGGAGGCTATGTTGACTTTGTTTCAACTACATACATGAACCTGTGCCAAGTCAAGCCACTCGAATCGTTCAAAGGAGGATACCACCCTATCATACCACATCAGAACCATTTTAATAGCATGTTGGCACGCAAGGTAAACCATTATAAACTCCTAGCAAATTAATCATGGCATAAGAAACTATAATCTCTAATTGTCATTGCAAACATGTTTCACTCATAATAGGCTGAATCAGGAACGATGAACTAATCATATTTATAAAAACAAGAGAGGTCGAGTTCATACTAGCTTTCCTCTTCTCAATCAGTTCATCATATATTGTCATTATTGCCTTTCACTTGCACAACCGAATAGTGTGGATAATAATAATAGTGCATGTGCATTGGACTAAGCTGGAATCTGCAAGCAGTTAATACAAGGGAGAAGACAAGGTAATATGAGAGCCACTTCAACATTTTCATCATGGTCTTCTCCTCTCGACTCCCAAAGAAAAGAAAAGAAACAAAATTATTTACACGGGAAAGCTCCCAACAAACAAAAGAAGAACAAGAAATCTTTTTGGGTTTTTTTCTTTTTCATTACGACTACTACAGGCATGGAAAGTAAACTAGCTAAAAGTTACAACTAATTTTTTCTGTTTTTTCTTAAGGGTTTTCAAACACAGAAGAAGAAAGCTTAAAAAGAAAATAAACTAGCATGGATGATACAATGAAAAAGTATGAGCACCGACAACTGGCATGAGTGTGTGAACAGGAATGTAATGTTAGTGAGAAATACGTACCCCCCAAGCTTAGGCTTTTGGCCTAAGTTGGTCTATGCCCATGACCAAAGTTTCCTTCTCCGGCGTATTGAGGAGGGTCCTCGGGTTGCCACTGGTTGGCGATCTCCTCCGGACCCCACTGATAAACAAACTGACGGTGAGGATCAGATAGTGGCTCCGACTCTGGAGCTGATGTCAGGCTTTGGTATGCCCGAATGGCCTCCGGCAAAACAAGGTATGTGCCTGAAAATATGTTGAACAAAGAGGGAGCAGGCAAGGTAATAGTCTCAAAGTGATTCTTATTAAATATCAGTCTATAGTAAAGCATCTTCTTCTTATTCTTAACAATAAAATCATGTGCTACCATGCTCTTATAATCTAGAAAAATATGAGGCAGAAACTTTTCCTCTTTCTCATAATGCCTAATAGGTATGTTAAATTGTGCAGCAAGACGTGAGGCGAAGATGCCTCCTAAGACGGGACCCTTTGTACGGTTCGGATTTAACGGTTTAGCAACAATAGCGCCTAAACTGAAAGTGGTATCAGGAAACAAAAGCATGGTGCAAAATAACAATATCAGGGGAACTAAGATTTCCACAGTTCCCGCGACCAATTAAACATCTACTAGCAAATATTGCAAAGTAACGTAGAACAGGAAAATGTATGCTAGTGATTCTTGCATCAAAAATCTCTTCATATTTTTTCTGAAATTTCTGAAATTTTTAGTAACCTAAAATAAAAGTGAACCAAACTCAACAAAATCGATAGCAACTACTCCTACAAGTGACTAGAAGTTATATCATGCATTAAAACTACTTTTGACCGCATAAATTTGACATGCAAGCTCAAGAACAGGGTCACCTAAGGAGCAAAAATTTGCAATAAATAAAGCACTAGAATATAAACTAATTGGACCATTGGAGGAGTCACATACCAAAGAACAATCCCCAAAGCAGTTTTGTGAATGGAGCTTTGAGCAAGAAGATCAAAAATGGCAGCAAGATGAGCTAGAACTCGGGTTTGAGATGGTTGGTTATTTTTTCTGGAGGAAGACGAAGTGTGTGGGTGCAAGAATAAGTGGAGGTGTCCCACGTGGGGTCCACGAGGCAGGGGGCACGCCCTCCACTATTGTGGGCACATGGTGAGGCCACCTGGTATGTTCTCAGTGCCAATAATTCTTAAATATTATGGAAAAAATCATATTTCATTTTCAGGGCATTTGGAGAACTTTTATTTTCGGGGTATTCTTTATTGAAAGGATAATTCAGAAAATAGATAGAAAATATTAAGATAAGTAACAGAAAGTAAAAGGAGAGTACTGAAGGTTGTGCTTTCTAACTTCATCCATCTCATGCTCATCAAAAGGAATCCACTAACAAGGTGGATCAAGTCTTGTTAAAAAACTCATTCCGAATTGCATGAAATCAGAGAAATTTCGGAAAACACTAGGTTACCTCAACGGGGATATGCACATCCCCAACAATAAGAATATCATATTTCTTATAGATAGTAGGCAGAGGAAATTCAAAACCTGCAATAATTATCGTTGAAATTTTTCCAATAGAGTTGATACTATGGACTTGAGGTTGTTTTCTCGGAAAGTGTATCGTATGCTCATTAACATTAACATGAAAAGTGACATTGCCTTTGTAGCAATCAATAACAGCCCCTGTAGTATTCACAAGGGTCTACCAAGGATAATCGACATATTATCATTCTCGGGAATATCAACAATAATAAAGTCCGTTAAAATAGTAACGTTTGCAACCACAACAGGCACATCCTCACAAATACCGACACATATAGCAGTTGATTTATCGGCCATTTGCAAAGATATTTCAGTAGGTGTCAACTTATTCAAATCAAGTGTACGATATAAAGAGAGAGGCATAACACTAACATAAGCTCCAAGATCACATAAAGCAGTTTTAACATAGTTTATTTTAATGGAGCATGGTATAGTTGGTACTCCTGGATCTCCTAGTTTCTTTGGTATTCCACCTTTAAAAGTATAATTACAAGCATGGTGGAAATTTCAGCTTCCGTATCTTTCTTTTATTAGTAACAATATCCTTCATGTACTTAGCATAAGGATTCATTTTAAGCATATCACTCAAACGCATACGCAAAATGATAGGTCTAATCATTTCAGCAAAGTGCTCAAAATCCTCATCATCCTTTTTCTTGGATGGCTTAGGAGGAAAAGTCATGGGTTTCTGAACCCATGGTTCTCTTTCTTTACCATGTTTCCTAGCAACGAAGTCTCTCTTATTGTAATGTTTATTCCTTGATTGTGGGTTATCAAGATCAACAACAGGTTCAATGTCTACATCATTATCATTGCTAGGTTGAGCATCAACATGAACATCATCAGTAACATTATCACTAGGTTCATGTTCATTACCAGATTGTGTTTCAGCATCAGAAATAGAAATATCATTGGGATTCTCAGGTGTGTCAATAACAGGTACACTAGAAGCATGCAAAGTCCTATCATTTTTCTTTTTCTTCCTTTTAGAAGCACTAGGTGCAGCAACATAGTTCTCTGAGAATCGTTCTCAATTCTCTTAGGATGGCCCTCAGGATACAAAGGTTCGTAAGTCATTTACCCCCTCTAGTCATCACTCTAACATCATTACCATTTTTCTTATGTTTTAATTCATTGAGCAAATCATTCTGAGCTTTAAGTACTTGTTCTAGTTGAGTGGTTACCATGGAAGCATGTTTACTAATAAGTTCAAGCTCACCTTTAACTCTAGACATATAATCACTCAAGTGTTCAAGCATATTAGAATTGTGTTCCAATTGTCTACCAACATAAGCATTGAGGTTTTCTTGTTTAACAATAAATTTATCAAACTCATCTAAGCATTGGCTAGCAGACTTATAACATGGGATATCACCTTCATCAAATCTATAGAGAGAATTTACCTTTACTACCTGTGTCGGGTTATCAAGACCATGTATTTCTTCAATACTTGGTAAATTCTTAACATCTTCAGATTTAATACCTTTTTCTTTCATAGATTTCTTTGCCTCTTGCATATCTTCAAGACTTAGAAATAGAATACCCCTTTTCTCCGGAGTTGGCTTAGGAGTTGGTTCAGGAAGTGTCCAATCATTTTCATTACTCAACATATTATTCAATAGCAATTCAACTTGATCAACAGTTCATTCCCTCAAAACACAACCAGCACAACTATCCAGGTGGTCTCTGGAAGCATCAGTTAGTCCATTATAAAAGATATCAAGTATTTCATTCTTATTGAGAGGATGATCAGGCAAAGCATTAAGTAATTGGAGAAGCCTCCCCTAAGCTTGTGGGAGACTCTCTTCTTCAATTTGCACAAAATTATATATTTCCCATAAGGCAGCTTGTTTCTTATGAGCGTGGAAATATTTAGCGGAGAAGTAATAAATCATATCCTAGGGACTACGCACACAACCAGGATCAAGAGAATTAAACCATGTTTTAGCATCACCCTTTAATGAGAACGGAAACAACTTAAAGATAAAGTAATAGCGAGTTTTCTCATCATTGTGAACACGGTGGCTATATCATTCAATTTAGTAAGATGTGCCACAATAGTTTCAGATTCATAGCCCTAAAAAGGATCAGATTCAACCAAAGTAATTAACTCAGGATCGACAGAGAAATCATAATCCTTATCAGGAATAAAGATAGGTGAAGTAGCAAAAGCAGGATTATATTTCATTCCAGCACTCAAATACTTTTCTTTAAGTTTAACTAATAATTTCTTAAGATCAGATCTATCATTGCAAGCTAAAAAGTACTAGGGGGAGAATCTTCATCATCACTTTCATCAATATTATCAGTTTCAATAATTTCATTCTCTCTAACCCTAGCAAGTTGTTCATCAAGAAATTCACCTAGTGGCACAATATTATCAAGCATAGAAGTAGTTTCATCATAAGTATCATGCAAAGCGGAAGTGGCATCATCAATAACATGCGACATATCAGAATGAATAGAAGGTGTAGGTGTCGCAAGTTTACTCAAAACAGAAGGTGAATCGAGTGCAGAGCTAGATGGCAGTTCCCTACCTCCCCTCGTAGTTGAGGGAAAAATCTTGGTTCTTTTATCTTTCAAGTTCTTCATAGTGATCTGTAGATATAAATCCCAAGTGACTCAAAGAATAGAGCTATGCTCCCCGGCAACGGTGTCAGAAAATAGTCTTGATAACCTACAAGTATAAGGATCGCAACAGTTTTTGAGGGTAGAGTATTCAACCCAAATTTATTGATTCGACACAAGGGGAGCCAAAGAATATTCTCAAGTATTAGCAGCTGAGTTTTCAATTCAACCACACCTGGAAACTTAATATCTACAACAAAGTATTTAGTAGCAAGTAATATGATAGGAGCGGTAACGACAACAAAAGTAATAGTTTTGGTTTTATAGTGATTGTAATAGTAGAAACGAAAAAGCGAACAAGCGAAGATCAATATATTAAAGCTCGTAGGCAATGGATCAGTGATGGATAATTATGTCAGATGCGATTCCTCATGCAATAGTTATAACATAGGGTGACAAAAAACTAGCTCCAGTTCATCAATGTAATGTAGGCATGTATTCCGAATATAGTCATACATGATTATGGAAAATAACTTTGCAAGACATCTTTTGTCCTACCCTCCCATGGCAGCGAGGTCCTATTGGGAAGTAAGTGATAGTAAGGCCTCCTTTTAATAGAGTACCGGACCAAAGAATTAAAACCTATTGAATACAGGAACTCCTCAAACTATAGTCATTACCGGGAGTGGTCCCGATTATTGTCACATCGGGGTTACCGGATCATAACACATAGTAGGTGACTATTGACTTGCAAGAGAGGATCAAGAACTCACATATATTCATGAAAACATAATAGGTTCAGATCTGAAATCATGGCACTCGGGCCCTAGTGACAAGCATTAAGCATAGCAAAGTCATAGCAACATCAATCTCAGAACATAATGGATATTAGGGACCAAACCCTAACAAAACTAACTCGATTGCATGATAAATCTCATCCAACCCATCACCGTCTAGCAAGCCTACGATGGAATTACTCATGCACGGCGGTGAGCATCATGAAATTGGTGATGGCGGAAGGTTGATTATGACAATGGTGACGGATTCCCCTCTCCGGAGCCCCGAACGGACTCCAGATCAGCCCTCCTGAGAGAGATTAGGGCTTGGTGGCGCCTCCGTATCGTAAAACCTGATGAATCCTTCTCTCTTATTTTTTTTCTCCTCGAACATGAATATATAGAGTTGGAGTTGAGGTCGGAGGAGCACCAGGGGGCCCATGAGGCAGGGGGGCGCGCCCAGGGGGGTAGGCATGCCCCCCACCCTCATGGACAGGGTGTGGGCCCCCTGGCCTTGATTGTTTCGCCAGTATTTTTTATATATTCCAAAAATATTCTCCGTTGATTTTCAGGTCATTCCAAGAACTTTTATTTCTGCACAAAAATAACACCATGGCAATTTTGCTGAAAACAACATCAGTCCGGGTTAGTTCCATTCAAATAATGCAAGTTAGAGTCCAAAACAAGGGCAAAAGTGTTTGGAAAAGTAGATATGTTGGCGACGTATCAGATGCCGAAGCTGAGGCCACCAGGATCGCGGCTGGCAAAGCCGCCAAGTCTGCTGCCGATGAGGCCGGAAAGGGGCCTGCCGAGGAGGCCGTCAAGGAGCCTGCCGGGTGGCCGGCAAGGCCACTTCCGAGGAGGCCGTCAAGGAGCCTGCCGGGGAGGCCGGCAAGGCCACTTCCGAGGAGGCCGCCAAGGAGCCTTCCGGAGAGGGGATGGCCGACGACCAACCTTCCTTCCCTGCAGACCCCGCCTTGGGCAAGTACTTGAAGGTGGGTGATGATCTGTTCGTCAACCTCCCAGGGACGACAACCACCAGAGCGCTAGCCGAAGGGGAGGTTTTTGATGATGAGGCCCTCGCCGCCACCGACCTCTAGGTCATTGATGAACCGAGCGCCAGTAGCGGTGGTTACCAAGAGGAGCAGCTCCTCCGGGCCATGAGTGCCAACTTTTAGAAGCTCCAGGCGCTCCACCATGCCCGACAAGACAAAGTGAAATCCAGGATGGCACCGGTGGACAAGGCGGAGGCAGATTTTGAGGAGCGTGTCACTCAGACGCAGGTCTGGTTTGGCGAGGCCCGGATGGAACAGAGGACTGCACAGGGTGAGCTGGATGAGCGCAAGCGAGTGCTCATCCTGAAGCAGGCCGACATCGAGAGGGCCCAAGAGGCGGCGAAGGAACATGCCGCCAAGGACGCAGCTGCCTGGTAGCAGCAGCAAGATCTGCTAGACACCCAGGAGGAAGACCTTGTTGCGCGTGAGCAAGCGCTTGTCGCCATGCTCCGCAGCAAGGATGAGGAAATCGGGAAGATCGTCGGCAGCGAACCCAGGAGCTGGAGCAAAGGAACAAGGACGCACTCGATACTCTGGCCCTAGACCATGTCGGCAAGGTGGAGAAGCTGGAGTTGGAGCGGGAGGAGCTGAAGAAGAAGGTCTCAGAGCTGACGGAGGAGAGGGACACAGCCAACCGCTCGCTAGCGGATTTGTAGGTCACCGTCTCTGACAAGATCAAGCTGCTCTCTTAGGCCAACAACTCCATTGATGATCTAAAGCTGCAACTAGGCGCTTTGGAGGGGACGCTTTCAGAGGTCACGGACCGGGAGGAGACCCTGAACAAGGCCCTCGAGACCGAAAAGCGGTTGCGGAGTGATGACGCCGCTGCCCACTAGGACTATGTGGGCCGCGTAAACCTCTGGATCGGCCATCTCACCGACATTGCAGAGAAGCTCACCATGCAGCTAGCCGTCATGGGCATGCCGTATGTCAGGTTCTCCCAGGAGGCGAACACAAGCCCCAATGTCAGGCTGACTTTGTTCTTCGAGCGCGTCCTCAACGCCTTGGAGCAGCTCCGCTCCAATCGAGCAACCTATCTGGCCAATGCGTCCCAGAGGCTTTGCTGGGGTGCGCTGACCAAGGTTCTCACCAAGGTGGCGTTCAGGAACCCAGCATCGACTTCGCCGACGCGCTTGAGAGCTTGCCGGAGGACACGGACCTCGCGGCGCTCGAAGAGCGTATCCATCCCATCATCAGCTGCGTCGATGGAGTAAGGAGGGTGGAGGGCCAGCGCAGGGACTAGCCACCCCGTTTCTCCATGCCGCTGGGAGTTCATGCCCAAGACAATTTCTCTTAAGTTAGAACTGCGGCAATCACTGATGTAATATAACTCCCCAGTACTTTGAAATGAAGCATGCTATCTTCATGTTCGATATTTCCCTGTATGTACACACCCTACGTGTTGTTGTATAGGTTTGCCGACGTGTAAAACCATGCTATGGTGCTTTGAGGAACGGATTCTTAGTAGCCTGCCAGGGGGTGCTTGCTGCCGGACAAGCCACCTTGCCGTTCTCAGCGCAGCCGCTTGAACTATTGAGCGGACTTAAAATAGAACAAATGCGTTGCCAATAGAGGAAGGGTTCCCTTGCGTGCAGGTTTTCCATACAAGGGGCAAAACCCTACAAAAAGGAATTTGCTCAAGGTTATGGGTGACTTAGCTTTTCCGTCGCCACGTGGATGGTTATTGCGGCTGCGGACAGCACCGACTCGCCTAGCTGATGGCACTAGAGTGTGGCTGATCGACTTCCCCTTCTTCTCTCGAGCCATCGCGACGAAGGAATCGATGAGTTGACTTTAAAACCGGATTTTCACAGCCTCAGAGGCCCCTACCTGGCGCGCCAAAGATGTCGGGGCTCAGGAACGACATGTATGGGATCGGGGAGTCCCTACTACGGTTGGCGTGGTGTGGGGCTGCGCAAAGAGCGGGTCTAGAAGATCAACGCGGGGGGATTTTTACCCAGGTTCGGGCCGCAAACAATGCGTAAAACCCTAGTCCTTCTTTGTGTGTATTTAGTGTTCTTGAGCTCTTAAACTACCTGCGGTGCATGCCTAGACAAAAAAGTCCAAATCCTTCCTCAGTACGCCTCGGGCCTCCTTTTATATGTCAAAGGGGTTGCCACAGTGGCATACATGAGGTGGAAAGTATGTACAGTGTACAAGTCAATCGGCTGGCACCGTAGGACAAATGCATTTAATGCAATGCCGACGTGCCCTCTTGCTTTATTGGTGACGGCAAAGAAGCCCGTCCCGTTCGTCGTTGCCTCGCCTTGCTCTGACGCGCGTCCAAGCTGACGAGGCCTGCAGCGCCACGCTGGCTGGCTGGCTGCTGAGCTGGTGTGGTGGCAGGTCTTCACGAAGATCTGCATGCCACCACGCAGGTGTTTGGCTAGTTGTCCTAGAAGCTGCATGCTGCCAAGCAGGTGCTCGCCTAGTTGGCAGGCTGGCCGCCACGTCGGAACAGGCACGGGGCAGCAAAACTCTGGCAAATGCGGGCCTGATCTTGGCTCCGTAGATGCCCCTGACAAGGGTCTTGCCGGGGTCTCATGGCCGTCCCCTGGAAGGGTCTTGTCGGGGGGGCCTTCGTCTTCTAGTTTCGATCTAGGCTTCTAGGCCTTTGGTTTTCACAACGATCGGCATGCCACCATGCAGGCGCTCCCGAGCCTTGGTCTTGACGAGGTCGATGGTGTCAGAGTTCTCAGGCTCAAGGGTGGTGGCCTTGTTGGTGTTGGGAAACTTGCCCCGGCAAGGCTCTTGCCGGGGGAAGCCCATCTTGTCCCTTTGCTCTTTATGCTTCTGGCATGACTGCTACCTTGGCAGCCTTGTATCTTTCCTTCCTCTACTCCGCCCAGCATGGCCATAGGTGTAGCTACGACTGCCCGCGCACAGTAAAGGGGTACAGAAGGGCCCCTACCTTTGTACACCGACAAGCTTGTCGTAATCTTTTCAGAAAGTTTGGAGTCAGAGAAGTATACAATGTTTCCAGATTACTACAGACAGTTATGTTTTTGACAGATTATGTTTTCTATGTGTTGTTTTCTTATTTTGATGAATGTATGGGTAGTACCCGGGGGTATGAACCATGGAGAAGTTGGAATACAGTATATATAGCACCAATATTTAGAATGAGTTCACAACAGTGCCTAAAGTGGTGATTTATTTTATTATACCAACGGAGCTTATGAGTTTTCTGTTGAGTTTTATGTTGTGAAGTTTCCAAAATTTTGGTAAAGTTTTCATAGACCATGGAATAAGGAGTGGCAAGAGTCTAAGCTTGTGGATGCCCAAGGCACCCCAATGTAATATTCACCAAGCATCTAAGCTTGCGGATGCCCCATATGGCATCCCCTCTTTCATCTTCAATCCATCAGGAAAATTACTTGAGGCTATATTTTTATTCACCACATGATATATGTTTTTCTTGAAGCATCTTATATGATATGAGTCTTTGCTTTTTAGTTTACCACAATTATCCTTGATGTACACACGTTTTGAGAGGGACACGCATTAATTGTGAATTTATTAGAATACTCTATGTGCTTCACATATATCTTTTGAGCTAGGCAGTTGCTCTAGTCCTCACTTATAGCTTTTTAGAGCATGGCGATGGTTTTGTTTTGTAGAAATTCATGAACTCTCATGCTTCACTTATATTATTATGGGAGTCTTAACACTACTAGGGAAAACCTTATACACAGGAGCTTACTAGTAGCACTTTTTAAAAGGCAATGCTGCTACTAATTATTAGTGGCGCTTGGCCGCAGAAAGCGCTGCTACTATGCACTTACCGGTAGCGATGTAGCTACAAAACACGCTACTACTATAATTGCCAAACCGTTGCCAGCAGGCCAGGCATACTAGTAGCGCTGGTGTGCAAAAAGCGCTACTGCTATTGTACGTAGCAATAGCGCTTTCCTCTGACCAATGCTACTGCTAAATTTAGCCCCCTCCTATGACCAATGTTTAGTCCCACCTCGCTCCATGAACATAATTTTTACCACCTTAGATATGGTGCTTCCCAAACTATCACAACCAGTTGGTCTTCATTGAACACTATGTGTAGGATTTGTGCCAATATGAATCTTCGCCTGTACCTATACAGGCGAAGATTCATACTGACAATTTAGATTACACCAAAATATCGATGATGACAAATGCATCTTTTAATTTGATGTCTTTTTTGCATGCTAACGATCATAGCCTTAGTAGTAGCGCTGGTTAAGAAACAATGCTACTGCTATTTATCGTAGCAGTAGCGTTGTTTACGGACAAGCGCAACTACTACGGGTATCTTATCCATGCCGCGCGCGTCCCTCACTCTCCCTCACCCAGTCTCATCTCCACTCGTCGCACGTCATCGCCGCCGTCGCCCCCAAGGTGCTGCCGCCCTCCCTCGTCCTCTCGCCGCCCTCCCCTCCCCTCCCTCCCTCCCTCCCTCCTCCACCTCTCGCCACCCTCATCTCTCCCTCCTCCCGCGGCCATCCTCTCTCCTCCCTCTCCGCCGGCGGCCCCCTCCAATCCTCCTCCTCCCTCTCCGGCGGCCCCCTCCTCCTCCCTCCTCC